>NC_059209.1:8027809-8343643 GCF_020615455.1 Coregonus clupeaformis
CCTCTGCAGTCTGCAGGGCCGTGGGGAGACCGGGCAGAGGAAGGAGGCGCTTTTGAAAAGCGGTCCACAACGACCAGGATGGTGGTGTTACCTTGAGAGAGGGAAAGACCAGTAAGGAAGTCAATGCACAAGTGAGACCATGGCCGTTGTGGAACTGGTAAGGGCTGTAACTTACCCGCTGGGAGGTGCCTAGGTGCCTTACTCGGGGCACACACCGAGCAGGAGGAGACATACACCCTCACGTCCTTAGCCAAGGTAGGCCACCAGTACTTCCCGGTAAGGCAGTGCACTATATGACCGATACCTGGGTGACCAGAGGTGGGGGATGTGTGTGCCCAATAGATCAGACGGTCCCAGACAAGACACGGCACATACCACAGCCCACACTACTGATGCCACAATGTAGGAGGCCGGGAGTATGTATACTGTGTATTGTGCTCTTGTTGTTTACGGGTCTCGTCCCGTGTATTGTGTAGAGGTTACACCTTGCACTTTGTTTTGTATATATATACGTGTTTGTGTTGTGTGGAGTAATAAAACCCCTAATACGTATTCCTGCACCTGTCTTCTAAGCATTGTACAACGTGACAGAATAAGCAACCCATAAAAATGGAGACAGCGGGAAAGGCCGAGATGACAACCATCGTAGAGACAGTTCAGCATCATGAGGACTGTCTCTTCAGACTTGGCAGCGCCATGGACAGCATGCTGGCAACCATCCTGCAGTTGGTTGGGAAAGTGCAATCCCTCCAGTCTCCAGTATCGGTTCCGGCACCAGCCCCAACACGACCATTACCTGCCTCCGCCCCATCTGAGCCAGTCCGTGGAATACCCCTGTCCCTCCCGGAGCGTTTTGACGGCGCGCCAGTGAGATGCAAGGGATTCCTTCTGCAATGCGACCTGTACCTCGCTCGCTACGCCGAGGCTGTCTCTGGGAGAGACAGGGTTGCCACAGTCATCTCGGCACTGACTGGAAGGGCCCTGGACTGGGGTGCCGTGGTCAAGGAAATGGGCGGACCCGAGGTCGAGTCCTACGAGCGCTTCACCCTCCTCTTCTGCTCGGTGTTTGATCATCCTGTGGAGGGCCGAGAGGAGGGTGAGCATCTACTCCGACTACGTCAGGGATCTAGGACCACCTCGGAGTTTGCCCTGGAGTTCCGGACCATCGCGGCCTCTACCAGATGGAACGAGTCGGCTCTGGTCACCGTTTTCCGCAGCGGACTGCAGGAGGAGGTACAGATGGAGTTAGTCTGTTGTGATGACAACCTGTCACTCGACCAGCTTATCAGCACGGTGATCTGGTTGGACAACCTCCTGCGGTCCCGACGAAGACCTGCACGGAATCCGGAGCCCATGGCTACACCTGCTCCGTGGCCAGAGCCGATGGAGGTGGGCTCTGCAAGTTTGCCCGAGGCAGAGCGTAGGAGGAATCTGGGTTAGTCGCAGGAGTGTCAGGGGAGGTGTCTCGATGTGTGTCTGTCATCACCACTACGGTGGAAAGTCCGGACCACACCACTCAAGTGGATTTACCGGAGGAATACCAGGATCTGGAACGAGTTTTCTCTAAGACCCAGGCTACATGCCTGCCTCCTCATTGCCCCTGGGACTGTGCCATTGACCTGCTGTCTGACGCAGTCCTCCCGAGAGGACATGTGTATCCCCTCTCCTACGCAGAGACTGAGGCCATGGAGACCTACGTAAAGGAGAGCCTTCTGCAGGGTTTTATCCGCCCCTCTACGTCACCAGCCTCCTCAAGCTTATTTATTGTTAAGAAGAAAGATGGGGGACTGCACCCCTGCATTGATTATTGAACACTGAACAAAGCCACCATCAAGTTCAGTTATCCTTTACCCCTCAACCCAACCAGTCATCGAACAAATGCTCAGGGCGCAGAACTTCACGAAACTGGACTTGAACGCCTATAATCTGGTGCACATTCGTGCAGGCGACGAATGGAAAACTGCATTTTCCACGACCATAGGCCATTACGAGTATCTCGTAATGCCCTTTGGCCTGTCTAATGCTCCTTCAGTCTTCCAGGCCTTTATTAACGAAGTGTTTCGGGACATGCTGAGATGGGGTGTAATGGTTTATATAGACTACATTTTGGTCTACTATGCTGACAGAGCTCAGCATGTCTCGTTAGTCAGGTCTGTGGTGGGAAGACTGTTGGAGCATAATCTCTATGTTAAACAAGATAAATGTTTGTTTTTCCAGCGGTCCGTGTCCTTTTTGGGCTACCTCATATCCATGGAGGGAGTGGAGATGGAGGAGCAATGCGTCAGCGCAGTCAGGTCATGGCCCATCCCCAACTCCGTGAAAGCAGTCCAGCGATTCCTGGGGTTCGCAAACTATTTCCGGAGGTTCATCCGGGGCTTCAGCACGGTGGTCGCGCCTCTTACCTCCCTGCTGAGAGGAGGTCCCCAGCGGCTTCGTTGGACAGCGGAGGAGGAGAGGGCATTCAAGACGCTGAAGGCACGCTTCACCACTGCTACCATGCTGGCACATCCCAACCCCTCACTCCCCTTCATCGTCGAGGTGGATGCCTCTGAAATAGGAACTACAACGTAGGGGACCGGGAACTTTTGGCAGTAAAGAAGGCTCTGAAGGCATGGAGGCACTGGCTGGAGGGGTCCATACACCCTTTTTTGGTGTGGACGGACCACCGCAACCTGGAGTACATCAGGGCAGCGATGAGGCTAAACCCAAGACAGGCCAGGTGGGCTCTATTCTTCGGCAGGTTCCAATTCATGCTTTCCTATAGGCCAGGCTCGAAGAACGTGAAGGCGGACGCCCTGTCTCGCCTCTACGACGCAGAGGAGAGGCAGGGAGAGGAGACCCCCATCGTCACTCCGTTCCGTATCATCGCGCCAGTGGTGTGGGCGTGGACGCCGACATATGGCAGGCCCTGCGTACGGAACCTGCACATGCACAGTGCCTGGAGAACCGTGCCTACGTGCCCACGGGTGTGCGGGACCACCTCCTTTCCTGTGTCGGGTCATCCTGGGATAGGCCGTACCATCGCCTGCCTCACTGAGAAGTACTGGTGGCCCACCTTGGCTAGGGACGTCCAGGTTTATGTCTCTTCCTGCTCCATATGTGCCCAGTCTAACACCACCGTTCTCGTCATTTTGGACCGGTTTTCCAAAGCTTGTCGCCTCCTTCCTCTGCCTGGGCTCCCTTCGGCCATGCAAACTGCGGAGGCACTTTTTACACACATCTTCCGGCACTACGGGATCCCGGAGGACATTGTGTCAGACCGTGGTCCTCAGTTCACCTCACGCGTATGGAAAGCGTTCATGGAACGCCTAGGGGTCACGGTCAGTCTCAACTCCGGGTACCGTCCTCAAGCTAATGGGCAGGTGGAGAGGGTCAATCGGGAAGTGGGCAGGTTCCTGAGGTGTTACTGTCAGGACCAGCCGGGGGAGTGGGCAGATTTTCTACCTTGGGCTGAGTACGCACAGAATTCCCTCCGCCTCTCCTCCACTAACCTCACTCCTTTCCAGTGCATGTTGGGGTATCAGCTAGCCCTGGCACCTGGGCATCTGAGCCAGACTGAGGCCCCTGCGGTGGATGAGTGGTTTCGGAGATCTGGAACGCTGCGCACACTTGTCTCCAGCGGGCCGTGCGTCAGCACAAGGAACAGGCCGACTCCACCTCAGTGAGGCGCCTGTTTTCTCTCCAGGCCACCGGATCTGGCTCTCCACCCGGAACCTGCCCCTCCGCTTGCCCTGCCAGAAGCTGAGCCCGAGGTTTGTGGGGCCGTTTAAAGTCCTGAGGAGGGTTAATGAGGTAACATACTGTTTGCAACTCCCTGTTCTCATGTGTCTCTCCACAGGCCAGTGGTGCCTGGTCCCCTTGCTGAGGCTGGATCCAATGACGCCCCGCCTCCTCCTCTGGACATCGAGGGAGGGCCAGCATACTCGGTCCGTGAAGTCCTGGAATCGAGGCGTCAGGCAGGGCATCTCCAGTACCTCATCGACTGGGAGGGGTAAGGCCCAGAGGAGCGGTGCTGGGTTCCTACGGTGGACATCCTGGACGCTTCGCTGACCAGGGATTTTCACCATCAGCTCCCTGACCGACCCGCACCGCGTCCCTGTGGTCGTCCCCGAGGCCGGTGACATCCCTCTGCTTGTGCAGTGCGTCGGGGGGGGGTCTACGTCACCGGCTTTCTAGGCGCCACTGACATGGATCATTACCACCAACCCCGGACTGTCTTGTCTCATTACGCACACCTGGTTCCCATTCCCCCTGATTAGTATGTGTATATATGTGCCCTCTGTGCCCCATTGTCCCATGTCCGTTGGTCTCGTGAGTACCGTGTATTGTGCTTTTGTTGTTTACGTGTATTGTGTAGACGTTCCACCTCGGTCTTTGTTTGGGGTTACATCCCTTTTTATATACAGTGGGGAAAAAAAGTATTTAGTCAGCCACCAATTGTGCAAGTTCTCCCACTTAAAAAGATGAGAGAGGCCTGTAATTTTCATCATAGGTACACGTCAACTATGACAGACAAATTAAGAAAAAAAATTCCAGAAAATCACACTGTAGGATTTTTAATGAATTTATTTGCAGATTATGGTGGAAAATAAGTATTTGGTCACCTACAAACAAGCAAGATTTCTGGCTCTCACAGACCTGTAACTTCTTCTTTAAGAGGCTCCTCTGTCCTCCACTCGTTACCTGTATTAATAGCACCTGTTTGAACTTGTTATCAGTATAAAAGACACCTGTCCACAACCTCAAACAGTCACACTCCAAACTCCACTATGGCCAAGACCAAAGAGCTGTCAAAGGACACCAGAAACAAAATTGTAGACCTGCACCAGGCTGGGAAGACTGAATCTGCAATAGGTGAGCAGCTTGGTTTGAAGAAATCAACTGTGGGAGCAATTATTAGGAAATGGAAGACATACAAGTCCACTGATAATCTCCCTCGATCTGGGGCTCCACGCAAGATCTCACCCCGTGGGGTCAAAATGATCACAAGAACGGTGAGCAAAAATCCCAGAACCACACAGGGGGACCTAGTGAATGACCTGCAGAGAGCTGGGACCAAAGTAACAAAGCCTACCATCAGTAACACACTACGCCGCCAGGGACTCAAATCCTGCAGTTCCAGACGTGTCCCCCTGCTTAAGCCAGTACATGTCCAGGCCCGTCTGAAGTTTGCTAGAGTGCATTTGGATGATCCAGAAGAGGATTGGGAGAATGTCATATGGTCAGATGAAACCAAAATAGAACTTTTTTGGTAAAAACTCAACTCGTCGTGTTTGGAGGACAAAGAATGCTGAGTTGCATCCAAAGAACACCATACCTACTGTGAAGCATGGGGGTGTAAACATCATGCTTTGGGGCTGTTTTTCTGCAAAGGGACCAGGACGACTGATCCGTGTAAAGGAAAGAATGAATGGGGCCATGTATCGTGAGATTTTGAGTGAAAACCTCCTTCCATCAGCAAGGGCATTGAAGATGAAACGTGGCTGGGTCTTTCAGCATGACAATGATCCCAAACACACTGCCCGGGCAACGAAGGAGTGGCTTCGTAAGAAGCATTTCAAGGTCCTGGAGTGGCCTAGCCAGTCTCCAGATCTCAACCCCATAGAAAATCTTTGAGGGAGTTGAAAGTCCGTGTTGCCCAGCGACAGCCCCAAAACATCACTGCTCTAGAGGAGATCTGCATGGAGGAATGGGCCAAAATAGTGTGTGAAAACCTTGTGAAGACTTACAGAAAACGTTTGACCTGTGTCATTGCCAACAAAGGGTATATAACAAAGTATTGAGAAACTTTTGTTATTGACCAAATACTTATTTTCCACCATAATTTGCAAATAAAATCATAAAAAATCCTACAATGTGATTTTCTGGAATTTTTTTTCTCATTTTGTCTGTCATAGTTGACGTGTACCTATGATGAAAATTAAAGGCCTCTCTCATCTTTTTAAGTGGGAGAACTTGCACAATTGGTGGCTGACTAAATACTTTTTTCCCCCACTGTATATACGTGTTTGTGTTGGGTGGAGTAATAAAACCTCTAATATGTATTCATGCGCCTGTCTTCTAATCATTTTACAACGTGACAGACTGGGCCCAGCACCAACTGGGCTTGAGAGGCTGCTTGGAGCAGAGATTGTGCAACCAGTGGGAGACAACTCACTTAAACAATACAATGTCTCTTTTTACAGGCCAAAACAGAAAGCAATATACTGACTGTAAGGTAGGGTGCAGCTGATTTTAAATACTCTGTGTAGATTGGAAATTGTGGTCTGAGCTGCCAGTTGTTAGTAGCTATGATAACAATTTAGTTTTGACAGAAAACATTCACAGGTTATTAAAAGACACATACCGCCGTAACTGAATGGTATTGGATTCATTTCCTGTCTTAAGGGCACATTCTTGTCTGAGTTCATTGATGCAAAACTTCCCAATCAGGAGGGGGAACTTATTAGGTAGTAATGTAGCATCCCCCCCAGAACACTGGGAATCCAATAAGTTTAATAGAATTTGTCCAATGGTATGAGTTTGTAGTTGCCAGGACAATGGCTTTGAGATGAAAGGTTACAGTGAATCATTGAGACATTTATAGGAGAGGTTTGAGAACAATGCATTCTCAGGTGGGAAAGCTTCTGTCTTCATGTATTTCTTCTGCTCTGATTGATTAAATAAAGCCACCTTGAAGAACATTTCAAAAACATACGTTTTTCCCACAATCTCTTTGGCTTGTGTGCTCAGTAAAAATGCTATACAATGCTGACATTAGGCCAAGTGAAAATACTTTGATCAGACAGTCAAGGAGGTGCAACCTGGCCTAAAGGAAATACTAGCCCAAGCTATGGTGATTGTATTGCACTGGAGGTGAAAATAGAATCTGATTACCGTAAAATGAGGGTACATGAACAACAGAACTACTTAGTGCCAGCATCGGCCATACACACTACCCTCCGTAGCGCCATGCGATCAGATGCCAAGCAGTTGCCATACCAAGCGCCGATCAGTGAGGCAAGATGCTCCCAATGGTGCAGCTGTAGAACATTTTGAGGATCTGAGGGCCCAGGCCCAGCTGACCTGCTGGTAGACATTAGGTAAGATGGATTTCAGTTTTCCTGCATTAAAATCATCGGCCACTAGGAGCTCCACCTCTGGATGAGCATTTTCCACCTCTGGATGAGCATGTAACTTGCGGTCACACACAATTTGTTAGTCAGAGGTATGCATCCGGTATGCATAACACTGTAATGAGCCCTATCTAGTCGGAGATATGCATCCGAGAGAATGCTGCTTATGATGGAAAACACATGCCCACAACAGGCAGTCAGGTACTGTAGCAGTCGGTTAGTGGATGAATCCAAGTTTGTTTGGCTTTGCTCACATCTCACAGAGAGAGAGAGAGAAAAAACTGGTGGATACACTGTACTGAAAGGTGACAGGCTACATTTACCAAAATGAAGAGAGATCATAAATATATTATGAGCCACAGGAGGCTGCTGAGGGGAGAATGGCTCAAAATAATGACTGGAATGGAGTGAATGGAATGGTATCAAGCATATGGAAACAATGTGTGTGATGTGTTTGATACCGTTACATTTATTCCATTACTTTGAGCCCATCCTCCCCAATTAAGGTGCCACCAGTCACCTGTGATATGAGGGTAGTAAGAGAAGCTCAGCTGAAATGCCTGTTTGAGACTTCCTGAAGGCAAACATGGCATACAACACAATGAACTACTGTATCATACCCACAGTTTACTACACGTTACCATCGAGTCATATGTGGATTTAACATTGAAACTGTTAGTGATCTTGTTAGCGAACAGCTACGCAAACAACTAATTTGTTACATGACTCAGTCCAAATGCAGGCCACAAAGATGACAGACTTATAGACCCAAATATGTGTGTCTGTCATGTAAGAGAGAGAGATAGAGAATGAGTGAGATTGTGTGTGTGTGTGTGTGTGTGTGCATGTTTGTTGCATTACTCAAACAGCATTAACAGAGGAAGAAATACATCAGGCTTTATTGTCCTTATTCCACACCTGTGCAGCACACAGCAGGACCCAACAAAAACAATAAAACATATCACAGATATAAATGTGTATGATGTAAATGTAAGTGAATTTGATAACCTTTGTATTCAGTGGCCCATTAGTCACCTACTTCCGCTTTCCTATTGTTCTATATAATTTATTTACAGGTTAGTGATTGTTGATTGTAACAGCACAGATCACATTCTGCAATAATATACTTTACGTCTTTGGAGGTCAACAATAAGCAGGGGAGAAATCCAAGTATGAGCAAGATCATTTGATCTTTTGAGAGCAACACTTGTGGTATTGTTAGGGTTAGGGTTCTCAAGAGGGTGGTGCAGTCAGCCCAACGCATCACCAGGGGCACACGGCCTGCCCTACAGGACATCTACAGCACCCGGTGTCACAGCAAGGCCGAGAAGATCATCATGGACCTCAGCCATCCGAGCCACAGCCTGTTCACCCCACTACCATCTAGAAGGCGGAGACAGTACAGATGCATCAAAGCTGGGACAGGAAGACTGAAAAACAGCTTCTATCTCCAGGCCATCAGACTGTTAAATAGTCACCACTTGCCGGCCTCCACCCAGCAGGGGCGGTGTGTTCATTAGGGCGATATGGGCGACGCACTGCCAAACGGGAAAAGGAAGGGATTTTTTTTCTAATCAATTATATCACGGCAACAGTAGTTATCAGTGTTCTAATCTAGACGTCTGATCTGCCACTAAATGTCCAATCAGGCTAAAGTCGTGCTTCAAATGGCCCCAGAAGTCTCTCATAGACTCTCATGTAAAATCTTTTTTTTTCAAATATCAGAGCTTTCAATACAATCTCTATGGGTTCCGGGAGGGCTTGCACTTATGCGCTTTCGTCATACGTAACATAACCATGAACGTAACTAAGAAAAGAGCGGGTAGCAGCGTCAATCAATTCACGTACTACTGTCAAGATGGCTAGCGTTCAGTGCAACTCGATTGTCTCTTTGAAAGAAGTTCCTTTTTGTCGGCGAACAAATCAAGATAAATTGGCAACGAAACAATTAGGACCTCCCAGACCAAATTTCATAATTCAACAGGTTTCTACTAAAGGGGGAAAGTCCTACACCCGAGGATTTTCCAAAAATTGGTACGAACGAAAAACCTGGCTAGCAGGCTGCGATGTAGCTAATGCAGTCTTCTGCTACCCCTGCTTACTCTTTCACCCTGAAGGCGGCACGGCAGACAGCACCGCTTGGACAGCGACTGGTGTAACGGACATGCACCATCTTTCAGAAAAGATTAAGAAACATGAGCTGTCAAAGACCCACATGGATAGCTGTTTGAGATTGTCTGCTTTGGGGAGAGTGAACATTGCCACTCAACTGGATGAGGGATACAGGCTAGCTGTCCGCCGCCACAACGATGAGGTTAGCAAGAACCGCCACATCCTCAGCCGGCTAATCCAGTGTGTGAAGTTTTGCGGAGTGTTTGAGTTAGCTTTGCGAGGCAAAGATGAAACTGAGGGCTCCACCAACCCTGGTATTTTTCTTGGACTTGTCAACTTTGTGGCACAATTAGATGAGGTGTTTTATGGAAATGCATATTGTTTATGCAGTGTTGAGGAATGTGAAAGAACACCCTTGATTATTTTTACTGTGATAACTTATTTTGCTTTTGTAAGCCAACACTTTTGAGATCAGTCAATAAATGCTTCTGGTATTGACTTATATGCTGCCCCTGTCTTCATGTTGTTGCTGGACATATCTTTTTTTAAATGTGTGTAGGTCAGCTAAATCATCAGAAAAATTGCCCCCCCTGAGAATTTTTTCAGGAGCCGCCACTGCCACCCAGTACCCTGCCCTGAACATAGTCACTGTTACTAGACGGCTACCACCTGTTACTCAACCCTGCACCTTAGAGACTGCTGCCCTATGTATTAAAGACTGGTCACTTTAATAATGTTTACATACTGTTTTATCCATTTCATATGTATATATTGTATTCTAGTCAAGGCTCATCCTATATATCTACTGCTGTACACACCTTTTCTATTCATATAATATACATTCTCACCATCATAAACATATATATATTCCGGACTCTGACGTTGCTCGTTCTGATATTTCTTAATTTCTTAATTTTAATTTTTGGGATTTGTGTGTGTTGTTATGTATTACTGCACAGTTGGAGCTAGAAACATAAGCATTTTGCTGCACCTGCGATAATATCTGCAAAATATGTGTACGCGACCAATTCAATTCAATTTGTTATTGTATTCTAAGAATCAGGGAGGCTACACACACTAGCTCACACACACACAGACTGAGCTGTGCATATCTGCTTCTGTTCGGACCTGTAGAATGTTTTGAGTTATACCATGATTCTGACCTGTTGCCAAGCCAAAACCTCAACCAGACTAATGGAGGGGGATTATATTCTTCTCCCCAGTACGTTTTGTTATCCAACAAATAACCCCATCGATACAACAGCAAGGTGCATACTACGGTAGACTGACACTTCTATGGAAAACTTCAGCTCAGTTAGAATGCAGTAAGGAGTTAACAGGAATCATGTCATCTTCCGTTGCCTTTGGGAAAGGATACGGCTGTAATATCGGTATTCAGATCACTTTAGGACAGACAATGGAGGTGCCTGTATGAATGGGCGGGGGGTGGCAGGTAGCTTAGTGGTTAAGAGCGTTGTGCCAGTAACCGAAAGGTCGCTGGTTCTAATCCCAGAGCCAACTAGGTGAAAAATCTGTCGATGTGCCCTTGAGCAAGGCACTTAACCCTAATTGCTCCTGTAAGTCGCTCTGGATAAGAGCGTCTGCTACATGACGTAAATGTAAAATGAAGTGCAGGGTATTTGGGGTAAAAAGTTGTGTTGCAGTAATAAGGAACTGGTAGTTGACTTATTTGGTTTGACACAGCAAACTACAGTTTTTACTTAATTGAAATTAAGTTGAAATTAATGCATGTTCATAAAATAGTGTTATACTTTTTAGACACTGAAGAAACACAGGATGTCGGGTGACTATAGACAAAAAGCAACAATCTTTTCTTGATCTGCCAAGCAGCAGAGTGAGCAGACAGTCATGTGTGAGTACCCAACGTGGGAAAGGAGAAGAAGAAGAAGAAGAAGAAGAAGAGGACAAGACAAGACATGAAACCTCATCCCATGACCCACATTGACACATCATAAAATAACTTTATTATAATGAAAGTAATTAAAAGAAAAACGGCCTTACAGCACAGACATTTAGCACCCTAGCAGAGTGATACGCAAGGCACAGATTCTCCAGTTGGAAACAAAGAGCCAGACAAAGAGTTACAGGTCATGTGTTTTGTACTTTCAGAGGACAGAAATCAACAGTTGACCACAAACTGATTGACTGTAAAGATGTAACAAGAAACAAAAAATGTTTTACATGTGCAGCGCTACATGAAACTACAAAAACAGTACACGTAAAGTTGAAACTTGCCAATGGTTTTATTGACATGTCTTAATACTGCAAATATTTACAATCAAGAAATACTGGCAATCAAACTCAATAAACTCGATTTTTTTCATATGCTGGGAAAGCCATCAGGTTTGGCTGATGAAGGAAAGAAGCACAGCGGTAATCATCTCTCTGACCGATGAGAGGTCAGAGGGCTGTGTCGCCATGAAACTATCAAAGGATGCTGCTTGAACGCTACATTGTAGAACAATAGTGAAGACAACAAAACTATGAAATAACATATATGGAATCATATAGTAACCAAAAAAGTGTTAAACAAATCCAAATATATTTTTATTTGTGATTCTTCAAATAGCCACCCTTTGCCTTGATGACAGCTTTGCACACTCTTGGCATTCTCTCAACCAGCTTCATGAGGTAGTCACCTGGAATGCATTTAAATTAACAGGTGTGCCTTCTTAAAAATTAATTTGTGGAATTTCTTTCGTTCTTAATGTGTTTCAGCCAATCAGTTGTATTGTGACAAGGTAGGGGGGGTATACAGAAGATAGCCCTATTTGGTCAAATACCAAGTCCAAAACTGCTCAAATTAGCAAAGAGAAATGACAGTCCATCAGTACTTTAAGACATGAAGGTCAGTCAATACTGAACATTTCAAGAACTTTGAAAGTTTCTTTAAGTGCAGTCGCAAAAACCATCAAGTGCTATGATGAAACTGGCTCTCATGAGGACCGCGACAGGAATAAAAGACCCAGAGTTACCTCTGCTGCAGAGAATAAGTTCATAAGAGTTACCAGCCTCAGAAATTCAAGTAACAGACACATCTCAACATCAACTGTTCAGAGGGGACTGTGTGAATCAGGCCTTCATGGTCGAATTGCTGCAAAGAACCACTACTAAAGGACACCAATAAGAAGAAGAGACCTGATTGGGCCAAGAAACACGAGCAATGGACATTAGACCGGTGGAAATTTGTCCTTTGGTCTGATGAATCCAAATTTGAGATTTTGGGTTCCAACCGCTGTGTCTTTGTGAGACGCGGTGTGGGTGAATGGATGATCTCTGCATGGGTATTTCCCACCGTAAAGCATGGAGGAGGTGTTATGATGTGGGGATGCTTTGCTGGTGACACTGTCTGTGATTTATTTAGAATTCAAGGCACACTAAACCAGCATGGCTACCACAGCATTCTGCAGCGATACGCCATCCCATCTGGTTTGGGCTTAGTGGGACTATCATTTGTTTTTCAACAGGACAATGACCCAACACACCTCCAGACTGTGTAAGGGCTATTTTACCAAGAAGGAGAGTGATGGAGTGCTGCATCAGATGACCTGGCCTCCACAATCCCCCGAACTCAACCAAATTGAGATGGTTTGGGATGAGTCGGACTGCAGAGTGAAGGAAAAGCAGCTCAGCAAATGTGGGAACTCCTTCAAGACTGTTGGAAAAGCATTCCAGGTGAAGCTGGTTGAGGGAATGCCAAGAGTGTCCAAAGCTGTCATCAAGGCAAAGGGTGGCTATTTGAAGAATCTCAAATATAAACTATATTTTGATTTGTTTAACACTTCTTTGTTTACTACATGATTACATATGTGCTATTTAATAGTTTTGATGTCTTACCTATTACATTTATTCTACAATTAAAAATAAAGACAAACCCTTGAATGAGTAGGTGTGTCCAAACTTTTGACAAGTATTGTATATATATATTCCGGACTCCGACATTGCTCGTCCTAATATTTCTATATTTCTTAACCTCTACGGGATCGTTGTCCCTTATACGGGACGGTTGTTGCTCAATGTGCGATACAGTGAGGGAAAAAAAGTATTTGATACCCTGCTGATTTTGTATGTTTGCCCACTGACAAAGAAATGATCAGTCTATAATTTTAATGGTAGGTTTAAATCCAGAAAAACACGTCAAAAATGTTATAAATTTATTTGCATTTTAATGAGGGAAATAAGTATTTGACCCCCTCTCAATCAGAAAGATTTCTGGCTCCCAGGTGTCTTTTATACAGGTAACGAGCTGAGATTAGGAGCACACTCTTAAAGGGAGTGCTCCTAATCTCAGCTTGTTACCTGTATAAAAGACACCTGTCCACAGAAGCAATCAATCAGATTCCAAACTCTCCACCATGGCCAAGACCAAAGAGCTCTCCAAGGATGTCGGGGACAAGATTGTAGACCTACACAAGGCTGGAATGGGCTACAAGACCATCGCCAAGCAGCTTGGTGAGAAGGTGACAACAGTTTGTGCGATTATTCGCAAATGGAAGAAACACAAAATAACTGTCAATCTCCCTCGGCCTGGGGCTCCATGCAAGATCTCACCTCGTGGAGTTGCAATGATCATAAGAACGGAGCGGAATCAGCCCAGAACTACACGGGAGGATCTTGATAATGATCTCAAGGCAGCTGGGACCATAGTCACCAAGAAAACAATTGGTAACACACTACGCCGTGAAGGACTGAAATCCTGCAGCACCCGCAAGGTCCCCCTGCTCAAGAAAGCACATATACAGGCCCGTCTGAAGTTTGCCAATGAACATCTGAATGATTCAGACGAGAACTGGGTGAAAGTGTTGTGGTCAGATGAGACCAAAATCGAGCTCTTTGGCATCAACTCAACTCGCCGTGTTTGGAGGAGGAGGAATGCTGCCTATGACCCCAAGAACACCATCCCCACCGTCAAACATGGAGGTGGAAACATTATGCTTTGGGGGTGTTTTTCTGCTAAGGGGACAGGACAACTTCACAGCATCAAAGGGACGATGGACAGGGCCATGTACCATCAAATCTTGGGTGAGAACCTCCTTCCCTCAGCCAGGGCATTGAAAATGGGTCGTGGATGGGTATTCCAGCATGACAATGACCCAAAACACACGGCCAAGGCAACAAAGGAGTGGCTAAAGAAGAAGCACATTAAGGTCCTGGAGTGGCCTAGCCAGTCTCCAGACCTTAATCCCATAGAAAATCTGTGGAGGGAGCTGAAGGTTCGAGTTGCCAAACGTCAGGCTCGAAACCTTAATGACTTGGAGAAGATCTGCAAAGAGGAGTGGGACAAAATCCCTCCTGAGATGTGTGCAAACCTGGTGGCCAACTACAAGAAACGTCTGACCTCTGTGATTGCCAACAAGGGTTTTGCCACCAAGTACTAAGTCATGTTTTGCAGAGGGGTCAAATACTTATTTCCCTCATTAAAATGCAAATCAATTCATACCATTTTTGACATACGGTTTTCTGGATTTTTTTGTTGTTATTCTGTCTCTCACTGTTCAAATAAACCTACCATTAAAATTATAGACTGATCATGTCTTTGTCAGTGGGCAAATATACAAAATCAGCAGGGGATCAAATACTTTTTTCCCTCACTGTATGTGACTAGAATGGTGTTTTAAACAACAGCCAACTTTCCGGGACATTGACATGTCTTATATGGGCAGAAAGCTTAAACTCTTGTTAATCTAACTGCAGTGTTCAATTTAAAGTAGCTATTACAGCAAAAAAAAAATACCATGCTATTATTTGAGGGTAGTGCACAACAACAAAACACTTACCACGGCAACTGGTTTGGTACATTCACCTCTGAATATAAATAATGTATATACATTCAGTAATACTACTCTGATTTGTCGTCCTAAGGGTCCCAGAGATAAAATGTAGTGTAGTTTTGTTTGAAACATCAATTTTTATATTCAAATGTAGGAGCTGGGTTCTACAGTTTGACCTCTGACTCCACACCCACCCCGCCCGGCTATCTAGATGTGTGAAGGTTAGTGTCTTTTTTGTAGGGAAGCTAATGATCCATCATTTATGACATTTCTGGGATTGTGCAAACTTAAATTTTGTAATACCATAGTATTTTTGTTTGTTCTCTATAGTTATGTACTTGAAAACCAATTCCGCACATTTGGGAAAACTCCTGGCAGACTTGATACAAAATATTGTGTAGTGATGTAATTCTTCACTGGATCAGTCTGGAACTTTGCACACACACTGCTGCCATCTGGTGGACAACATCTAAATTACATCTAGAATCCTACATCACTGTCTGGCCTTTCTCTTGCATTTAAAAGATTATGCAACAGCAACAAAAATTAGAACACGCATGTTTTTTGTTTGCATTATCTTTTACCATATCTAATGTGTTATATTCTCCTACATTAATTTCACATTTCCACAAATTTCAAAGTGTTTCCTTTCAAATGATATCAAGAATATGCATATCCTTTCTTCAGGTCCTGAGCTACAGGCAGTTAGATTTAGGTATGTCATTTTAGGCGAAAATTGAAAAAAAGGGTTAGATCCTTAATAGGTTAATTCCATTATTTTACTTTTAGAGTTGTGTGTATTATTAGATATTACTGCACTGTTGGAACTAGGAACATCAACGTTTCGCTATACCCGCAATAACATCTGCTAAACAACATTTTTCAAATACCAGAAAATGCTTTTTCCTGCAATCTAGAGCCATAATCATTACGCCTAATTCTATGTAAAAAAAATATAATTAAAAAGATGTCTATTGTTCTGCATAGGTTATCTAACCATGCCTCTTTACCTGTTCAATTGCCATTTTAATAAATGATGCACACTGATTCTTTAAGAACTGTTATAACTTAGGAGTACAACTGCCACACTGGTATATAGTATCATAACCCAAGATTTAAAGCATTTCTTTTATTTTCTAAAGAATAGTAACCTTGCCAGCAGGCATGTCAGCTAAGATAGACAACCTACTCTAACTTGATTGATAGCCTGAAATGGCTTGGTAGCTAGTTATGGGGTTGGGAGATTGGGAATCTATCTAGCTGGCTAGCTAAAGCAAGTTAATAAAAGTGCTAGGTGGATAGTATTACAGAGAAACAACAAAACTGTTTTATTTATTCATCAAGAAGGAATCAATAGGCTACATAGCTTGATCAAATTAATTTACAATCATACCTCCTGCAAGTCCTGCCCCTTAGCTAAAATCAAATCAAACTCTGTGTGTGTCACTCAACATTCTCTCTCCTCTTCCACTGACGATACTGTCTGCACACACTAGAGTATATACAGTGGGGGGGAAAAGTATTTAGTCAGCCACCAATTGTGCAAGTTCTCCCACTTAAAAAGATGAGAGAGGCCTGTAATTTTCATCATAGGTACACGTCAACTATGACAGACAAAATGAGAAAAGAAAATCCAGAAAATCACATTGTAGGATTTTTAATGAATTTATTTGCAAATTATGGTGGAAAATAAGTATTTGGTTTAAGTTTCTCAATACTTTGTTATATACCCTTTGTTGGCAATGACACAGGTCAAACGTTTTCTGTAAGTCTTCACAAGGTTTTCACACACTGTTGCTGGTACTTTGGCCCATTCCTCCATGCAGATCTCCTCTAGAGCAGTGACGTTTTGGGGCTGTCGCTGGGCCACACGGACTTTCAACTCCCTCCAAAGATTTTCTATGGGGTTGAGATCTGGAGACTTTCATGCTGAAAGACCCAGCCACGTTTCATCTTCAATGCCCTTGCTGATGGAAGGAGGTTTTCACTCTAAATCTCACGATACATGGCCCCATTCATTCTTTCCTTTACACGGATCAGTCGTCTGGTCCCTTTGCAGAAAAACAGCCCCAAAGCATGATGTTTCCACCCCCATGCTTCACAGTAGGTATGGTGTTCTTTGGATGCAACTCAGCATTCTTTGTCCTCCAAACACGACGAGTTGAGTTTTTACCAAAAAGTTCTATTTTGGTTTCATCTGACCATATGACATTCTCCCAATCCTCTTCTGGATCATCCAAATGCACTCTAGCAAACTTCAGACGGGCCTGGACATGTACTGGCTTAAGCAGTGGGACACGTCTGGCACTGCAGGATTTGAGTCCCTGGTGGCGTAGTGTGTTACTGATGGTAGGCTTTGTTACTTTGGTCCCAGCTCTCTGTAGGTCATTCACTAGGTCCCCCCGTGTGGTTCTGGGATTTTTGCTCACCGTTCTTGTGATCATTTTGACCCCACGGGGTGAGATCTTGCGTGGAGCCCCAGATCGAGGGAGATTATCAGTGGTCTTGTATGTCTTCCATTTCCTAATAATTGCTCCCACAGTTGATTTCTTCAAACCAAGCTGCTTACCTATTGCAGATTCAGTCTTCCCAGCCTGGTGCAGGTCTACAATTTTGTTTCTGGTGTCCTGCTCTTTGGTCTTGGCCATAGTGGAGTTTGGAGTGTGACTGTTTGAGGTTGTGGACAGGTGTCTTTTATACTGATAACAAGTTCAAACAGGTGCCATTAATACAGGTAACGAGTGGAGGACAGAGGAGCCTCTTAAAGAAGAAGTTACAGGTCTGTGAGAGCCAGAAATCTTGCTTGTTTGTAGGTGACCAAATACTTATTTTCCACCATAATTTGCAAATAAATTCATTAAAAATCCTACAATGTGATTTTCTGGATTTTTTTTCTTCTCAATTTGTCTGTCATAGTTGACGTGTACCTATGATGAAAATTACAGGCCTCTCTCATCTTTTTAAGTGGGAGAACTTGCACAATTGGTGGCTGACTAAATACTTTTTTTCCCCACTGTAGCATCCTGCCAAGCATTTCTTTGCACCGTGGTGCAACCGCTTACAGATCTTTTTATAAATAATAATGATAAAACGTGGGCTTAAAAATTAAGTTTAGTAATGAATAACAAGAAAATATTCAAAAATGTTTGTTTTTTTAATACATACAAAAAAAAATCTTAGGGCATGACGCCTCTGGTTGACATTGAAATTGAAGGACTCACTAAAACGTACACATTTCATTTGATCGGGACACATGTACTATCTGTCTACAGCATATAAATACAATCATTAAAACTATGTTAGTATAAAACATAAAATACTGTCCAAACAGAAGAGCTAAAGACACTAGGATATAAACTTCCATTGTTTCCAAACATTTTGAATTAATATAGTTCTGTGTTTGAGTCTTCACTTTCTCCCCTCACTGTATAGCTACAATATAAGACAAAGGACGCCTAGAGACAGATATACTGTAGCGACGCTATAGAGAAAGATTGAGGTCCTTAATGTGTGTGCGTACTGTAGTTGTCTCCTTACAGACTAACAGACACACAGCTGTCAGTCAAGAATGAGAAGGGACCCACCGGCCCTCAAGGAGACCATACTGTACCCCCACTGAGGCTGAGTATAGGGTTATAGGATGCTGGTAGTGGTGGTGATGGAGGGTGGAGGATGCTGGAGAGTGGTAGGTTATGAGGCTCATACCATCTCTTCCTTTAGGGCGTCCTTTGGGTTGATGTTGGTCAGTTTGACTCTCTCCTCCCGACTCTTCCTGTCGCGAACCTCTCCCTCCTGATGGAAGCCAACCATCAGCTGATAGACCACCACACCAATGATGGCGCCCAGGAACGGCGTGAAGATTGGCACCAGGAACCAGCACTCATTGGCACTGAGAGAAAGAGAGCAAGAGAGAGAGCGAGAGACAAATCTAAGAAGTTGCGCAATATTTTTTCTTAGTCTTTGCCTCCTCTGCTTTTACCTGTTTGATCCATCATCACCATCTCCCATTTTATTTAATCTTTATATCAATAATGTACAAACCTCTAACCAGGAAGTGGATACGGAGTGGTAGATGTATAGTGGTAGAATACATGTGAAGAGGTGTAGAGACAAGCAGAGAGGTGAAGAGAGAACCAGATGCATGCAGAGAGGCAAAGAGGATTGGGAGAGAACTCACGTGAAGACCTCGGTGCCCCAGCCTGCCAGAGCGGTAAAGATGCGTGGCCCCAGGTCCCTGGCAGGGTTGACAGCGTAGCCAGAGTTGAAGCCCATGGACAGGCCGATGACCAGCACCACAAAGCCCACCGTGAAGGCCTCCAGGCCCTGGGGGATGGGGTTGTTATGGGGGTCCACGATGGCCAGGATACACACGATCAATGCTGCAGTGCCAATCGTCTGGGATAGAGATACCTCCATTAACATGGAGAATTCCGAATATACTAGTAGTTCTATTTCCTTATCCAACCAGTTTGGGGGTTGTACGCGGAAGAAAGGGGCTTACCTGGTCGAAGAAGCCGTTGACCAATGTGAGATGTTTGCTAGGGTAGGTGGCGAAGATGCCAGCGGTGGCGTTGGGCCCGGTAACAATGAGTTCTCCAGCATAGTCCAACAGAGCGTCTGAGGGGAGAATACACACACACATTATGATATAACATCAACTATAACGAGGTGTTACGCTATACACAGATTCAACCTTATGGCTAAGTTATTAAGACTTATCAAAGAGTTGACTCCAACAGATGCTTCCGTTCCATCCCTGGACAGTTCCGAGGACTCACCATAGTACAGACCAAAGATGATCCCGGAGCCCAGGAAAGCTCCCAGTGTCTGGAAGAAAAAGTAGACTGGGAACTTTCTCCATCGATCTCTCCCAAGCAGGCAGAGGGCAAAGGTCACCGCCGGATTGAGATGGCCTCCTGGGAAACACACATGTTGACAGATTTTTAACATTAAAGCAGGACGGCTTCTCTCCAAATGGACATCAACTATCCCTTTCCAATACAGACATTTAGGAACACGACTTGGAGACATGACTCAGTCTTGGAACAACTCATGGGAACAAATCTGCTCAAGGAGAACCTCTACGCCTAAGCATGTTGGTGAGTTAATTAATGTGCATGTATTGCTAATATGAGGTGTGTACCTGATACCTGGCCACAGACCAGGATCCCTAGGGTGGCAGCGAAGCCAAAAGCAAAGTTGACGGTTAGGAACATGCCATGAGATCCTCCACTAAGCACCAGCTGAGCCACTGCACCGCAACCAAACATCTGTAAAGAGAGTGAAGAGACGAAAGGTATAGCATGGGTACCAACAAACAATGATCATCAACATTGCCTGCAAAAAGAGTAATATAATTTTTGTATGTTAGGTATAGTTATGTACTTGAAAATCTATGAATTGACCAATTCGGCACATTTGGGCAGACTTGATACAAAATAGTCCAGTATTGCAATGCTTCACTGGATCAATCTGCAACTTTGCACACACACTGCTGCCATCTAGTGGTAGTCCCGTGTAGCTCAGTTGGTAGAGCATGACGTTCTTTTTTTTCTTTTTTTATTTCACCTTTATTTAACCAGGTAAGCCAGTTGAGAACAAGTTCTCATTTACAACTGTGACCTGGCCAAGATAAAGCAAAGCAGTGTGATAAAAACAACAACACAGAGTTACATATGGGGTAAAAAAACATAAAGTCAAAAAATACAACAGAAAATATATATACAGTGTGTGCAAATGTAGCAAGTTACGGAGGTAAGGCAATAAATAGGCTATAGTGCAAAATAATTACAATTAGTATTAACACTGGAATGCTATATGTGCAAGAGATTATGTGCAAATAGAGATACTGGGGTGCAAAAGAGCAAAATATATAACAATATAGGGATGAGGTAGTTGGGTGGGCTAATTTCAGATGGGCTGTGTACAGGTGCAGTGATCGGTAAGGTGCTCTGACAACTGATGCTTAAAGTTAGTGAGGGAGATAAGAGTCTCCAGCTTCAGAGATTTTTGCAATTCGTTCCAGTCATTGGCAGCAGAGAACTGGAAGGAATGGCGGCCAAAGGAGGTGTTTGTCACGCTCTGGCTCCGGGACTTTGTATTATTGAGCCAGGGTGTGTTCATTTTTGTTGTGTTTGGGGATTAGTTGGGTTGTTATTGGTTGTTTCATTGTTTGGTCCAGTGACTCCCAATCAGTGGTAACGAGTGTCAGCTGTCGGCTCGTTATCTCTGATTGGGAGCCATATTTAAACTGTCATTGTTCACCTTGGGTTTGTGGGTTTTTGTTCTATGTTCAGTCGTTGTCACTGAGGACTTCATGATCGTGTTTTGTTTTGTATTCTCGTGTATTACATTAAAATCAATATGTTCGCTACCAACGCTGCGCTTTGGTCCTCCTCTCTCGTAGACGATCGTGACAGAAAAACCCACCAAGATGGGACCAAGCAGCGTGTCCAGGAGCCATCGCCAGGGAGATCCCTCACAGATCTCCTTCGCCTCCTGGACTGGGTCAAGCCGAGTGAGGAAGAGAAGGGCTTGACATTATGGCAGAAGGGCGAGAGGCTGGCGAGGGACATGGAGACCTGGTCCACGGGTAGGAGAGACGCCCCGAAAATTTTTAGGGGGGGGCTCACGACGTCGGACCAGCAGGAGGCCGCGATAGAGCGGCCCAGTGGGTTGCCGGAGAAGGCCGCCGGGTTACGGGGGCCACTGGTCGAAGAGGGGATGGAGGAAGTAGAGGCACGGCGAGAGGTACTGGCGTGTGTTGCCAGTCCGGTCCGGCCCGTTCCAGATCCCGGTGTAGGACCAGTGGTGTGTGTCCCCAGTACAGTCCGGCCCATCCAAGCTTCCCGCACCAAGCCAGTGGTGTGCGTCGTCAGTCCGGCACGGCCCGTGCCTGCTCTCCGCATCAAGCCTGTGGTGCATCTCGTCAGCCCGGCTCTGCCCGTTCCTGCTCTCCGCACCAGGTCTGTGGTGCACGTCGCCAGCCCAGTCCGGCCCATTCCTGCCACTCGTACCAAGTCAAGGGTGCGAGTCGTCAGCCGGATTCAGCCCATTCCTGCTACTCGCAACAAGCCAAGGGTGCGAGTCGTCAGCCGGATTCAGCCCATTCCTGCTACTCGCACCAAGCCAAGGGTGCGAGTCGTCAGCCGGATTCAGCCCATTCCTGCTACTCGCACCAAGCCAAGGGTGCGAGTCGTCAGCCGGATTCAGCCCATTCCTGCTACTCGCACCAAGCCAAGGGTGCGAGTCGTCAGCCGGATTCAGCCCATTCCTGCTACTCGCACCAAGCCAGGGATGCGAGTCTTCAGCCTGGTGAGGCCTGTTCCGGCTCCACGCACCATGCAAAGGGGTGCGTATCGTCTGCCAGGTCCGGTCCATTCCTGCCTCACGCGCCAAGCCAGGGGGTGCGCGTCGGCAGTCCTGATCCAGCTAACTGGGTCAGATCGGACTGGGGGGCACTACGGGGGGATTGTAGTAGGGTGGTGGTCAAGCCCGGAGCCGGAGCCGCCTCCGAGGAGCAATACCCACCCAGCCCTTCCCTATTTGGGGTGTAGGCGCGGTCGAGTCCGCGCCTTTAGGGGGGGGTACTGTCACGCTCTGGCTCCGGGACTGTGTATTTTGAGCCAGGGTGTGTTCATTTGGTTGTGTTGTATTTGGTTGTGTTTCATTGTTTGGTCGTGTGACTCCCAATCAGTGGTAACGAGTGTCAGCTGTCGGCTCGTTATCTCTGATTGGGAGCCATATTTAAACTGTCAGTGTTCACCTTAGTGTTGTGGGTTTTTGTTCCTTGTCAGTCATTGTAACGGAGGACTTCACGTTTCGTCGTTGTTTGTTTGTAGTGAGTACTTTAATTTAATAAAGTCATGTTCGCTCAACGCGCTGCGCTTTGGTCTCCCTCATTAGACGATCGTGACAGTGTTGGCTTTGGGGATGACCAGTGAGATATACCTGCTGGAGCGCAGACTACGGGTGGGTGCTGCTATGCTGACCAATGCGCTAAGATAAGGCGGGGATTTGCCTAGCAGTGATTTATAGATGGCCTGGAGCCAGTGGGTTTGACAACGAACATGTAGTGAGGACCAGCCAACAAGAGCGTACAGGTCACAGTGGTGGGTAGTGTATGGGGCTTTGTAGACAAAACGGATGGCACTGTGATAGACTACATCCAATTTGCTGAGTAGAGTGTTGGAGGCTATTTTGTAAATGACATCGCCGAAGTCAAGGATCAGTAGGATAGTCCGTTTTATGAGGGCATGTTTGGCAGCATGAGTGAAGGAGGCTTTGTTGCGAAATAGGAAGCCGATTCAACGCCAGGGTTGTGGGTTCGTTTCCCATGGGGGGGGGACCAGTATGGGGGGGGAAATGTATGCACTCACTAACTGTAAGTCGCTCTGGATAAGAGCGTCTACTAAATGTAAATGTAAAATGTAAAATCTAAATTGTGCCTAAACTGCAATATTATATTGTGGCCTTTCTCTTGCATTTCAAAGACGATGAAATTTGAAACCGCATGTTTTTTTGTTTGTATGATCTTTTACCAGATCTAATGTGTTAAATTCTCCTACATTAATTTCACATTTCCACAAACTTCAAAGTGTTTCCTTTCAAATGGTATCAAGAATATGCATATCCTTTCTTCAGGTCCTGAGCTACAGGCAGTTAGATTTGGGTATGACATTTTAGGCGAAAATTGAAAAAAAAGGGGCCTGATCCTTAAGAGGTTAATGAGGGTCAGTTAGTCGGCAGCAAAATTGACCAACATTTCCATCCCTAAAATAAACCCTTTGGCTGTTTTCCTTGTTTGCTGCATGGGGTTTGTTGGTGTTTTTTTATTTATTTTATTTGTATTTATTTTTTATAATAGAAGAGGTCCCCTGTAGCTCAGTTGGTAGAGCATGGCGCTTGCAACGCCAGGGTTGTGGGTTCGTTTCCCATGGGGGGCCAGTATGAAAATGTATGCACTCACTAACTGTAAGTCGCTCTGGATAAGAGCGTCTGCTAAATGACTAAAATGTAAATGTAAATATGCTCTAGAATGGAAACAAGGCCATTCCAGTGAGAGGACGTCTGTTTCAGAAGCTGCTGTCATGGTTGTGAATTAGCTATAGAATTGCCAAAGTGGACATACTGCATAGTGTGTGTGTGTGTGTGTGTGTGTGTGTGTGTATTACTATGGGGATAACAGTAATGTGTGGTCTGCCAGTCGCAAGGCCCCCTGAAGCAGATGCATTCAGCTCAGACCACAGGATACATATGTTGAGGTGAGCTACAAGGAACTGTCTCGACAGAGGGCTTGGCGTCTAGTGGATGGCTTAACATCACTGGGCCCAGTCTAAACTCTGGCTCCTGATTAGCCCAATGGGCCTCATGCTTCCGACTGGCTGGAAAAATACCACATCTTCAGAGGGGCCCATCTTTAGTTAGACATGAAGTTAAATGTCAAAGGGATCTTAATGTCAGAAGCGTCAGTATGGAGCCAAATGCTGACTGAATTAGCCAGATCAAATTCCACCAAAAGGTTATTCACTGAATCGTTTAAGTTTCATGATGCAGTAAGAAATGACTTAAAAGACAGCGTCTAACAGGATAATTATCTAAATTAAATCACAGCTCTCTAAATGGCCTGGTGGTGATAGCGACAGCATGTCATGACAGCATTACACCATGACATTACATGATTACTTTGCACACTTACTCCCCCAGACTGTCAGGCAGTTCATGCTGTGTCCTCCTTCTGAGTGTCTACCGATACACCTGGTCACTCATGCATTCCCTTTTAGTGAACAGTACTGGAGGGAGAGGAAATCTCTGGGTAGATTTAGATGCCGCCAGTCTTTTCCAACATCCATATACATTAAAACTATTGGGACAAAAGGAAAGATGTGAAGTGTGTGAATAAAATACTGTGTGAAGAAGTCGTCAACCTTTTTCCAGTAAAGCATCACTCCTAGTAACATTGTATGGAAGTTGTGATTTGGTGTGGTAAGCCATGGTTTCGTGTGGCAACATGTGGTCTCTCATTCCTTCAATTTAAGCAAAGAATAGCACACAATGACTGTTTCATAGATGGAGCTGTAATATAAAGAGAAAGATTATCGTCGTTTTCTCCCTCCTAGCTCCTGGGTTTATGTAAGGACTGCATTGTTCCCTGGGTGGTGACATGCACAAGGACGTGTTCTGTATGTCCAACCACCTGTCACACACAGGTGACACAGTTAGTCCACTGGGAACAGTCGTCAGTTCAACGTTTAGTTTTGATTTACATTTGGTTGAGTTGTCAACTAATGTGAATTCAACAACAAATGTCACCATGTCAATGGATTTAGGTGAAAGGTTAGGTGAAAAAAAGCCTAAATTCCCTTACGTTGATTACTTTTTGCAAATCTAATCAGTTTTCCATGTTCATTCAGCGTCATCACATTGATTTTTTTGTTGTTGAAATGACATGGATTCAATGTTGATTCAACCAGTTTTTGCCCAGTGGGAGATCTCAGGAAAGACCTGTCACCCCGCTGACCTTCAGGGACAAATAGTGCCTGTTGGCCCGCCTTCCACCACCTGGACATGGAAGTGTCCACAGAGACACCACAGCCATTCAGCTGTGTCTAATCAATGACTGTTGTTTAGTTTGACTATTTTCCAAATCCTGACATTGTATAGAATGCAGAGATATGTTCTCCATATGCAGGGGTATAGCTCACATGCACACACATGCACACACACTATCTGTCACATACATGCGTACACACACACAAATTAAACACACATACATAAACACACCCTGCCCTTCCTTCCTTCCTCTGCCTCCCTATCCCCGAGTATCCGTTAAGAGCGCCTGTCATTACATTAGTCAGTCAATAGTATAACTTGAAGACAGGTGACGTCTATATATGTCCTGGAGGGCGTGAATATATTTGGCATGTTCAGGTTTCACCCATTGCGTTGTTGCAGTCACTCCCAATACTGCCATCCACGTTTTACATAGCACTTATTTAATAGACATGCCAAACCTGCCGCTAGTGCCTTAGACAGTGACAAAACAGGTTTAAAGCACAGTGCTTTTCCATCCATGCTCCTGCCGGAGATATACATCATGTTTTGTTATTAGCAGTATAGCACCTGTCCACGTTTATTTACTATCTTAAAATAAATAGTGCTTTGACGACGACGCTTGGCAAGTGCAACAAGTTTCTGACGCTTGTGTTACTTTTCTGACGCTGAAAGTTGGTGTTTTAGGGAACCAATGCAAGGCTTTTCTAGATGGACATCGATTGTAGAGATCCTGTCTTAGCGTGAGAAAATGTATTTCAATAACATTAGGCAATGAAGAAAAGCTTTGTAAAACAGGTGTGAGAGAGCCTGTGACCGTGAGTAAGACTGAGTCATCTCTCGAACAACTCTTTCTCTCTGAGCAAAACAGTGAAACTTAACTGTTTAGAAAGCCTGCAGGGTGTAGGCTTTACTGGATGTTTTATCTGGTAGGTGCTTCAAGTGGTACTACCCATTTTCTTAAGTGGCCATTTACTGCTAGAGCAAGATAAATAAAATAAATAGCAGGGGTGGTTGAGTTTGTCTTGTTTGTTTATTTAACATGGCGGATGGCTAAGGTCTGGATTCATTTAGGTCAGTGACCGAGGGAAGATTTAATCTGTCAGTTCCATTAAAGCTGACTTAAGTGGAGGGATCTGTCCTTCTAGAAAAAGACCACTCTCTAAGAAGAGAGTCAACAGCTTACCAGTCAACGGTGGACAAAAGTGCATGTCTTTTTTTAAAACTAGTTCTTAAAATATCATCGTTTTGTGATAAAGTGAAGCTTTCAAATGTTCTACTGCTTGTGTTCTATGTTCTATTAGCTCATAAATATTGTGGAGTTTGTGCAAGAATATTAACAATAGCGACATCCAAAATGAGCACCGACACCTATTTCAGTCCATGTCAAGCATTGCTTTATGTCTTCTGTAGACCTACATCTTACACACAACGTATGTTGAATTATAGACTAGCAAAATCTGTGATCATTATTAACAAGGCTTGTGGCATGTCACCAAGATGAAGAATGAAGATCAAATATGACAGACACAAGCTGGATTAAAGCTCTACACACACACACACCTGTCCAATTCGCATACCGCTCCAACAGATCCACAGATGACACAATTTCCCACCTGGACATAAGGAATACCTATGGAGAATGCTGTAAATGGACCATAGCTCATCATTCAACATAATAGTCCCCTCCAAGCTCATCACCAAGCTCAGGACCCTGGGACTGAACACCTCCCTCTGCAACTGGATCCTGCACTTTCTGACAGGCCGCCCCCAGTGTATTCCGGTTCGAACAAGTAAGGCTCTGCCTCCCCCAAACATCCTCTTCCTCTTCGCAGTCAGACATATTATCTCAGTTCTTTCGGTTATATCTCGCATCTCTCGCAAACAAACAAGGTTCTAATGTCCAAACAATGGTGTGTAGCTGGCTAAAAGTAATGTGAGTAAAGACACTCCTCCTGGGGCAGGATATAGACATGGATTGATTTCCAGATGTGAACAAAACTGACCGGTAAACATAGAAAGTATCAGAGCATTTGAAAATGTGACTTTTATTGCAGAAAAAACGACATTCTCGAAGGGAAGAAAACATGGACGGGTTCTTTGCGAGTATCGACGCTACCAAACGTATTAAAGTGTTTTTGAGAAAGTTTTGGCTTGCAGTGCAGCTTTGCTAACATCTGTCTGTCTTATTACATTCATGAAATTTGACGGTGCTAATATGCTAACTCCAGGTGGTAGCCAGAAGTAAATCGTGGATTCTGTCACCATGGGCCTTCAGACACACCTCAAGGGAAATTATGAGAAATGTTATCCAAATATAGATTTGGGATGAATTATCCCTTTAACATGGACCACACACACCTGCACAGTCTTCCTGAAGAGATTTGGCATGGGACCTCAGATCGTCAAGAAGTTCTACAGCTGCACCATTGAGAGCATCTTGACTGGCTGCATCACCGCCTGGTATGGCAACTGCACCGCCCTCGACCACAAGACTCTACAGAGGGTGGTGCGGATGGTCCAGTACGTCACTGGGGCTGAGCGCTCTGTCATCCAGGACCTTTATACCAGGCGGTGTCCTTTATACTAAATAGTTTTGGTTCCAGGTGCGTAGGAATCAAAATTAGAGAATACTGGAAGAGATCGAGACCCGCACACTGCCGAAAAACAGGAATAAATCCAAAACTGAGGCTAAAAATAAATAAAAAAACCAAATGTATTCCCTTTATAGATGTAATTTTAAGGCAGCAAAATGTGAAGACTTTATTTCATTAGCGACTGTAAACATGCACACACCTCAACTATGACATCAGAAGAGCACATGAGGTTGCAAGGTGAGTCCTGGATCGTTTTGCTGAGTAAAGATCATGTATCCATGTTCTTGCCAACAAGAGCAATCATATTTTCATACACACTCAAGGAGTGTAATTTATAGGTGCCTATATGAGGCTCACATTCCCGACCCCAGAGAATTTGAGGTCAAGTGCAAAGGCTAGCACAACCTGTAAAGCCATGCTGAACTTATGTAATGGAGTTAAGAACATGGCGTAAGCTCACTCCACATCTAGCTTGAAATGTCGCCGATGGAGCAATCCAATTGGTACCTTTTGTATAGCTCAAACGGTTGTTACATTGTCAAAGAGGACAGTCACGTGTTTATGAGCAGAGGAACACTGGTTCGAGCCCGGTATGACGACATGGACAGTAGAGGAAGATATACTGTGAGCAGCACACTGATGTCGGTTTCACTTACCAGTATCCATCACTCTCACATCTTGGCATTACAACAATAGTCGATACACAGGTTATTGTTAATCCAGAGTATGATTAACAGACATTAAATTAACAGACAATTGCCAACCATGTAACCTTCAGTAGTATTTTGTCTACAGGTATGAATACGCTCATACTAATATTTCTTGTAGCAAAGAATCATCACAGTAAAACATGCAATCTGGATGTCAGTGAGGTGACAGAGGTGAAAAGATGGCAGAGCTCTTACCACCAGAATGAGGGTACCCAGACACTCTGCCAGGGCCTGGCGCAGCAGCAAGTTACGGATCTGGAAGGTCTGTGACAGCTTGTCCATTAATATCTTCTGTTTTCCCATGGTTCAGTGCTGCTCAGCTAACCTCCTGTATTATGACTGGGTGACAGCAAGTAGGTAGGTCCTCCTGTGTGTGTGTGATGGCTAATGCACTGGCCTCCTATTATAGGACCTGGACCTCGTGTGGTTCCTGCCAAAGCCAGCCCCCTCGAACCCTCCCTTCTCTCTCGCTCTCCCTCCTCTCTCTCACGCCTTCCCTCCCTCAGACTCTCTCCCTCACTTCTCTCTCTCTCCCTCCCTCAGTCTGTCTCTCCCTCCCTCAGTCTCTCTCTCTCTCTCTCCCTTGTAACTCCCACCCCCTCTGCTCTTTCTCACTGATTCAAACTCATACACACCCTCTCTCTCTCTGTTGGTCTTTCTTGTCCTCATCTGGTTCTCACTCTCTTCTCACTGTTTCTTTCTTCTCTGCCTGAAACTTTATCACCATGTACTATTTCCTGCGTTGTCTGGTTTGAATAGAGGTGTGAGTCATTATATGCCAATAACTGCTCAAAAGGTATGCTTCTAACACCAATAACGTTTTGTCTATTCTGTTGAGGGACTGGAGTACATTGCATTCCACTTGACTCCGACAGCATAGATTGCAATCAGTTCTTGATCAAATATGATCTACCTTCATGTTCTTTTCTGTTATATCCAACATTGTATTTAATATTGCAACCAGTGTTAGGGAAGCTACTCTGAAAATATAGTTTACCAAGCCACCAATGACTTCACACTGGAAGAAGTTAAGCTACACTAAAGCTACCCTTAAGAAAAAGATAGCTTACTTAACTGAAGTTACTTAGAAAAAGTAGTTCACTACATCCAAACATTATCATATCTAAATCTGAAATGTTATAGACTACAAATTGCAAGAACAGATCACTCTGGACTTAGATGTTAACAGAATGTGTAGTTTAGCCAACAAAACACAAAAAGTGAGAATTTGGCACACAAAAAGTGTTTCAAGTGAGAATTAGGCAGGTCTGATACCGAAAAAGAAAGATAATTATTGCCTACTTCACCCATATTTTAATGCAAGAAAACTGAAATCCGTCTTACCTCATTTCTACCAGCATGTCAACTGTGCAACTAGAGGCAAAACAACTTTATCACCTTTACTCCACACAGAAACACATACACAGCTCTCTCTAGCACTCCATTTGGCAAATCTGACCACAACTCTGTCCTCCTGATTCCTGCTTACAAGCAAAAAACTCAAACAGGAGGTACCAGTGATACGCTCAATACGGAAGTGGTCGGAGGAAGCGGATGCTAAGCTACAGGACTGTTTAACCAGCACAGACTGGAATATGTTCCGGGGTTCATCCGATGACATAAAGGAGTTTACCACATCAGTCACTGGCTTCATTAATAAGTGCACCGACTACGTCGTCCCCACAGTGACCGTACGTACATATCCCAACCAGAAGCCATGGATTACAGGCAACATCTGCACTGAGCTAAGGGCTAGAGCTGCCACTTTCAAGGAGCGGGACACTAATCCAGATGCTTATAAGAAATCCCGTTACGCCTGCCGACGAACCATCAAACAGGTAAAGTGTCAATACAGGACTAAGACCGTATCCTACACCGGCTCTGGCGCTGGTCGGATGTTGTAGGGCTTGCAAAAATCACAGATTACAAAAGGAAACCCAGCCGTGAGCTGCCCAGTGACGCGAGCCTACCAGACGAGCTAAATGCCTTCTATGCTCGCTTCGAGGCAAGCTACACAGAATCATGCATGAGAGTACCAGCTGTTCCGGACGACTGTGTGATTACGCTCTCCATAGCCCATGTGAGTAAGACCTTTAAACAGGTTAACATTCAAAAGGCCGCAGGGCCAGACGGATTACCAGGACGCGTACTTCGAGCATGTGCTGACCAGCTGGGAAGTGTCTTCACTGACATTTTCGACCTCTCCCTGACCCAGTCTGTAATACCTACATGTTTCAAGCAGACCCTAGTCCCTGTGCCCAAGAACGCCAAGGTAACCTGTCTAAATGACTATCGCCCCATAGCACTCACATCTATAACCATGAAATGCTTTGAAAGGCTGGTCATGGCTCACAACAGCACCATCATCCCAGACAGCCTGGACCCAACTTCAATTAGCATACCGGCCCAACAGATGACGCAATCTCTATTGCACTCCACACTGCCCTTTCCCACCTGGACAAAAGGAACACCTACATGAGAATGCTGTTAATTGACTACAGCTCAGCATTCAACACCATAGTGCCCTTCAAGCTCATCACTAAGCTAAGGATCCTGGGACTGAACACCTCCCTCTACAATTGGATCCTGGACTTCCTGAAGGGCCGCCCTGAGGTGGTGAGGGTAGGCAACAACAAATCCGCCATGCTGAGCCTCAACACGGCTGCCCCTCAGGGGTGCGTGCTCAGTCCACTGCTGTACTCCTTGTTCACCCACGACTGTGTGCCAGCGCATGACTCCAACACCATCATTAAGTTTGCAGACAACGCAACAATGGTAGGCCTGATCACCGACAATGATGAGACAACCTATAGGGAGTAGGTCAGAGACCTGGCAGTGTGGTGCCAGGACAACAACCTCTCCCTCAACGTCAGCAAGACAAAGGAGCTGATCGTGGACTACAGGAAACGGAGGGCCAAGCACGTCCTCATTCACATTGATGGGACTGTAGTGGAGCAGGTCGAGAGCTTCAAGTTCCTCGGTGTCCACATCACTAAGGACCTATCATGGTCCAAACACACCAACACAGTCGTGAAGAGGGCACGACAACACCTCTTCCCCCTCAGGAGGCTGAAAAGATTTGGCATGGGCCCTCAGATCCTCCAAAAGTTCTCCAGCTGCACCATTGAAAGCATCTTGACCGGCTGCATCACTGCTTGGTACAGCAACTGCTTGGAATCTGACCGCAAGGTGCTACATAGAATAGTGCATATGGACCAGTAGATCACAAGGGCCGAGCTCCCTGCCATCCAGGACCTCCATACCAGGTGGTATAGAAATGTATTTTTGTCAATGACTCCAGCCTCCCAAGTCATAGATTGTTCTCTCTGCTACCGCACAGCAAGCGAAAGGCTCCTGAACAGCTTATACATCCAAGCCATAAGACTGATGAACAGTTGATCAAGTGGCTACCCAGATTATTTGCATTGACCCCTTTTTTTGTTGTTGCACTGACTCTTGTCATGACTTTCATTAATCTGATGACTGTTACTTATCGAATCAACTAACTATGTTTAATTGTTACTCAATTAAATGAATCATGTAACAATTAACTCATTAGGATTTGGGGCACCACGGAATAAGTTGTTTAAAGAGTGACCATCTCCCGAATTAAACTCTAAAGGTCTTTACCTATCAATATGTATATAACAGTCAACGTATTAATCATTTCCTCATATCGTCATTCTGAACGGTCGTAGACTTTTTGGATCTGCAAGAACCCCAGCTTTACTTATGATTCAGCACTACGGAAATTGGTTTAATTATTTATTTACTAGCTAACTAAATAATAACACAGAATAACATACACACTTAATACATGACAAAAAGTCCCTAGCGGACTAACAACAACATGACTGCTTGGTTACCAAAGAGGGAGGGATAGAGAGCGAGAGAGAGAAGGAGAGACACAACACTTATCGTACATTTGGAAACTACACTCACAGTAATCATTTACTTTGCACACAAACCACCGCCCGTTTGGAGTAAGAAATCATGAATGTATTTACATGTGGATGTCTTTGTTCGTCGTCTATCTCTGTTGAAACCAAGCCTTCTTGGAAAGGAGGTTTTGCTGGTTCTCCCGTGGGTCACTTGTAAGGCTCTGATTGTCCACCAGAGGTCACAATGTCCTTCTTCTTAGTCCTTCTTCTCAGTTTTCATATCTACTACACAACATAAAGGATGAAAACCTGACACATACAGTGTGTATACTTTCCAAGTGACAATATTTTCTTGATACCATTCTTAATGACATCACAAAATACTAAACAATATGACATGATTATTCTTTAGATCCTCACATTCTTATGTTAGAAATATTGTTCCAGTATTCACTTTTTAATGTGTTTAGAGTTTCAGCAGGAATATTGTCTGTTAACAAAGACATTCCTTTGCTAAATACTGGAGAGGGAGACCCTAGACCTCCTCTCCTTTAATTTACGACAGGGTGTAAGCTGTCAAACCGGCCCAGTCCCCTCCTCCCCTCTTCTGTGTGTGAGAGAGGCCTGGTTACTGTAAACCATTGCCAAGCTGATCTGACCCATTGGATCCTCACAGGACAGTCATGACACTCTCTTGCACTGGCTCTATGCACACTCACTGGAGTCTACCCACACATATTACACTGACACAAACACAGTACATAAACAGCTAGAATCCAACACACGCACCAACACATACAACTAAGCCTCAACTTTATCAGCTGTGGAGCTTTGCAGTGACAGTGTAAAACTATATTGAGTTCCTCACCTTGACTACACACTAGATCTCAGGTTCACCAACCCTCCTATAGCCTCTTAGAAGGAGCTGGTCTAGCGTGTCTGTGTAGTTTTATGTGATTTGTTGTTCTTATGGTAAATACTATCCTAGTAAAGTGAGTGTTTGTGCGTGCGTGTGTTGGATTCTATGTATGTTAACTCAGACATTCAGAGTCCGCTACGCAAACTACTCACCTGCAGTTCCTCACATGGCCATACATCCAGTTTTGGAATAGGTAAAATTTTTGTGAAATATGTTTTCGTAAAACATAATGCAATCGTTTACAGACTGATGATGGAAATAGCCTCTTAGAAGGAGCTGGTATATGTGAAATCTTAGTCAAATCCTACAAAAACTACTGTGGTACACTGTCCACTCTGATCAAGCCTTTTGGGGCAACACTAATACAGCAGGTCTCCCATCTCAGCACTACTTCAGCATCACGTAGATGGGCACATTTTCCCAAAGTTTTTGTTTAATTAAGGGATAATCAGTGCAGATCTCCTAACATCCTAAGTGTTAATGTAGACAAAACTACATAAATCACTGATGAACAGTGATGAAACATCACAAACTGGAAAATATGTAACAGTCAAGTCCAAAGCAATTTATAATAATAAATCAATAATATGCCATTTATCAGACGCTTTTATCCAAAGCGACTTACAGTCATGCGTGCATACATCTTTGTGTATGGGTGGTCCCGGGGATCGAACCCACTACCTTGGCGTTACAAGCGCCATGCTCTACCAACTGAGCTAGAGGACCACTTTAAAAACTGAGTTCAAACTGAGTTCAAACTTCAGTTACAGCTGGTTAGGCAAGCAGCTGTGAGGACACGATAAATAAAGTAAAGACAGATTGTTGAAAAGGTTGAACCAGGTAACCAGATTATTCCCAACGTGCGAGGAGTCACGATTTGAGCAGGAAATCCTGTAATAATTAGATAGCTAACAACATTGGGCGAGGACAAAATAAGTCCGGACAATTATCTGTCCATTGTGACATGATTATGTGGGAGATGGACACAATGGTGCTTGATTAGGTATAACACATCGCCTCTCTTTGGAATTTCCTCAACATCTAGTCAGTATGTCAACACATTTTTACGTACATTCATGGTGCTTGTCGCTTTTCAATGTCTTTGTGTAAAGTGTGATGACCAAATTAATATCCCCCGCGGGATGATAAAGTTGAGTGAGCTAAACTGAACATAGCACTAGCAGGAATCCCAATCACAAGGAACTGCTTCCAAAGAAAGTTTCAAGATGAAACTACATTTAGCAGGAACATATGGAGGGGAGCCAGTGCCAGTTCAAAAATGCAATGCTTAAATTAAATGTGAAAGTGATAAATGCATTTATATTTTCATATTAGTGCGCATTATTCATGACACAATTAAATTGCAATGTTAAAATCAAAATCAAAAATGGCTAATTGCAAATGGTAAAGAAAATGGCAAAAGGTTAACAGAAAACTATCATTGTAATGTACAAAGTGAAATGGAAAGTGGCTGTTTTCATTTTCCAACCGCCCAATTTAGCATTTTCTCTTTTCATTTTCAAACTGTATGCCAATTGCTTCCTGGAGACGTGAACCAGGAGAGCAACACGACACCACCATGCAGTGATATCCTAGCCATGTCACACACTATGCCCATTGATTTTAGACTAGTGTAACTGATGGGGTTCGAACCTGGTGTCCTGTACACCAGAAGAACATCTTAGCCTTCTAATCCAACTCCTAGGCAATTTAGCTTGGGGAGCCAATGCAGTTTTTCTGGTCTCAGGCAGTTACTCAACACTAGGCAAAGTTACTCATCACATGTGCGTGGTCACCGAACCACTTCTTTCTGGTTAGTTAGTCGCATAATGAGTAACCTTGCCTGATACCTGAAGAATTGCATTGGCTATACCCACTGGACACAGATCTCAGTTCAACGTCTAGTTTTGATTTACATTTGGTTGAATTGTCAACTACAGTGAACTCAACATGAAATAAAAAAACAATGTCACCCTTTCATTGGATTTAGGTTAAAATACAAAATTCACTTACATTGATGACTTTTTGCAAATCCAATCTGTTTCCCACATTGATTAAACATCACATTTTTTTCTCCAAATGACGTGGAAACAACATTGATTCAACCAGTTTTTGCCCAGTGGGTAGGCTTTGGTTTAGAGGGCTTAGGTGCTCTTCTGATGTGCAGAAGACCCTTGTTCGAACCATCAGTCATATTTATGCAGTGGCTCAGATGGGTCTCTGTGAAGAGGAGGTGGTTCAGTTAACACACATGCATGAGTAGGCCTAACCTTACCTAAGACCTGAAGAGTTGCATTGGTTCCCAGAGTCAATGCATTGGCTCCCCGAGTCAATGCCTAGGCTTCAGCTTAGCTGGCTTATGCTTTTCTGGTGCGCAGGAGACATGGGCTCATACCCTGTGTGTTGGTTATACTAGTCTAAAAATCTATGTACAGAGCACAGGTTGGTGGCACCTGAACTGGGGAGAATGGGCTCGTGGTAATAGCAGGAGCGGAATTGTATCAAATACATCAAACACATGCCATTCCATTTGCGCCGTTCCAGCCATTGTTATGAGCCGTCCTCCCCTCAGCAGCCTCCACTGGTACAGAGCCCGGCATGGCTAGGATGTAGTACTACATGAGGGGTGTGGTGTTCTTCTCCTGGTTCGACAACAATTTAAGTCAATAAGTCATCATTTTAGTCAAAGTATGATATATTTGGACTTCTTGCAAATCTGTGTAAATTCAGTGTATTTTCCTATGATATGGCATACAAATGCTTTTCAGCCTACGTTGCATTTCTGGGCTGTTTTCTTTTAACGTTACCATCCACCAGCATGGGATTGTTTATTAAATCAGAAACAGCTGCAAAGTTATTCCTCTTCGTGGCTGAGATGAGCCAAACAGCCTTGTGTCCACTTGGCCGCATGAGTCATGGAGCAAATTAAAATACGGGGTGCAAACTTATGTTTTTGCACCTGCACTTTTTCTCCCCAGAACATTATTGTAATCCATTGTATAATTTTCACTTTTTTTTTTATTGCTAGATATTACATAAATACATACACATTCTGAACAAAAATATAAACGTTTTGGAGAACTTGGCAGTACATCCAACTGGCCTCTCAACCGCAGACCACGTGTAACCACGCCAACCCAGGACCTCCACTGCTTTGATTGGTGTAACGTCAGCTAGAAACCACAAGTGTCTATCCAGATAATGAAAAGGCACCCACAAAATAAATGTATACAAATTTATAGTTACATGTCATTGTAGCCTATAATTTCTCTTCCCTTGTGAGAACCATGAGCACGGGCTGACTTGGCTTTGCTGTACACCACAGCCGAAGCCTGCCAGCAACGTACCTACCTACCTACCTACCAAAGGTTGCACCGTGTCCATTACAATGTAGAAAACCGCATATCAGCCATCTTTCAATAGTTATCCATTTTACCGGGGCTTATTCTTATCCGGAATCATGGTAGCATCCATATGAATGTAGAAGTATCTAGAAACATAAAAAGTGACAATACATGATTTACCATTCATTCTATTGGGCACAAAATAATCTGGATAACCAAAACAAACAGCAAATGCATTCAACAAATTTGTACAGTCACAAGCGTAATAATCATTGCGTGCTAGGAATATGGGACCAAATACTAAACTTTTGACTACTTTAATACACATAAGTTAATTTTTCCCAATACTTTTGGTCCCCTAAAATGTACAAAAAGTGGTGTAATTTCTAAACGGTTCACCCAATATGGATGACAGTCTGCACTTTAACGTCATAATCAATGCATCATTTCAAATCCAAAGTGCTGGAGTAGAGCAAAAAATGTGTCACTGTCCCAATACATTTGGACCTCACTGTACGTACAAAACAGTAACACAGACACATAGTTATAAGACAGGGTTAAAGCACCAGCGAAAACAAAGACTCCACATGGTTAGTTTCTTACATTTATTTTATCCAATAAAATGTCCATGACTTGCGTTTGCACACAATTAGATATACAATAAGTGTGTTACAACATATTGATTTCATTTTTACAAAAAGGTGTTAACGATTTGACATGTTTTGCTGGCTATGGGGTAATCCATTTCAAAATGTGATTGTTTAAATTAAAATACAATTATCGTACATGTTTCTGTGTGTGTGTGTGTGTGTGTGTGTGTGTGTGTGTGTGTGTGTGTGTGTGTGTGTGTGCTTGCGCACGTGCTCAGTCTACACCACCCATTTCTCAGTCCATGGCTCCACTGACTTGACCAGGCCCTGGCCCTGGCCCATGACCCTGAAGTCCTCCAGGATGGCCTCCACATTGGGGACAGTGTGAGCCTCCTCCCCACTCACCTCCACATGACGAGCCACCATCTGGGAGGTCTGGAAGAGGGAGGGACACATGACCAAGGGGGATACACAAAGAAATGCATAAGCAGAAAAGGAGAGAGACATATTCTGTGATTTTTCTGTCTTTACCTTGAAAGGCAGTGGGCTGAAGGCTTTGGGTTTCCATAGCACAGCGATCACAGTGCCGCCGTAGGGGTCACAGAAGAACAGAGACAGGTCTCCAAATGCATCCTGGGAAAGACGGGAGGGGACACTGGTTTAAAAATGGAGCCGATGAAAAGGAAAAAGTGCATGTCAGGAGAAACCCAAACATTGCCTTTTTGCTTCTATAGAAAACCCGCTAGCCTGAGCCTCATTTATATAGGCAAAAAGGATCTATCGCCAACACACATGCAGGCACACACGGGCGCACACACACACACACACACACTCACTCTGAGTTCTGCCAGGTAGTGGGTGACGGGGCAGAAGTCGATGACGGGTAGTACCCCTCCAGTGTTGACCACGCTGCCAGCCAGGATGCCCCTGCTGAAGGTAGCATGAGGCGGGTCCACTGCCTGGCTCAGTAAGGGCACCTGCTTGGGGATCAGGTGGGTCAGGACATCATAGGCATCCAAAGGAGGCCGCATGGCCACCTGTACACATGCAAACACACACACGGAGTGAGAGAACAGAGGAAGAGAAGGGAAAGGAATGTTAATGATGGAATGGATTATTACAAAAAAGTAGGTCTGACTGAAACCAGTTATTGGAAATGAAGAAAAACATACTAACATGAATGTGAGTGTGCATGTAGTAGTTTTATGAGTATGAATAGATTGATAGAATGGTGGGTAAGTGTGTGTGTGACTAACCCGGACGTCCTGTATCTGGTTGGCGTCCATCAACTGAGGTTCCAGGACCTTCAGACTCTCTGCGGCCACCATCACCACACCCTGAAGCATCTGAGCACACAGGAAGAAACGCACACCATTTAATAACACACATTATACCACACACCCACACTAGTCATTATAGTGGGAGTAATCCTACAACACCTGTTTGTTGTCCTTCAAGACACACCGTTTAAACTCCTCATTTGGAACTATCCTCATCTATCGTCACAAAATATTGTTTCTGAGTTCCATTGAGTCACTATGACTACTCTCTCTGTTGTCTTAACCCCAGGTCAGATGACGACTTCATGATAAAGATCTGGTACATTTTCAAGGACCGGCATCTTGGTGAGAATATTGGGCTGTAAAAATGTGCACTGAGCACAATTAATAGCTGTTCCATTGATGTGTGCGCCTATGTGCTCAGCTCAATCTGCCTCTCAATTAATAAGTTGATTAGGCAAGTGCTACTGTGCCGCCTTCGTGCATTTCCATCTTTGTTTTTGTCCCATTCACTGCAGTGATTCAAAATGAACTGCACCTTTGCCATCAATGTGAAAGTGACGTGACAGATGCCGCAAACGCACACGTTTTTCTCAGGCACATGAAATGTTAGTTTATGACGCTTCTTCTTCACGTTACGCAGTAGGCCTATTGAATTCAAAGCTCTTTGACAGACACACACATACAAACATGCCAGGTCTAGAGAACAGCTAGTTTGAGCATTGTAATCCAGTGGTTGAAGTGGAACGGGAAAGCTAAATGAGAAAAATGGGAAGCTGCCGTATCAAACAGCAGACATGTAAAAAAGAAACTGATTTCCTTCCGGAAGTAAACAGGGACAAAAAGCAACTGGTGAGCATTAAATTCACTTGTTATTTTCATATAAGCCATATCCATTGTGTTTGTCTATAACAGCATAAATGGAGAAAAAAAAGCAGTCAGGTTAAATTTTTCTTATTGCCATTTTGAATGAATGTAATATTATTGTATTAGTGTAATAACATCACAAACTGAATGTGCATGACGTTACAGATGAGTGATTTCCAAGAGGTGCTTGAAAGGTTATAAATCAACAGGGGTCCATATCATGAAAAGAAACAGTCAGTTGCCTATGGTGAGTAAGATACATAATCTCTACTTTTACCATTCCGAATTTTTTTTACTAAGTAGTAATAGTGATAATGATATGAGTGGATCCTCCAACAGTGTGACGCAGGAGAGCAGTGTGCCTTGAGGAAGGGTCCGAGGATAGGGAAACTGTGTGAATGCCGACTACCAACAATGTGCAATTCATTTTTGCTCCGCTGTTTATGATGGCACATCTACTATTATATTTACTATAGTTAGGGCTTTAAATTAACATTTTTCATTGGTAAAACTGGTGCTCCCAACTTCTAAAAGTTAGGCGCACAACAAAATTTAGGAGCACCAGAAAATATTTGTAAAATCGATTGATATAGCCTGTATTTGCCCTATATGTATTTGAGCTATTTCTGAAGCACATGTTGTGCCCTAGAAACTAATATGTAACCCTGTAAATAAATTGGTTTATTATAAAAAGCTAAAATGTTGATACAAATACCTGTCATTGAAATGACAATGTCAATTGTGGAATATTAGGTTTCAACATTGTGTAAAAGCACTATTTTAACTATTGAGATGCATTACACTGACAATTGTAGTTCACCCAAATTACAAAATTACATTGGTTTCCTTACCCTGTAAGCTGTCTATGGACAAGGTATGACAGCAATCCATGCTTTGGTTTAGTTTCCCTGGCACTGTTTCCACATGCTAACATTTAAGCATTTGTGGCACAAATCCCATTAAAGTCATAGGAATGATATTAGCATTTTTCATGTTCAAATCATCTACTAGTTACTTTGTTGACCTTCACAATCGATTTTAGATACTTTCGGATGATTTGATTTGGACATGATGCGCGGAAAATGCTCATATCGTTCCCATTACTTTTTTTTATTTTTTTATTTCACCTTTATTTAACCAGGTAAACCAGTTGAGAACAAGTTCTCATTTACAACTGCGACCTGGCCAAGATAAAGCAAAGCAGTGCGATAAAAACAACAACACAGAGTTACATATGGGGTAAAACAAAACAAAGTCAAAAATACAACAGAAATAAATATATATACAGTGTGTGCAAATGTAGCAAGTTATGGAGGTAAGGCAATAAATAGGCTATAGTGCAAAATAATTACAATTAGTATTAACACTGGAACGATAGATGTGCAAGAGATGATGTGCAAATAGAGATACTGGGGTACAAATGAGCAAAATAAATAACAATATAGGGATGAGGTAGTTGGCGGGCTAAGTTTCAGATGGGCTGTGTACAGGTGCAGTGATCGGTAAGGTGCTCTGACAACTGATGCTTAAAGTTAGTGAGGGAGATAAGTGTCTCCAGCTTCAGAGATTTTGCAATTTGTTCCAGTCATTGGCAGCAGAGAACTGGAAGGAATGGCGGCCAAAGGAGGTGTTGGCTTTGGGGATGACCAGTGAGATATACCTGCTGGAGCGCATACTACGGGTGGGTGTTGCTATGGTGACCAATGAGCTAAGATAAGGCGGGGATTTGCCTAGCAGTGATTTATAGATGGCCTTGAGCCAGTGGGTTTGGCGACGAATATGTAGTGAGGACCAGCCAACAAGAGCGTACAGGTCACAGTGGTGGGTAGTATATGGGGCTTTGGAGACAAACGGATGGCACTGTGATAGACTACATCCAATTTGCTGAGTAGAGTGTTGGAGGCTATTTTGTAAATGACATCGCCGAAGTCAAGGATCGGTAGGATAGTCAGTTTTACGAGGGCATGTTTGGCAGCATGAGTGAAGGAGGCTTTGTTGCGAAATAGAAACCGATTCTAGATTTAACTTTGGATTGGAGATTCTTTATGTGAGTCTGGAAGGAGAGTTTACAGTCTAACCAGACACCTAGATATTTGTAGTTGTCCACATACTCTAGGTCAGACCCGTCGAGAGTAGTGATTCTAGTCGGGTGGGCGGGTGCAAGCAGCGTTCGGTTGAAGAGCATGCATTTAGTTTTACTAGTGTTTAAGAGCAGTTGGAGGCTACTGAAGGAGTGTTGTATGGCATTGAAGCTCGTTTGGAGGTTTGTTAACACAGTGTCCAATGAAGGGCCAGATGTATACAAAATGGTGTCGTCTGCGTGAGGTGGATCTGAGAGTCACCAGCAGCAAGAGCGACGTCATTGATATACACAGAGAAAAGAGTCGGCCCAAGAATTGAACCCTGTGGCACCCCCATAGAGACTGCCATAGGTCCAGACAACAGGCCCTCCGATTTGACACATTGAACTCTATCTGAGAAGTAGTTGGTGAACCAGGCGAGGCAGTCATTTGAGAAACCAAGGCTATTTAGTCTGCCAATAAGAATGCGGTGGTTGACAGAGTCGAAAGCCTTGGCCAGGTCAATGAAAACGGCTGCACAGTACTGTCTATTATCGATCGCGGTTATAATATCGTTTATGACCTTGAGTGTGGCTGAAGTGCACCCATGACCAGCTCGGAAACCGGATTGCATAGCGGAGAAGGTACGGTGGGATTCGAAATGGTCGGTGATCTGTTTGTTAACTTGGCTTTCAAAAACTTTTGAAAGGCAGGGCAGGATGGATATGAGTCTGTAACAGTTTGGATCTAGAGTGTCACCCCCTTTGAAGAGGGGGATGACCGCGGCAGCTTTCCAATCTCTGGGGATCTCAGGCGTTACGGAAGAGAGGTTGAACAGGCTAGTAATAGGGGTTGCGACAATTTTGGCGGCTAGTTTTAGAAAGAAAGGGTCCAGATTGTCTAGCCCAGATGATTTGTAGGGGTCCAGATTTTGCAGCTCTTTCAGAACATCAGCTGTCTGGATTTGTGTGAAGGAGAAGCGGGGGGCATGGGCAAGTTGCAGCGGAGGGTGCAGAGCTGGTGGCCGGGGTAGTGGTAGCCAGGTGGAAAGCATGGCCAGCCGTAGCAAAATGCTTGTTGAAATTCTCAATTATTGTAGATTTATCGGTGGTGATAGTGTTTCCTAGCCTCAGTGCAGTGGGCAGCTGGGAGGAAGTGCTCTTATTTTCCATGGACTTTACAGTGTCCCAAAACTTTTTGGAGTTAGTGCTACAGGATGCAAATTTCTGTTTGAAAAGTTAGCCTTTGCTTTCCTAACTGCTTGTGTATATTGGTTCCTAACTTCCCTGAAAAGTTGCATATCGCGGGGCTATTTGATGCTAATGCAGTACGCCACAGGATATTTTTGTGCTGGTCAAGGGCAGTCAAGTCTGAGGAGAACCAGGGGCTATATCTGTTCTTAGTTCTGTATTTTTTGAATGGGGCATGTTTATTTAAGATTGAGAGGAAATTACTTTTAAAGAACAACCAGGCATCCTCTACTGACGGAATGAGATTATATCCATCCAGGATACCTGGGCCAGGTCAATTAGGAAGGCCTGCTCGCTGAAGTGTTTTTGGGAGCGTTTGACAGTGATGAGGGTGGTCGTTTGACCGCGGACCCGTTACGGACGCGGCAATAAGGCAGTGATCGCTGAGATCCTGGTTGAAACAGCGAGGTGTATTTAGAGGGTAAGTTAGTCAGGATGATATCTATGAGGTACCCATGTTTACGGATTTAGGGTTGTACCTGGTAAGTTCGTTGATAATTTGTGTGAGATTGAGGGCATCTAGTTTAGATTGTAGGATGGCCGGGGTGTTAAGCATATCCCAATTTAGGTCACCAAGCAGTACGAACTCTGAGGATAGATGGGGGCAATCAATTCACATATGGTGTCCAGGGCACAGCTGGGGGGCTGAGGGGGTCTGTAGCAAGCGGCAACAGTGAGAGAAATATTTCTGGAAAGGTGGATTTTTAGAAGTAGAAGCTCAAACTGTTTGGGCACAGACCCTGGATAGTATGATAGAGCTCTGCAGGCTATCTCTACAGTAGATTGCAACTCCACCCCCCTTTGGCAGTTCTATCTAGACGGAAAATGTTATAGTTGGGGATGGAAATTTCAGAATTTTTGGTGGCCTTCCTAAGCCAGGATTCAGACACTGCTAGAACATCAGGGTTGGCGGAGTGTGCTAACGCAGTGAATAACTCAAACTTAGGAAGGAGGCTTCTGATATTTATGTGCAGAAAACCAAGACTTTTACGGTTACAGAAGTCAACAAATGATAGCTCCTGGGAGTAGGAGTGATACTGGGGGCTGCAGGGCCTGGGTTAGCCTCTACATCACCAGAGGAACAGAGGAGGACTAGAATAAGGATACGACTAAAGGCTTTAAGAACTGGTCTTCTAGTGCGTTGGGTACATAGAATAAAGGGGGCAGTTCTCCGGGCGTTGTAGAAAAGATTCAGGGCATTATGTACAGAAAAGGATATGGAAGGATATGAGTACAGTTCAGGTAACCCTAAGCGTTGGGTAACAATGAAAGAGATAGCATCACTGGAGGCACCCGATTGAGCCGGTCTCGGCGTGTATGGGGGGGTGGAACAAAGGAACTATTTGAGGCAGTTTGAGAGGGACTAGGGTTCTACAGTGAAATTGTATAATAAGAACTAACCCAAACAGCAATAGGCAATGCATAATTGACATGGGAGAGAGGCATAAAGCAATCACAGGTGTTATTAGAGAGCTAAGACAACAACTGGTAATAGCGATAACGTTTGGGCTGAGGCTAAACAGAATAAACAGGACAGGGTACCGTGTAAAAGGAACAGTCCAGCAGGCATCAGCTGTGCAGCTGAGTGATCATAAGGTCCAGTGAACAGCAATATGTGAGTCCGAGAGCAGTTCAAATTGGTGCTTCAGCACAGCTAGCAGGGAGCACAGTTGTAGTTTGCGTGTGCTAGCGGGCCGGGGCTGGCAGATGGATCTTCATGGTCGTCGCAAGCGGGAAGCCTGTTGAAACCACATCAGACGATTTCGTCGGCAAACCAGTCGTGTTGGATCGGCGGGGCTCAGTGTCAACACTAGGAGGTCCCGTCCGGTTGACAGAGAGGTAGATAGCCGGGAGATGGGCCTGAGGCTAGCTCAAGGCTAACTGGTGCTTGCTATAGGGCAATGGTAATTAGCCAACAACAGGTTGCAGCTAGCTAGCTGGTTGCGATGATCCGGCCTAGGGTCCAGTGATTCTGGCAGAAAGTCCAATAAGCTCTGGGTCGATAGCACGCCTGTGCAGACTGGCCGACGAATTGTCCAGGCTAGAGGCTAGAGCTGGCTGGTGGATAGTGTAGGCCACGGACAATGGTGAAGACGCTAACGGTGACTAATAGCAAGTAGCCATTCAGTTGCAGCTACACTAGTTTCAGCTTAAGGTTCTTGATGAAAGTTATAAAGAAATAATAGAATCCTTTCCACGTTGGGTGAGACAGGTTGCAGGAAAGTATATTTAGTTAAAGAATGAAAAGTAAAAATTGAGAAATATATACAAAATAGACAAAAAAACAAGAAACGGGATATTTACACAAGGACAATGAATAAAACCGCGACCGCACTGCTACGCCATCTTGGAACGTCTTGGAACGTATGGGATCTTGGAACGTATGGGATTTGTGTCAGAAATGCTAAAAACGTTAGCATGTGAAAGTTAGTCCACTACAGTTCAATCATTTGAAAAGTTTGTATTCCATTTCTTCTCTTTCAAGTCTGTCTGTGAGTCTTCTGTTACTATGTTGTGTACAATGGGTTGTGCAAATAAAATGCTATTGGATGACTGTACTGGTGACTGTACTGTGTGTTCTAACCTGTACAGACGGAGCCTGATTGGTACAGATTGACAGCTTCTTGTCTTTGGGCGTTGGCGATGAACATGACAGGCAGAGACTCTCTGGAGACGATGAACTCATTCTTGATCTCTGTGAAGTCAGCAGCTACAGATGAGGACAGAGGGTAGGAGAGAGAGAGTGGGAAAAGGAAGTCTACATATGAAGCACGTCAGCGAGAGAGAACACTCCATGGGGTATTTTTTTGTGCTGCACGAATATGATAAAATTAACATATTTGTGTAAGATACAATATAAAGCCACATTGTGTGTGCTCACCGGTGAGCTGGCTGTTGAGGTTGACCACCAGGGGGGTTGTTTCTCCAGTCGAAGGAAGCGAAGGAAACCCACCTGAGGAGACCTGAGAGAAACAAGAGAGAGAGAGACATGGAGAGAGAGAGGAGAGAGAGAAGAGAAAGATAGAGGAGAGAGAGACATGGAGACAGAAAGCAAGAGAGCGAGCGAGACGAGAGGGAGCAAGAGACAGAACGAGAGAAAGAAGGGGGAGACGGACAGAGAGAAAGGAGGGAGAGAGAGAGGGGGGTTGTATCAGTCATGTGGTACATGAAGGAGACAAGAGAGAGAGGGAAAGGGTCAGAGATGGACTGATATGCAGGTGGCTAGTTACCCTGGAGGAGTGAAGGGGGCCGGCTGCAGGAAGAGGGACGCCACCAGCAGGTCAGCAGTGTCCTCTGTGATGTCATCGTTGAAGAGCTGAGCGCCTAGCCAGCGCTTGGCCAGGCGACACACCGCCCCGAAGCACGGGTGGAGTTGCTGGAGCCTAGAACACACAACCACATAAATATTAAGATGTGTGTGTATGTGTGTGTGTGTGTCCATTTGAGAGAGAGCAATAGAGAGATTGTACAATTATAGTGTTAGCTGAAAGGGAGAGATGTGGAGAGAGGACATGTAAAGTTCATGTTAGCTGATAGAAGGAGCGCTCCAGTGTAAAGCTAGTGTCTGACCCGTGCAGGGTGCAGGTGAGTAGGGGCCGGTGTATGTTTGCCATCTCCAGGGCTTGAGTCTCCTCATTGTCCCTGACAATGAGCAGTCCTTCTGGACTTACACTCTCCCTCAGGACCTGAGGCTCCCGGTGGTGTGCTACCTGGATCCTGAACGCCAAGCCATCCTTGACACACACACACAGTTAGTCAAGGTGCCTGATAAGAGTGGTTCCCTATACTAGTCATGAATGAACATAACAATGACCATCACCTCTAACCATACACCCACACCTTAGTGGTTGACGTTAACTTTTTTAGCCACTTTTCTTTCGGACAAGTAGGACAATTTTTTTTAAGCTCAAGTCACTTTCCTCCCCCGAAAAAATGGTCTGTAACACCATTATTACATCAGTGTATGATGCAAGGAACCACTTTACTAAATAAAATGCGTTACTATCTTTTTTGCCATAGAGAAAGACAAAAATGTCTCAAAATACAACAAGGCCCCTTTAAAGACTCTCCTGGAGGATGGTTGGCCACCCTTGGTAGCCTATAAAATATTGCAACATTACAATTACAACCAAATACTATTTAAGTCTAAAATAATTCCCTCCAGGGAAGGTAGTCCCTGTAACGATAAAATATATGTTTAGGACGGTTCAAAACATACTGGGACAATCCTGGGACGACAGATCCAAAATTCATACAACTGCTGCACATCCCCCAAAAAAGTATAGCAATGAGGCAGCTCAAACAATTTCGCTTAAAATGTTGATAAAGTTCTCTCTCTTAATATTATGAGCTCAGAAATGTGCACATGGCTGTAAGCTACGCGCAAATGTTCTAAAATGCAATTAGCGTGAAAACACAGTTCTCAAAAGTGCACAGCACACGCGAGCCGTTTTAGAAATGAAGAAATAGGAGAGTTCTAAAGATGCGTCACCTAGCATTGGTTACTACTAATTTGACTATGACTGTGCCTTTGGCTGTTGGACAATAAAATAACATTGATTTGAAAAAATAAATAAATAGAACATGAGAAAAAAGTTTTGCTTTCAATGGTATGTGAATAATTATCTTAACATTTATGGTCGTATTTTGGCTAGGCTACTTTGAAACAAGGTACTGTGAGACATGCTTCATACAATTACATAAAATTGGTTTTAAACAACTACGTTTATGGTTAAATAGTTTCAAAATGCTTACGCCTCTGCTCAGATTCAAGGTGGGTGATGTGCGATGCGCAAATGGTCACAAGACACTCCGGTTAGTCTATATTTATGGATTTAAAAGTCTCATTAACATTTGGCTACATTTTCTGGCACCTCCCTCATGTCAGCATCGGTTTGTACATGAGGCTATAGCCAACAGGTCTATGCAGATCACCTACACTTTGACCTTCGCTTTTTTATTTATGTACATGGAAAATGGATTTGAATATTATTCCAATGTTGGCCTCTCTGATCCAGTTCTGAGCAGAGTAATTGTTGAATATTGTGATTAATTTTAACTTGTCCATTCGCCGACAACTTGAATCTATGTTCTTCTTGTCAGATTTTTTTTTTTTTAACTTGTCCCGGACAAGTGTTAATGTCGAGCCCTGCTCCCACCCCCTCAGACAGAAAGCAGGGCCCCTACCTTCCACACGTCCAGGTGTGTGGGGCTGGGCTGGCAGGTGTAGCGGTGGTGTTTGGTCAACAGTTCTCCCAGGCTGATGTGGAAGGCTGCTTTAATGTGGCGGATGGCCACCTGGTCATGAGGCCACTTCCCACTGCCCTCCATGTGGCAGATCACTACAATAGGAGGTGACAAAGAGGGGGGCTTATAGTAGAAAACACACAACTAAAAAATACCTTAACTGGATCCACAACAACACATTTCTATTTGGTCTGTATAGTACAAAAGAACACACACACACTGGTGGGGCAGACAAGCCATGGTGTGAGGTACCTTTGACAGGCGTGATGTACACAGGGCATGGTTTGCCCTCCTGGGGCACCAGCGACCGGGACAACTTTTCTCTGTCAAAGAACGAGTAATTCAGCTTCAGGGGCACTGGGGGGAAACACCTGTGTGATGGAGGAAGAACGCACAAAAAACAAACATTCAAATGATGGACCATCTCCTGCATGGAGCTGAAGAGGAGATGAGGCCTGTAGATTGTGTCTGAAGCTGATCCTGGGTCCGTTTTTTATTTCCCCCACTATTAAGGTTAGAATTGGGCGAAGGGAAGTGAACCTAGATCTGTACCTAGGGGAAACTTAACTCCGGAGAGTGTCTAAAATGGGGGGTCTGGGGGGTTACCTGGGTGTAGCGGAGGGCCGGGTGGGACCCCTGCACTGAGGTGATGGACAGAGGCAGCCCCTCCAGCCTCCACAGCTTCCTGCTCAGGTCAACATAGGACTACACCACCTTCAGACTCTCCTCCTCGCCTGTGCTGCACACCTGGGGAACACAAACACACACAAACACAGCTTTAGGTTTCAGATATAGTTTGGATGGAGGGAGTCGTCAAACCACACACCAGCATCCTCTGCTGGTAAGACACACTACTACAGAAAACGGACCTACCTCACGTCCTACTTTGATGACTTCGTCCAGCATCCCTCCAATGTATCTCACACAGGTTTCTGGTATATCTGCATGGCTGAGGAGAGGAGAAAGGAGCCTGTTAGACCTGGTTCTAACAGGACTTCCCATACAACTACACACACATTCATGTTACACATATAGGGCAGTTCCGGTGACCATATTACTGCCACACCGGCAGTCACAAATCATGACCACAGTCAAATTCCACTTGACCGTAACTACGCTTCTCCAAAACTGTGCTCTGATGCCGCTGATGGTCATTAGTAGCCTACCAAACTTGCTGCCAGTTGCTAATGGCCGGTACTCAGCGCTCTATTGTCCCTCTAATCACTCTGACATCAAAGCATTTGCAATTGAAATCAAATCAAACACTTCATGAGAGCCCTGGCATTCAGAGTTTGAGTGGAATACGATAACCTGTTGTGCAGCAAGAGCAAGCTCCTCATGAAATGAAATAAGTGTTTCTGTAGGCTATGCAATTGCGTGAGAAAACAGAGTTTTGATGGCCTCTATTAAAAAGAGGAGGATCCCATCAGCTTTCTATAGGCTAGGCCTACTATATACAGTGAGGGAAAAAAGTATTTGATCCCCTGCTGATTTTGTACGTTTGCCCACTTACAAAGACATGATCAGTCTATAATTTTAAATGGTAGGTTTATTTGAACAGTGAGACAGAATAACAAAAAAATCCAGAAAAACGCATGTCAAAAATGTTATAAATTGATTTGCATTTTAATGAGGGAAGTAAGTATTTGACCCCTCTGCAAAACATGACTTAGTACTTGGTGGCAAAACCTTTGTTGGCAATCACAGAGGTCAGACGTTTCTTGTAGTTGGCCACCAGGTTTGCACACATCTCAGGAGGGATTTTGTCCCACTCCTCTTTGCAGATCTTCTCCAAGTCATTAAGGTTTCGAGGCTGACGTTTGGCAACTCGAACCTTCAGCTCCCTCCACAGATTTTCTATGGGATTAAGGTCTGGAGACTGGCTAGGCCACTCCAGGACCTTAATGTGCTTCTTCTTGAGCCACTCCTTTGTTGCCTTGGCCGTGTGTTTTGGGTCATTGTGATGCTGGAATACCCATCCATGACCCATTTTCAATGCCCTGGCTGAGGCAAGGTTCTCACCCAAGATTTGACGGTACATGGCCCCGTCCATCGTCCCTTTGATGCGGTGAAGTTGTCCTGTCCCCTTAGCAGAAAAACACCCTCAAAGCATAATGTTTCCACCTCCATGTTTGACGGTGGGGATGGTGTTCTTGGGGTCATAGGCAGCATTCCTCCTCCTCCAAACACGGTGAGTTGAGTTGATGCCAAAGAGTTCCATTTTGGTCTCATCTGACCACAACACTTTCACCCAGTTCTCCTCTGAATCATTCAGATGTTCATTGGCAAACTTCAAACAGGCATGTATATGTGCTTTCTTGAGCAGGGGGACCTTGCGGGCACTGCAGGATTTCAGTCCTTCACGGCATAGTGTGTTACCAATTGTTTTCTTGGTGACTATGGTCCCAGCTGTCTTGAGATCATTGACAAGTTTCTCCCGTGTAGTTCTGGGCTGATTCTTCACCGTTCTCATGATCATTGCAACTCCACAAGGCGAGATCTTGCATGGAGCCCCAGGCCGAGGGAGATTGACAGTTATTTTGTGTTTCTTCCATTTTCGAATAATCGCACCAACTGTTGTCACCTTCTCACCAAGCTGCTTGGCGATGGTCTTGTAGCCCATTCCAGCCTTGAGTAGGTCTACAATCTTGTCCCTGACATCCTTGGAGAGCTCTTTGGTCTTGGCCATGGTGGAGAGTTTGGAATCTGATTGATTGATTGCTTCTGTGGACAGGTGTCTTTTATACAAGTAACAAACTGAGATTAGGAGCACTCCCTTTAAGAGTGTGCTCCTAATCTCAGCTCGTTACCAAAATAAAAAGACACCTGGGAGCCAGAAATCTTTCTGATTGAGAGAGGGTCAAATACTTATTTCCCTCATTAAAATGCAAATCAATTTATAATATTTTTGACATGCGTTTTTCTGGATTTTTTTGTTGCTTTCTGTCTCTCACTGTTCAAATAAACCGACCATTAAAATGATAGACTGATCATTTCTTTGTCAGTTATCAAACGTAAAAAATCAGCAGGGGATCAAATACTTTTTTCCCCCTCACTGTGTGTGTGTATATTTCTGAACGTTCCTAATATTATGCACATTGCTTCATTTTACAATCTGAGTAGCCTACCTGGCAGGTATCAAAATGAAAAGCAGGAAAAGCGTCCTCCATTCACTATTCAAGTGCATATGGATGACATGTCTTTTTTTACCCTGCCCCTGTTCCAACAGGTGCATGATAATGGCCATTGTAAATCAAAAAACTAAATTTCACACATATTATTTAGTGTATGTAAAGACAAGATTAAATTGCGAATAGTCTGATGGGTGAGAATATGATCACCTGTGAATGATGCCCAGCAAGAAACTTTTTCAAATCATAGTCGCATGCATCATGTAGCCTAGCCCATAGGCATACATGTTTTGATAAGGTTTATATCACAACTAAAGTGGCCAAATAACTCCAAAACGTAGCCTATAGGTCCAAGACCCGTGGAACAAGGTTGCAGAGCCAATAGCCTACAGAGCCTAGTGAAACATGTGTTCTTATAAACCCAGTCATTGCGTAATCACGTGTGAAAACAGAATTTTGACTGGCCACTATTTAAAGAGGATACCAGCCTTGTCGTGCTGCTATATTTATTGCTCAGTTATTAAAATTAAACACATTAATCCGCTTTACAAGCAGTGTAGCCTACCTGGCATATTAAAAACGTAACTGCACGTAACCTCCATTTGCTATTCCAGACATGATGCAATTCTAAATAAAACAAACATTCCACACATATTAGTAGGCTATATGTAAAGACCAGATTAAATTGAGACTAGTCTAATGGGTGAGAATATAATCAAGTGCTTGTCATATTGTGAATGAAGTGTGTGCAGCCTGCGCAAGAAACAGAGCAGAGCGCTTGCCTTTCATGCGACTTTTATCAAATCATTAGTCGCATTATGCAGCCTTAGAATGTATTAAAAATCTAAACATATAGTCTAACGTTTGTATCACAACTAAAGTTGCATAAATTACTCTACGTTAAGTGTGCAGTATTCAGAACCCTTCCCTTTTCCACATTTTGTTACGTTACAGCCTTATTCTAAAAGGGATTAAATGAATGTTTCCCCTCATTAATCTACACACAATACCCCACAATGACAAAGCGAGAACAGGTTTTTAGAAATGTTTGCAAATGTATTAAACCTAAAACAGAAATACCTTATTTACATAAGTATTCAGACCCTTTGCTATGAGACGTGAAATTGAGCTCAGGTGCATCCTGTTTCCATTGATCATCCTTGAGATGTTTCTACAACTTGATTGGAGTCCACCTGTGGTAAATTCAATTGATTGGACATAATTTGGAAAGGCATACACCAGTCTATATAAGGTCCCACAGTTGACAGTGCATGTCAGAGCAAAAACCAAGCCATGAGGTCGAAGGAATTGTCCGTAGAGCTCAGAGACAGGATTGTGTCGAGGCACAGATCTGGGGAAGGGTACCAAAACATTTCTGCAGCATTGAAGGTCCCCAAGAACACAGTGGCCTCCATCATTCTTAAATGGAAGAAGTTTGGAACCACCAAGACTCTTCTAGGAGCTGGCACCCGGCCAAACTAAGCAATCGGGAGAGAAGGGCCTTGGTCAGGGAGGTAACCAAGAACCCGATGGTCACTCTGACAGAACTCCAGAGTTCCTCTGTGGAGATGGGAGAACCTTCCAGAAGGACAACCATTGATGCAGCACTGCACCAATCAGGCCTTTATGGTAGAGTGGCCAGACGGAAGCCACTCCTTAGTAAAAGGCAAATGACAGCCCACTTGGAGTTTGCTAAAAGGCACCTAAAGGACTCTCAGACCATGAGAAACAAGATTGTCTGATCTGATGAAAGCAAGATTGAACTATTTGGCCTGAATGCCAAACATCACCTCTGGAGGAAACCTGGCACCATCCCTACGGTGAAGCATGGGGGTGGCAGCATCATGCTGTGGGGATGTTTTTCAGCGGCAGGGACTGGGAGACTAGTCAGGATCGACGGAAAGATGAACGGAGCAAAGTACAGAGAGATCCTTGATGAAAACCTGCTCCAGAGCGCTCAGGACCTCAGACTGGGGTGAAGGTTCACCTTCCAACAGGACAATGACCCTAAGCACACAGCCAAGACAACGCAGGAGTGGCTTCGGGACAAGTCTCTGAATGTGCTTGAGTGGCCCAGCCAGAGCCCGGACTTGAACCCGATCAAACCTCTCTGGAGAGACCTGAAAACAGCTGTGCAGCGACGCTCCCCATCCAACCTGACAGAGCTTGAGAGGATCTGCAGAGAAGGTAGAAACCCCCCAAATACAGGTGTGCCAAGCTTGTAGCGTCATACCCAATAAGCTGTAATCGCTTCCAAAGGTGCTTCAACAAAGTGCTGAGTAAAGAGTCTTATGTAAATGCGATAGTTCTGTTTTTGCAAACATTTCCAAAAATCTGTTTTTGCTTTGTCATTATGGGGTATTGTGTGTAGATTGATGAGGGAAAACATTACTTTAATCCCTTTTAGAATAAGGCTGTAACTTAACAAAATGTGGGGGAAAAATACTTTCCGAATGCACAGTAAGAGGACCTGTTTCTTTGTTAACCGCTCAACACAGAATAGCTGCATAATATAATATAATATGCCATGTCCGCAATCCCTCTGAAATCGTTTGGGAAAAATATTGTTTCATCTAATTCAGCTATGTTCAATTGTATTGTCGTTTCTATAAAAGAATGCTACAGGAATCATAAGCAAATTTTGTCCCCTAAATAAAACTACTGTAGCTCACAGCCATATGGCATAGCCAGATCAGGGCCTAACATAAGGACGACTCAGAATATGCTATTCTGTTCTGAAATAGGCTACATTTCATATCATAATGTTTCTTTAGACCTGACTAAAATAATGGATTTATTGTGATAGTGTAGGCTATATTAAATTGATTTATTATACTTTTTAAATGTAGATGTTCCAAAGGTCCACATCAGTGGCTTGTAGGCTATGCGTGGAAGCCTGAATTGCTAAACTTGTTTATGTTAATTAATGGTAAATTACCATGAGTCCGGCAGTTATTTGCATGACAATCACTGGCTGACAAAATGTCATGACCGCCACAGCCCTATACACACATTACAACTGCTGCTACCAGACTCTTATTTTGATTGCTAAATACTGCACAATTTAAAACACTTGCCCCCCCCCCAAACCCCCATTCCCCAAAACATGTATAAATATTAGACTACAAATTGTGAAATCCTGTATTATACTTCTGCTAAAATGTTTGTTCTATTGTACCATTTACTTTATGTTCGTATTCTTATCTTTTATAATTTATTTCATTGTTGTTGCATTGTTGAGAAGGAACCTACAAGTAAGCATTTCGTTGGATGGTGTATACCATGTGTATCCCGTCCATACGGCTAATAAAACTTCAACATTTAAACTAACAGTACATCGTACAAGGCAGAGATGGTAGCAGACGCTCTTATCCAGAGCGACTTACAGTTAGTGAGTGCATACATTTTTTCATATTTACCAAAGAGGCATTCCATTCAAAAAGTGCAGATGCAGAAATGTTGATGAATAGCATTTCCACAACACACAGCCTCCCCCTTCCCTCTAGCCTAGGAGAGCGTAGCTGCCCCTAACCACTGACACAGGGTCAGATTGTTTTATCCCCCTAATGGTTAAGGTTAGAATTGGGGGTAGGGTGATCTGATCCTAGATCAGTGGTTAGGAGTTGAGGTACGTGCAGGTGTGCGATGACCTGGCGTGGGACCAGTCTCTTTTGACAGGTGGTCTCTCCCTCCCACACCACCGCCTCATTGATGGCCCCGTCCTGGAAACGACGCAGCTCAGAGCGAGACCCCCACAGCTGCTTGAACTCCTCAGCCTGCACACACACAGGGGTGAGAATGACACACAGCAGAGACACATTTTAAGAAACACTAGCACGCACACAGACCTTGGGGCTGTCAGCTGGGGGTCCTCTCTCCAGTACACAGGCAGCCTGTTCTGGGTTGAGCAGCAGGCCAAAAGGACAGGGGTGGCTGGGCCTTGTGCTCCAGAGCTTCACTCTCCACCGACCACTGTCATAGAAAACGTACACTGTCACACACGTCGGCCAGAATACCCACTCAGAATTCTATCAAGTAAACAGTTCTCTCTAAACGTACTGGATCGGTCTGTTCCAGTCAACAGCCCTACATTACACACGCACAACCTGACACTGGGACATTTAACACACTGAAACACAGGCACACAACCTATTCAGTATTATTTAACATGTACAGTATGTGAGGCGAAACCAAAGGCAGGAGAATGCTCACCTCAGGGTCAGGGGTCAGGGAGTGGGTGAGGAGGCGGACCCTTTGGCCTAGTCCTCGTTGCAGGAGGGAGAGGGTAAAGGGGAGCACAGTGAGGACATAGTTTCCACTGTGGTCCATGAGTTCACTGAGGAGGTCGAGCTTCTTACAGCAGGACTGCAGTTTCACCAGCTCACACAGCCTGATGACCGACACAGGAGAGAAAAAAATATATAAATAAATGAGAAAATATAAAGGACGTTTATAAATAAGAGGAGAGAACAATAAATGTGTGGAAGTGTGTGTGTCTGAACAACGTACTTACTGGAAGACATGGTCACTGGTCCTGCTTTCCCCTTCTTGTTTTTGTTTCTTCCTGTTAGTCTAGCACAGTATTTACGGTACATGCGATGTTACTCCAACAGTAGGAGCAAACAGACAGTCAGGTAGGTTATGAGACCTCATGCGTCTTACCCAGGAAGTGCAGGCTGTTGCGGAGCAGCTGGTAGGCGGTCATGGTGTTGCTGACTCTGTGGGAGGAGAGGAGGTAGGCCAGCAACATGGAGCCTAGGAAACCACTGAAACACCCTGCGCCCTGAGGACGAGCACAGGAGGAGAGAGAGAGAGTAGTGTAAGAGCTGGGTTCAGCCTGGTAAAACGGTGTTGATAGAGGGAGCGGATGGCGCAGGGGCCCATACCTGGTCCAGTTCCCTCTGTCTGAGCCACACTTTGAGCAGGGCCACTCCCTCTACAAAGGCAGTGCACTGGGAGCTCACAGCGGTCAGGAACTGCAGGTGGGCCCTGGGGAGCATGTCCCCCAGAATAGAGCTGTTGTAATGGGGAGTGGGCGGCTCACTCGTATCTACACAAACACACAGAAAAGGAATCGGTGAGAATGTATACTTTAGTCTGATTTTAACGTAAAGTATCTCTCCAGTGCACCGCTTGTATAATTCAGGTCAGTGTACCATCTCCCCAACAAGGAGCTTTCATCCCATAACTATCTGTTTACATTAACGTTCCAGATCAGTATGGAACTGTATCAGGAAACAATATATATCGAAGTTGCTTGGCTTTGGGTAGAGCCCCTCACCTGGTCGAGAGCTCTCCAAGCCAGTGTACCAGTCAGTGCGGATGTTGCTCCTCTGGGGGTGGAAGCGGCTGGGCCTTGAAGAAGCCAGGAGGGGGGCAGGGGTGGAGCCTCAAGATGAAGCTGGAGGAGTGTTTCCCTGGAGAAGGGGTCATATCATTGAATCATCATTGACACACAACCAATTAACTGAGTAGGTACTTGCTAACAAGCATGCAAAATCCAACAAACCTAGACTTTGAGTTAAGGAAAACAGTAAAATAGACTACATGACATGGCACCGTTCCTATCCCACCCTTCTGTAAGAGATGCTACAGTGTAGTACTACAGTATGTTGCTTGGTACCTGGAGGGGTACGCGACAGGAGGGGGCGGAGACGGTTGCCATGGAGACATGAATACCGCATGGTCCCAAAGGCAGGAGACGAGGCAAGATTTACCTGCCAGGTAAAGTGCCCTCTTCCGTGGGTACCTCTGGTTTAGGGCATCTTTAGGGTGCAGGACATCCTGGAAGGAAAACATGAATAGACGCATGTTATTATTGTTGTATGATCGAATTATGACTGCCATGTTTCAAAGTGAATAGTGTGGTGTTACGTACCGCAGGAATAGTGACTGCCAGATCGACTGAGATGGCTGGTTTGGTGCAAGTGCCCAGTGGGTAGCTGCCCATGACGGTAACGGAGATGGGGGGGTGCCATGTGGAACTTGCCCTTGGCTGCCTTTGGCACCAGGAGAAAGGGGACCTTCACTCCTCCTGACAACCATGACAGGTCACTCAGCTGGAGAAAGAGAAGAGAGATGATTGGAATTGAAACACAGTTATGGAAGTCACGGAGTAAGACCAAATACAACAAGTTACCATTATTTCTAATCCCCTGGACACAGTGTCACTAACATACCTCCACCTCAGGAGTCTGTGGTACAGTGTGGAGCTGCTCAGTAACTCTCTGGACAAAAGAGTCGATCAGATGCTTCCTGTGCTCACTCAAGACAACCTCCTTCAGCAGCTCCTCCATCTGTTGGCATTGGTAAAGAGACAAGATGGAGATTAAAGAGTTACTGCCCCTAACAAACAACTTCTCATTTAGAAAACAGCCTATGTGGCATCGATATGAGTCAGAAACATTTATTATTTTTGTGAGACTTGTGGTCGTGACTTTTGGGAAGCTTGGGTTTGTTTGAATCCTGCCCACAGCTGGCAGCACACAAGTAATCATCAATTTGGAGTGCAGAGGCACACGACCCAATCGCAATGCCCGTGGTAAATTTCGGTTGACTTTGGATATCCCTATGGGGCTAGTTAGGGGCCATCAATAAATTACACAATATACATGGGACAATATGTAAAAACTCCAATAGCTCAAATTTCTATGACTTAACCTCACCAACTATAAACTGTAGAAATTAAAATACAAATATTGAAAGCATTTAATAAGCAAACTAAAATAGTCTAATTTACATAGTGCAATTTATTGACGGTCCATAACTAGACCGAGATGGGCTATCCAAAGTCAACCCAACTTTGCCACGGTCGCACACTAGTCGGCTGAAGCTAATTGGCTAAATATTTTGGCTAACTCTTACCACCTGCGAACACACAAGAGACACCCACATCAAACCACACCCCGAAACCAACTTACGTTTGAATTTAGTCATGGCAGCTAAAATTTCATAATGAACCAAATCTAAAACGAGGCCAAACACATGTATATGCATAGAACCATTGAGGTAGCTGTCATGTTGCAGTGACCCTAAATTCGCTGCTGTGCGTAAATACATGCATGTACAACTGTTTTCACAGTCTCTACACATCAAACCCTTACACACAAGCACACACAGTTAACGCTGCTGTTCTATTATATAATATTTATTCAACTGTGCGACTAAGAAAATATATTTCTATTTGTAACAAAATCATACTTGATATAGAACATTCATAATTTATACTGTGCATACTACGTTAATTTAAGGACTTGTTATTTTTGATTGACTTGATTATCATTGATATTGTACTGAAATGTTGAGGGAGCTAGCACGCAAGCATTTCACTTTTATAGCAACTGTAAACTGTGTATGTGACGGATAACATTTGATTTGATCATGCATGCCTGAACACACATAAAAACCATGACTCCCACCCAACTATAACCCTGGTTTCACCTGCATCTTGAGCAGGCTGCAGTGGAACAGGCTCTCCGCCTCCTTCAGCTGGTTCAGTTCCTCCACGGTGGGAGGTTTGTACAGATCACCGCGCGACAGTTTCACGGGACGGAGGAACCCGTCCTCTTCCTGGACCACCTCGGGCTTACCCCTTTTGGCCCTGGTCGGGCCCTTATCTTCCTCTTCCTCACTGTGGGAAGACTCAAATTGCTCCATCTTTAAAATGTGAGAAACATGATGTGTAAGATTAATACAACACACATATTGATTACGTTGTGGTGGAAAATATAGCAAGCTAGCTAACTAGCCGACTAAACTCAACTTCACGATTTACGATGAAGGTGAGTGGCGACTAGTGTGGGCGGACTGGAGCTCCGACGTCCCATAACATGGAATTTATCAAAAACTACAGATTTCAGAAATTACACAAGACTGTGTAATTGCGTGCTATTCTTTGGGTGTTGAAATCTGTCATTGTTGATAAAGACGTAGTTATGTGAAGTTGGATCACCAGTCTGCCCACACTAGTCGCTGCTCAACTTCATCTTAAATCGTTGAGTTGAGTCCAGTCCAACCTGGACTAAGGGCTAGACGTAACATGGTAAACGGGACACTCAAATAGTATGACATATTACATTTGGTATGGTATAGTGATTGGGGGAATCGATAGTTACATATCGGGATATTATTAAAAAATATATTGTATAGTTTTGACAATATTGCAATATTATTTAAGGTTAGCATAAGAGGTTAAAGGGTTAAGGTTACAGGAAGGGTTAGCTAACATGTTAAGTAGATGCAAAGTAGCTAAAAAGTAGTAAGTAGTTGTAAAGTTGCTAATTAGCTAAAATGCTAAAGTTGCCCATGATGAGATTTGAACCTTTGGGTTGCTAGACATTCGCGTTATATGCCCAACCAGCCACACTCCTTTTGTTTTTGCCTTAAGTAACCTTCTGTCTTATGTAACCATACCAAATGTAACATATAATAAAAACTAAAAAAAATATGTATTCACTAACTGTAAGTCGCTCTGGATAAGAGCGTCTGCTAAATGACTAAAATGTAAATGTAAATATATCTCACTAATTTGAGTGTCCTGGATTTTCGTTTACTATGTTATGTCTAGTCTATGAGACCATGCTGTTAGCTGTTTGTATCAAGCTAGGATTTGAAAGGCAATGCATGGTTAATATGGTCAGTGGTGGAAAAAGTACCCAATCGTCATAGGCGACTAAAAGTAAAGATACCTTAATAGAAAATGACTCAAGTAAAAGTTTAAAGTCACCCAGTAAAATTCTACTCAAGTAAAAGTATTTGATTTTAAATATACTTAAGTATCAAAAGTAAATGTAATTTTAAAAATCATTTATAAATTCCTTATATGAAGCAAATGGCACCATTTTCTTGTTTTTTTTTGTTTACAGATAGCCAGGGGCACACTCCAACACTCAGACATAATTAACAAACAAAGCATGTGTGCAATGAGTCCGCCAGATCAGAGGCAATAAGGTTGACCAGAGGAGTTCTCTTGATAAGTGTTCTCTTTACACCACTGAATATGGTCATAACCCAAATTCCAACAGCCTTTCAAATACTAAAGCTAGCTCCTGTATTTAATATTCAGCAAACAGTTATATAGACTAGACTAGCTAGATACTGTTACCCTTAGCCACACGTTGTGGGATAGGGATCCCTGTAGCTCAGTTGGTAGAGCATGGCGCTTGCAACACCAGGGTTGTGGGTTCGTTTCCCACGGGGGGCCTGTATGAAAATGTATGCACTCACTAACTGTAAGTCGATCTGGATAAGAGCGTCTGCTAAATGACTAAAATGTAAATGTTTTTACAGTACACATTAGGAACAAACATGCCGATATGATGTAGGCAACGCCACACACGTTTATGTAAAAAAAATCCTAACCAGTCCTTTACAAGTAAGATTGTTGAATAAACTTCATTTGAACTTACTCTGCCGATTGTCCGTGAGGTTGGTCGAAATTTGAGACAAAATATGCACAGGAAAGTGTTATTAACCCGACTTCAACATGCGGGTCTCTGTGTGTGGCAATCAATATTTGTTTGTTTGTGACCATAGGCACGTGCACAATACGGAACTACATGCATGTAACCGCAGTCTGCAGGTGTTTACATGGTTTGGTGCATGTGATATAGATTTCAAAGGCAGTACCTATGCTCTAAAAAGTCAGGTAAACTATACTTTCCTATCGATATTTTGTCTCAAATGTCATAGAGTTGAAATACCAAACGCACCAGCAAAGTAAGGTCAAATGTAATTGCATTGAACATTCTGGCTTGTAAGGAAAACTTGACGATTTTGCATTGCTATGTTTCAGACTATATATCAAGTATTTATATAAAAGTCATTTATTAGGCAAAGTATGTGCTAGCTAGCCAGCTACTTCTAGCTGCCATTGCCCCAAATGCCAAAGAAGAAAAAGTACACAAGGTAACTTACCTACTCCTCAACTGTTGATTTCATCATTGCGTTCGCAATTGGTTGTTCAATCAATAAGAAATAGTTTGAATTCAATGCATATGACAACTTTTGGTTGTCGCCACAATTATCACATGTGGACAGGGTCAGTCAAACAGCAGCGCATTACTTCTTCTTCGATGAGGTTCAACGGCAGTTGGCATCCAATAAATGTTGCATTACCGCCACCTACTAGACTGGAGTATAACTCCCTTATTTTATTTTATTTTTTAACCCTACCATCTAATACTACACAAAAAAAAATACATAATAATTATAACTACCATACTCCACTATTTAAATCAATGTATTCCTACTTCAGGCCAACAGTCTGAAGGCATGGGACACCACCACTTAACACACCCTGTAACTCTTCTGATGTCAAGTCTCGCACACCCAAATACCTCTCTGCAGCTGCAACCACAACCTCTATATTCTGCGACTTACGTTCCACCCCTGCAGTAGAGTTGATAACCATTGCTATAAATGCCAAAAATCCAATCTTACTGAAAGATATATCACTTGTTGGTTTATCACTATGTACTGGTACATCTCTACTACTCACTCCTCTCAGGATCCCTCCCCCTTGACCCATCTTCCTCTACTTTCTTCACTGCCTCAGCATTTGACAACTTCTGCACTACTTTAACCCTGGAAACCTCAACCTGCCTCTCTGGCACCGGACATTTCTGATCCCCAGCCCCATGGGCACCCCTACAATGAACACTACTTTCCCCAATGCTACACATTCCTTTGTCTCATGCCCTTCTGTACACTTCTCACACCTAGGAACCTCCCTCCTACACACTGCTGCCACATGCCCATAAGCTTGACACCTGTAACAACGTAATGTATTCGGCACAAAAGCTAATACCGGATAACTTATATATCCTAACATCACTTTGTCGGGCAAAGACTCAAGATCAAAACTCAAAAGAACAGACAATAACTCTTCTGTTTCTCCACTCACGCCACCCTGTCTGCGTCACACCAAACGACGAGCATCACAAACACCGGGAATCTTCCCTTCAGTTGGTAAGCTTTCACATTTACCCCTACCCCAGTAATCACACCTTTCAATGGCGCCCTTTTCTTGAGAGCAAAACAATTCACGTTTCTTGCCCCCATTTGTTTAACACGGAGCGCCTGCTCCCTCTGACCAGCAGAAACATAAACAATGATCACTAGACCCCTTCTGGTTACCCTCACCGATTTCACAGCACCCAACTCTGTTTTCACCCACCCTGAAACCATAAATGGATCAGCCAAAAGGCAAGGTTCCATTTTCTCCAAAAACTTCACTGCTACTGTCACAGACTCATCTTTATCCTGACCCTCGGTGCAAACCTCGGGCTCCGAGAACTTCACCACACCTACCACCTCCAATACTTCGCCCTCATTCACTTCCATTTCTCCTCCTGTTTTCAACTCACTCTGTTTACACTTTCTACCATTCTTCTTTAACAAACCATCTCCCTTTTTTCCGCCATTTTTAACTGACTCAAGCTCACCCTCTACCTCCCTCTCTCTCTTAGACCTCCTCTGCCTCTCTTTTCCCCTCCATTCCTCCTCCGCATTCCAAGTATAACTCTCCTTATGATACTACTGCACTTCTCCTGACATACATCAAGTTCTTGCCTTGTCTAGGGACGACATTTCTCCTCCGACTCCCCCTACTCTTCCGATTTCCCCCATGTCCTATACACAAGTTTTTGAGCCGTTTCTGCTCTACTTCCTGAACTCCTCCCGTCGATGCAATCCACTTCCGTTCTGCCGGGCTGGGTTTGTTTTGCTAGCTAGCTCCGTTGTGCCGACAAAGCACTGATATCGCAGTGACAAAGAGGATATAAAAATTACAATTACAACATGAAGAAAAGTGGTTCGGGAACGACGTGTGCGGTAGTTGGTTGCAAAAACTCGAGAAAGCACCTGAACGAGTGGTTAGGTAGAGAGTGCTACGACCACAAACCAGCTACGAAGAGGCAATGTCCATGCGCTCCATTGTTTACATTTTTTCGCAAGCCTGATACCGACTCGGAATCAAGGACCTGGCTGAAGGCATTGAATCTAAAGAAACCACCCCCTCAACGTTTTTGTTTGTTCCTATCACTTTGTTGACCAAAAACCTACCAAGGATAATCCTTTCCCAGAGTTGTGGTTGGGATACAATCGCCCTCCCCAGCCAAAGAGGCGTCAACTCACCCAGCGGACCACTGCCTCCCCCCAGATAAAGAAACGCAGACTTGAATCTGAGGGTAAGTTCAGCAACTTTAGCTATGAAGCTGACAATACTGTTAATTATGAAGAAGTTGTCATACATTAACATTGCTACCTGTATTTTGCTAAGGCAGTTGATTGTTTTGGAGATGGGACAAACAATGCCCACGATAGCTACATCATTAATTGTGTGTGTGTGTGTGTGTGTGTGTGTGTGTGTGTGTGTGTGCCTGCCTGCGTGTGCCTTAGTCTACATCATAAATACAATGCAAGGTGGCAGGCTGTTGTGATGATGATTGTGTGTGTGCGTGTGAGTGCAATGTTGTAGTACACATTTTTCCAGTGTGATGTTTGTAGTGAGAGGACTCTATGCCTGCATTAATTTTGCTCCATCCATGTTTTCTCTTCCCCTTTTTAGATGCTCCAGAAACCTGTCAGCCTGTCTGTGAGGCCGAGCCTGCTACACCAAAATTTCGAGATGCCCAGACCCAATGGGAGGATCCGTCACATATTGATCACATTTACTGTTCAACAACACAGTCTGTTAAAGTAGACAAGGCCACACAGTGCGAGGCAGAAATGGGTCCTACTGTGACCAGCACCACGGTCATTGATGATGCTAGGTCCCGGCTGTATACAGGAGTGCTTATGGTTCAATTCTTCACCCTGGTGACGGTGTTGTTGCCTTTCAGTAAGCCATCAATTACCCTTCCTGTTGTTGACCAAATACTTATGACGTTGATGAAACTAAAACTAAACCTAATATTAGGAGATATTGCTCACCGCTTCAATGTGTCTACATCCATGGCAAGCATTGTGATTAGTCACTGGATTGACGTGATGGGTGAACAGTTCAAAGTCCTGATCCCCTGGCTTCCAAGAGAGACCATTCGTGCCACCATGCCCTTGTCGTTTCAGAGGAACTACCCTCGAACCACCTGCATCATTGACTGTGCCGAAAGTGCCATGCAGAGAGCCACAAACCACGACTCAAGGAGTGACACTTTCAGCCAGTATAAATCACGCAACACTGTGAAATATCTCGTCGCTGTGGCCCCTAATGGGCTAATCATGTTTATATCTGATGCCTATGCTGGCAGAAGCAGCGATAAGTTTATCACCATGGACAGTGGGTTCCTAGACTATCTGAGGGCTGGTGATGAGGTCATGGCGGACCGTGGGTTCACCATTCGAGACTTGCTTGATGAGAGAAGGGTCAGTTTGAACATCCCTGCTTTCACCTACAGGCGCAATCAGTTGACCAATGAGGAGACGACACGCACCAGGCGAGTAGCCAATGTCCGCATACATGTGGAAAGAGCAATCCAGAGACTGAAGGTGTTTAAGATTTTATCCCAGAATGTTCCCATCAGCATGGCACCGAAACTGGACAACATCTTAACCATCTGTGCTGGCCTAGTTAACCTGAAGAGTCCACTGATCAGTGAGGTTTAGAATCTTGCCCTGTGTCCCTGTCTACCAACACCCAGCCATGTTGTTCATTAAATACAGATAAACACAACAAATACTGTGTGCATTGTATTTTTTAATATTATATATGAATATTTTCATAGTGATGTAATTGTGTGGGCTGCTTTTGTATTTTACTTTTTAATACCTGTTAAGATTAAACACGCAATCTTTCTTGTTGAAGCCATTTGTTTAGTTTCCTCAAAACAATGAATTAATCCAGTGTTATTTATGTACAGTATGAGCTTACTATGAATTATGAACTGTTTTAAAATAAATTGTAGCACTCTGAGGATTGAAATTACATCAAACTTTATTTTCACTCAAACAGTAGGCACACTGATATATTGCACAGCATAAAGAGATCATGTAAACAATGGACATCTGTTGGCTCCTGTGGGCATGACCTAAATAAGGCAGTTTATTTTGGTTTTAAAATGCTGAGATATTTACTGCAGAACTGTAACCTTCCCTCAACAAAATCATCAACAATTTTCGGGAGCATGTGGGCAAAGTAGAATGTGCGCAGCCTTATGATATGCCCCTGGACAAAGCCTTGGTCGTAGGGTACTTCGATTTCTAGGTGCTCAGTTTTGTTCCAGATCACCAACTTGGAGTGCTGAAGCCCTGTGCAGTGCATCCCAATTTGTACCTGCATGTAGTAGCCTTTTGGACCATTGCAGGCAATATGGTAATCTACCCTATCTCCGTTTGCCACAGTTGTGATTTCGCAGTTCTTTGTTGCCAAAAATTCTGCAAGTGACTTGTTTCCCATCACAGGTGATTTGATCTCCAACAGAATGTCGTTGTTTATCACTCCATCGGGAGATGCTGCAAGCCACGGTTCCTTTTCGCACACCACTAAGCCTTTGGTTTCAATGCTGTTGCCCAGAGTTTCCAAATAGTCCCTTGCAAGTTCCTCCCCCTCCGCTCCTTGACGGGTTGCGGCATTGCCACGGAAGGATGGGTGTAAGTGTTCTGACAAAAACTTGTCAGGCGCCGTGGTTGAGCGAATGGGCACCTTTCTAGCTGTAGTAGTAGTAGAACCGTGTTCCCAAGCTAGCGTCGACATCGCTGTGTTTACACCGGCAGACGTTGTGCAAACAACTTCCGGCGGAAATGAAATGCATTTGTGTAGAGTTATGGCGCCACCCGGGATACAGCGCATAAACTTGTGTATACCAGCAGCGCATTACGACACGCAACAATGCTTTAAGATTGGCTAGTTTCTGTGTAACTCCACCCATATAACTCAAGATGCGTTGCTTGAGCACATTTGGGTTGATGCAGACACAGTAAGTAAATGAGAGAAGTGAAAAGTTATTCCTTAGTTGTTCGTTTTCTCGAAATATAAAGGCCCAATCTAGCTTCGTGTCAATGTCTTAAGTAGTTGAACATGTTTTTACTCCAACCTCGTGAAAGTGACAAACTAACACGTTTTCATTTGTGTCAAAACTACTTTTATGGAAGGAGTGCCTTTGATTTGAAGGCATGCACATGCGCAGTTCGGTGCGATACGACCGTTAAACCCGATTATGTGTTTCTACGCAGGAGTTTAGCTAACGAACGTCGCCATGACATCGCCTACAAGTGTGATCGGTGATTTCTATTGGAGAAGCAGTTTTAGCTTTAGTTTTAGTACTGTACTGTCTTTGCAGAGATATCAGAAAAGGAGGAGATAACTATAACGCTCCATCTAGCAGACTGTCGAATAGTGTTGTCATGCTGCGTTACACAGTTTCTAAGCTATCGTCACACAAACTCTTCTAAAATTCAGGTTATGAGTCGAGAAACCTGCCTATTTTCCTCGAAAGATTTCAAAGCTATACGATATTACAGAGGACAAGTTAATTATCTAATATTTTGGAAAATATTTGTTATGTTGAGCTTCTTGTTCACGTAATTCATGCTCATGTTGGGTTTTTGTGCTAGCGTTCAATTGATTCCCATTGACTCATTGAAGGAGCGATATCTTTGTCGGAGTGTACCCAGAAGGCACCGTGCGGCCGATTGACAACATATGGGCAATTTACACAGTGGGCGTTAATACGTTTCCAATGGAGTTTCCCATCTCTTCAAAAGTATCTCTGGTTGATGATGGGGAGAGCAGTTAAGGCTACCCCAGTGGTCAGGATTACACATGATATTCCAATATTTAGGCCACAGGAGTTTTACTGCTGGGCTGGAACAAAAGCCAGAACCAGAAATGGATATGACAATACAGGGCAATACACTAGATGTAATCTTACCAGAGAAGCCAATAAATGATAGTATGTCCCGGAAAGTTGGCTGTTGTTTACAATGCCATTCTTGTCACATATCGCATATTGAGCAGCAACTGTCCCGGTATAGGGACACAAACCCATATAGGTTAAATATTATTCTAACTGCATTGACTATGGGGGCAATTCCACAGTAACAGAATTAAGCTTTGACTCAGTTTTTTTACATTAAAATGTATGCCAAACAAAAAACATTGATTTCAAAGTTTAACAAACCATACAACTCTATGCACAAGGACTAATTTTACACTGAAAATTTTACAAAAACTCATTTGCTGGAAGAACTGTGCAGATGCAAACTTTGGTAACAGAATTACGGTAAAATCTCCCTCAGGTTTTTATGTGACCACATTTTCCAAAAATGTCTAAATATCTGCTCCAAATTAAGATTCAAAGATGTCTGCAGAAAGAATGGGGTGTCTAAAAAAATAAATATAAAAAAAATATATATATATATATATATATATATATATATATATATATATATATATATAATAGAATTATTGTAAAATTAACTGTGTCCATAAGGTGTAGATAGTAAGTATAGACCAGAAGTAGCGGCCTGGGCATTGTTGTTCACTAATTTACTCCAAGTAGGGAAAGGATGGCGGGGTTGAAAAGTAATAAAGGGGAGTATATATATAAAAAACATGGGGGATTGGAAGTGATGCAGACAATTACATTGATAGAAGATACAATCTATCTGCAATATTAAGCTGATCCACCCCCCAAAAAAAAAAGAAAATGAAAGAATGGGGTGTCTATGACATGGAAACTTGAGTTTGAAAAAAAATCTATTTTGGTTATTGAACTACAGTATGTGAAGTGGATTTAAACCCAGTAACGGAATTACATCATAATTATGGATATGAATGTCCTTCTCAACATGTTTCACAAGTTTGGACATCACAGCTCAGAGTTCAGTATAGTAGAGTACAGTACAATATACTGTATTTACTGTATTGTACTGTACTATTGTATTGACTGTACTCTACTGTGCTCTATGCACTGTACTGTACTGTGATGTATTGTACTCTACTCACTGTACTGTACTGGTCCTGGGGCCCCCCTGGGTGCACGTTTTGGTTTTTGCCCTAGCACTACACAGCTGATTCAAATAACCAACTCATCATCAAGCTTTGATTATTTGAATCAGCTGAGTAGTAGTAGTTGTGGGCGATATACCGTTTATACGCAAGCCTCCCTCTTATCCCCGAGTGAAGAGAGCTCGGAAAAACTGAAAGTATGCATCTTAGAAATAGTTTTCACATACAAAGTTTATATATGTCCAAACTCAGAATCAAATAGGCTAAGCAAAACATAACATGGTCGCTGTGGTATAACGTTTATTTTGATTGGAGATTTTCTTAATTTATTTAAATGGCAACTCCACCACTTTTCAACCTCATTTTCATTATCTCAGCACAATACCAGTGTCAACATGTGAAAACGGCACATTTAAGTTTGAAACTTTTAAGCCTACCCTGTGATGTCACAGAGAAGCATTTTTTAGGACCCTATTCTTTTTATCCACAGATCATAGAAATGTGCTGTTTTCACATATGTAGACACTGATTTTGTGCTGGAGATTATGAATATGAGGTTAAAAAGAACATCTCATTCCAAAATCATGGGCATTAATATGGAGTTGGTCCCCCCCCCCCTTTTGCTCCTTTGCTGCTATAACAGCCTCCACACTTCTGGGAAGGCTTTCCACTAGATGTTGGAACATTGCTGTGGGGACTTGCTTCCACTCAGCCACAAGAGCATTAGTGAGGTCGGGCACTGATGTTGGGCGATTAGGCCTGGCTCGCAGTCGACGTTCCAATTCATCCCAAAGGTGTTCGATGGAGTTGAGGTCAGGGCTCTGTGCAGGCCAGTCAAGTTCTTCCGAACCAATCTCGACAAACCATTTCTGTATGGACCTTGCTTTGTGCACGGGGCATTGTCATGCTGAAACAGGAAAGGGCCTTCCCCAAACTGTTGCCACAAAGTTGGAAACACAGAATCATCTAGAATGTCATTGTATGCTGTAGCGTTAACATTTCCCTTTACTGGAACTAAGGGGCCTAGCCCAAACTATGAAAAACAGCCCCAGACCATTATTCCTCCTCCACCAAACTTTACAGTTGAAACTATGCATTCGGGCAGGTAGCATTCTCCTGGCATCCGCCAAACCCAGATTTGTCTGTCAGACTGCCAGATGGTGAAGCGTGATTCATCCCTGCAGAGAACACATTTCCACTGCTCCAGAGTCCAATGGCGGCGAGCTTTACACCACTCGAGCAGACACTTGGCATTGCACATGGTGTTCTTAGGCTTGTGAGCGGCTGCCCGGCTGTGGAAACCCATTTCATGAAGCTCCGGACTAAGAGTTCTTGTGCTGACGTTGCTTCTAGAGTCAGTTTGGAACTCTGTAGTGAGTGTTGCAACCGAGGACAGACGATGTTTACGCGCTACGTGCTTCAGTGAGCTTGTGTGGCGGCTGAGCCGTTGTTGCTCCTAGACGTTTCCACTTCACAACAACAGCACTTACAGTTGACCGGCACAGCTCTAGCAGGGCAGAAATTTGACAAACTGACTTGTTGGAAAGCTGGCATCCTATGACGGTGCCACGTTGAAAGTCACTGAGCTCATCAGTTAGGCCATTCTACTGCTAATGTTTGTCTATGGAGATCGCATGGCTGTGAACCCCAACATATATATAGGAAGAGAAGCTAGAAACGTGGCGTGAGTTACAGCCTACCCACACGTATTAAGCAAGAAATAAGCTATAAATGTGTGCGAGGTAGAATGCCCCTTCACGGTCAGGCAGTTTACACTGTTGGCTTAATTATTTATTTATTTCACAAGGAAAAGCTACAGCCTCCTCTCCTTCATTCAGATATTGTATGAGACAAAGGCTGATACTGTAGGTCCGTAGTAATCTTTACTATTATACAGTATTGTGCAGTGTATACTATAGACAGTAATATTACACTGTTGGCTTCATTTTCCAGTATTGGGCTGAGTTTATGTTAGCCCAACCATAGTGAGATTACACTGTTGTTTTTTTCACACAGTTGCTGGGTTGCAATATTTTTTGGTTACAATATTTTACAGTACAGACAGTAACTATCACAGTTTCCCATGGAAACTCACATCTCAGCTCTATTACACTGAGGGTGATTCTCAATTCCATTCGTATTTGGGAAAATGTACATAAATTCATGAGGTGGTAAGAACCAATATCGCCAGGCACCTCTATTTGGAATAACCCCACCTTACCTCCAGTGTTTAATGACAACACCTTTAAGTCCTGGTTCCAAAGTAACATCATGAATTTTGAACATGTGTACTATGATGGATCTTTACTGTCATTCAATCAGTTACAAGAAAGATTTGGATTATCCAAGGCCGATTTCTTTAAATTCCTACAACTCAAATCGTATTCAATTGCTTCAACAGAATCTGGATGAACCTAAGGCATCTAGCATAGAAAACATACTGAAAGAAGCTGCTACGCCAAAGAAGTTGATTGTCAAATTATATCAAGGTTTGATTGAAACTCTACCTGATGGTTCAGAACCTATAAGGAAAAAAATGGGAAACAGATCTAAAGTAAGAAATTGAGACGAACCATTGGTCACAGATATGTGAAAATGTTCATAACTGCTCCTACAACCTAAGACATAAACTACTGCAATATAAGATAATTAACAGAACTTACTACACTCCTGCCAGAATGCATATAATGCACCCAGAAATGTCACATCTCTGTTGGAGATGCAAAAAACGAAAGGAACTCTATTACAAATTCTGTGGTCCTTTGGTAAACTGACACCATTTTGGGATAACGTATGTGCTATAATTTCATTGTGTCTAGGAACGTATATCCATTTATCTCCATGATTATGTCTGTTGGGACATGTAAATATTGATGATCAATATCAGAGAGTTTTGTAATCTAGGTCTAATTGCTGCAACAACAAAAAAAAATGTATAGCCATCAATTGGAAAGCCTCATATTCACCCTCAATAACAAACTGGAGGACTGAACTATCTATCTACATACCATTGGATTTGGTATATTATAAAAACAATTTAAAAAATGAAATGGAAAACAATTGCCCTTTAATGTCCCATCGGGTAGCTTGATTTCAGATGTGTCCATCTCAACAGGATTATTAGGGAAATTGTTCTTCTTGCAAAGCATGTAAATGCTTTAAACAAACTATTTTATTAATCTGACTATCCTCTCCTGCTGTATTACAACCCTTTGAATCCCTCCATTGTCCAACCCCATGTTTCCGACCCTGAGATCCTCCTGTCCGTACCCAGCACAGTGGGATAGATATCCACCAAGGACACTGACTGACTCAGTTGCAGGTCAGACTTCACCCTGGGCCCCATGATGAGCAAAGGAACATGGGATCTGCCTTCAAACATGGACATCTTGAAGAACTGCCGGTGCTCCATGGCCAGGTGGCCGTGGTCAGACTTGAAGAGCAGCACTGTGCTGTCCAGAAGGTCCATGTCCTACAGAGCTGAGATCACCTGGCCTAGAAGGACCGGAGAGAGAAGAGCAGACAGATAATGAGTGTCTGCTGGGCTTACATTCAGGAGGTAGTAAGCCTGCGTAATGTCAGGGTCTACTTATTCAACATCCAAAATGCATTTGTTTTTTAAGACTACCTCTTACTTCAAACTGATCGCAGACATAAAAATGATGTCCACGAGTTCATCTGACTCTGTGGAAGTAGATAAAGGGCTTCATTGCCAAAATCCCAAAGTATCCCTTTAAGGTCTTTTGCAAGAATGTTGTAGGCCTAATTACAGAACATCCTATGGTTGGTGGCTGCCTGGTTGGCACGTGGTTAAATATACTACTACTACCACCACCACCACCACCAATACATCTACAATAAACCAGTGTAACACTCAGACAATAGCAGCTATTTTGGAACAGAGATGAGTTCAGGCATCACCTGTGTGGGGAAAGGAGCTACTTATTCCACATGCTGTGGAATGAAACCTAAGCACAAACTGCAGGTGGGAATCAAACAACAGGGTTTGACTATCTGGAGAAACGTTTAAGGCTTCTGGAGATCGCTATATGGTTAGCACAGTTAGCATAGACTGGACAGCTAACATAACACAATAATCTTACTTCTATGGGACTTAGAATTATTTGTTTCTCACCCTCTCCCTTAAAGTTGTTAACAGGAACTAGTGGTAATTCTGGAATGGCATGAAGAGGACGTGCCTTTTTTGAGCCAGTAAAGGAGGTGCGGAAGGTGAGCCTCGTATTGGGCCCGAGGGAGTCTGTGACATAGGGAATCACAGGAGGTTGGTGGCACCTTCATTGGGAGGACGGGCTCATAGTAATGGTTGGAATGGAATCAACGGAATGGTATTGAACTCATCAAACACATGCAGCCTCCAGTGGTAGGGATGTGGCAGGATAAGGCCCAGGTACATGACCAAAGGCTGGGAGAGAGATGCAGCACTGGGTGGCAATGTTTGTGGTTCTTCAGTCCTTGGTCATGACTCTTGTTGTGGAAGCATCCCCAACCAGGTCTGTCACAGACCGGTCCTCCTGCCGCAGAAGGAAGGGCACATCTCACGTCCATGCCTCCATGTGACATCACCAACCGAGACACATGACGAGGAAAAACCATAGGCCTAAATAAAATGAGTCAGAGATAAAACATTTTAAAGCTTTATTTCACCAGTTAAACAAAAATGTTTTGCTTGTCGGCAATTGAGTTTTCAAGATATGTAACTTTCAAAATACAGAAATCATCTCCGTATGAGGCATTTTGCATCATGATGAAAAACAGCATCATGATGCTAAACAGCATTATATGATGCAAAATGCATCATACGGGGATGATTTCTTGTATTTTGAAAGTTACAACGAAAACAATGGACTGATGAAACAAATACCAAAAGATATCACACTCTGGGTGTGATAGCCATTCTGTTGGAGCAGGTCCATCCACGTCGTGACATTAGGGTCCAGGCACTTCTAATTATTCAACGACTCCATTAAAAATGGACAAAGCGACCACTCCAAATAGCTGTGGAAAAAAAATCTACATACAACAGACTGTCAAATGTTTCAATCAATGGGCCTATGGTGGCCATTGGATCGAAAATACAGTTGCATTATTGTTTGAATATAATTTGGATAGGCTACATTAATATTTTTTTTGTACTGTTTTGAACTGAACAGGTCTGTGACCGACTTTATGAACAACGCATTTGTTTGTATATCTCACTAACTATTGGAATGGGATGTATCCACCTGTATTATGCAATTAAACTCCTTGAACTTCATGTTATGTTGTCACTGGGCCGTAACAAACTACATTATTGACCAATGCACACAGTGAATGGATTATATTGACAAATGCACACTGTGAATAGTTACAATCATAAAGTCGAACATCTTACCTTCTCTTGAGGGGCTGCAGATTGGAGAATTGGTGTAGGCATTGAGGAAGACAGTGCCTAGCTCCTGAAGGTAGTAAAAGTATGGTAACTAACTGTACCACCCTACTCTCACGGTCAACCGCTTATCCTGCAGCACTGAGTGTAGACATTGCCTTGCAAAGGTATTCATCCCCCTTGGCATTTTACCTATTTTGTTGCATTACAACCTGTAATTTAAATGGATTTTTATTTGGATTTCATGTAATGGACATACACAAAATAGTCAAAATTGCTTAAAAGAATTCTACAAAATAAATAACGGAAAAGCGGTGCGTGCATATGTATTCACCCCCTTTGCTATGAAGCCCCTAAATAAGATCTGGTGCAACCAATTACCTTCAGAAGTCACATAATTCATTAAATAAAGTCCACCTGTGTACAATCTAAGTGTCACATGATCTGTCACATGATCTCAGTATATACAGTGGGGGAAAAAAGTATTTAGTCAGCCACCAATTGTGCAAGTTCTCCCACTTAAAAAGATGAGAGAGGCCTGTAATTTTCATCATAGGTACACGTCAACTATGACAGACAAATTGAGGAAAAAAAATCCAGAAAATCACATTGTAGGATTTTTTATGAATTTAATTGCAAATTATGGTGGAAAATAAGTATTTGGTCACCTACAAACAAGCAAGATTTCTGGCTCTCACAGACCTGTAACTTCTTCTTTAAGAGGCTCCTCTGTCCTCCACTCGTTACCTGTATTAATGGTACCTGTTTGAACTTGTTATCAGTATAAAATACACCTGTCCACAACCTCAAACAGTCACACTCCAAACTCCACTATGGCCAAGACCAAAGAGCTGTCAAAGGACACTAGAAACAAAATTGTAGACCTGCACCAGGCTGGGAAGACTGAATCTGCAATAGGTAAGCAGCTTGGTTTGAAGAAATCAACTGTGGGAGCAATTATTAGGAAATGGAAGACATACAAGACCACTGATAATCTCCCTCGATCTGGGGCTCCACGCAAGATCTCACCCCGTGGGGTCAAAATGATCACAAGAACCACACGGGGGGACCTAGTGAATGACCTGCAGAGAGCTGGGACCAAAGTAACAAAGCCTACCATCAGTAACACACTACGCCGCCAGGGACTCAAATCCTGCAGTGCAAGACGTGTCCCCCTGCTTAAGCCAGTACATGTCCAGGCCCTTCTGAAGTTTGCTAGAGTGCATTTGGATGATCCAGAAGAGGATTAGGAGAATGTCATATGGTCAGATGAAACCAAAATATAACCTTTTGGTAAAAACTCAACTCGTCGTGTTTGGAGGACAAAGAATGCTGAGTTGCATCCAAAGAACACCATACCTATTGTGAAGCATGGGGGTGGAAACATCATGCTTTGGGGCTGTTTTTCTGCAAAGGGACCAGGACGACTGATCCGTGTAAAGGAAAGAATGAATGGGGCCATGTATCGTGAGATTTTGAGTGAAAACCTCCTTCCATCAGCAAGGGCATTGAAGATGAAACGTGGCTGGGTCTTTCAGCATGACAATGATCCCAAACACACCGCCCGGGCAACGAAGGAGTGGCTTCATAAGAAGCATTTCAAGGTCCTGGAGTGGCCTAGCCAGTCTCCAGATCACAACCCCATAGAACATCTTTGGAGGGAGTTGAAAGTCCGTGTTGCCCAGCGACAGCCCCAAAACATCACTGCTCTAGAGGAGATCTGCATGGAGGAATGGGCCAAAATACCAGCAACAGTGTGTGAAAACCTTGTGAAGACTTACAGAAAACGTTTGACCTGTGTCATTGCCAACAAAGGGTATATAACAACGTATTGAGAAACTTTTGTTATTGACCAAATACTTATTTTCCACCATAATTTGCAAATAAATTCATTAAAAATCCTACAATGTGATTTTCTGGATTTCTTTTTCTCATTTTGTCTGTCATAGTTGACATGTACCTATGATGAGAATTACAGGCCTCTCTCATCTTTTTAAGTGGGAGAACTTGCACAATTGGTGGCTGACTAAATACTTTTTTCCCCCACTGTAGATGTAACAAGAAGTGAACAATCTCTTTGAAGCTGCAGTGATTGAACAACACTCAGGCCTAGACTTAAAAAAGTACCAGTACCAAGTGTTTTCTCTAACAGGAGGTAAGCTTGGCTTCTTATATGGTGTTGAGTAAAGCTTAAACCATGTATTTAGATCGTAGGTAGGTAGTTGTAGTTAGGTATTGTTGGTAGTTTATTTAGGTAGTTATTTAGGTAGTTATTGTAGGTTTCCGTAGGTAATTATTGTAGGTAAGTATTGTTTACGGCGGAGCCCGGCGAAGCACGAGGCTAGCTAGCTAGCGGGTAGCTACTGGTAACGTTTAGCAACGGTGGAGAGTTGTTTCCAATGTTATTTCACGCGTAAGAGTACCTGTAATTAAGCCAGCTAGCTACATACCATTCAGCCGTTTTTCTAACCTCATTATCTGAGCCATCAACGTTAGGTAGTTAGTAGCTACTGTACTTAATTACACCTACTGATTGCAGAAGACAAATGTTAGCTGGCGTCGGGTAAGTTTGGCTTTATACATAGCTCGGGCTTAATCGAGTAAGGCTTAATTATGTATTTAGATTGTAGTTAGGTATTGTAGATAGGCCCGCAGCACGAAGCTAGCTAGCTAGCCGTTTTTCAAACAAAGTCAACACAGTAGCCATTGCTAGCTAGCCAACACGACCAGCTAACTGTACTGCAGTAGCTAAATACAATATATTTGTGCTAGCTAGCCAACGTTTAATTTTTGCTGCGTTATGAAAGGAACTAGACACGGACACGAATTATCTGTTTAGTGTGTTAACACACTATTGGTAGTTTGTTGTAACCAAGTATTGGTGCTAAACTGTGTGTTATTGGATGCTTGCATGCTAGTTAGCTATGGCGTCATAGTTAGGCATCGTGGGCTGTTGTGGGTAGTTATTGTAGGTTAGCATTGTTTTCGGCGGTGCCGGGTGTATACGAAGCTAGCTAGCTAGCCGTTTTTCAAACAAAGTCAACACAGTAGCCATTGCTAGCTAGCCAACACGACCAGCTAACTGTACTGCAGTAGCTAAATACAATATATTTGTGCTAGCTAGCCAACGTTTAATTTTTGCTGCGTTATGAAAGGAACTAGACACGGACACGAATTATCTGTTTAGTGTGTTAACACACTATTGGTAGTTTGTTGTAACCAAGTATTGGTGCTAAACTGTGTGTTATTGGATGCTAGCATGCTAGTTAGCTATGGTGTCATAGTTAGCTAGCTGAATAAAGTGGGTTGAGTCTATTCCTTGAAACATTGAACCGCTGTGGTTCACAACAATTCTGATTTCTAAAGGTGGAAGTTGGGTGAGTTTTTGTTCGGGTGGTTCAGTGAAACAATTATAGTTTCTGAGGTGGAAGTTTTGGTGAGGGAGGCCCTGCTCTCTCCTCTCCCAGATGTTTAGTTCATTTCATTCCGATCTCCTCTGCATTATTGTAGCCATTTGCTACAGCCTGTCAACTATGCCTCTGCCTATCCCTGTTCTCTCCTCTCTGCACAGGCTACACAAACGCCTCACACCGCGTGGCTGCTGCCTCTCTAACCTGGTGGTCCCTGCACGCACCCCACACCTGGATTTCCAGGTCTCAGGCAGCCTCTGGAACTGCCGTTCTGCTGCCAACAAAGCTGACTTCATCCCAGCCTATGCTAACCTCCAGTCCCTCGACTTCCTGGCGCTGACAGAAACATGGATTACCACTGAAAACACTGCTACTCCTACTGCTCTCTCCTCGTCTGACCATGTGTTCTCGCATACCCCGAGAGCATCTGGTCAGAGGGGTGGTGGCACAGGAATCCTCATCTCTCCCAAGTGGTCATTCTCAATTTTTCCCCTAACCCATCTGTCTATCTCCTCATTTGAATTCCATGCTGTCACAGTCACTAGCCCATTTAAGCTTAATATCCTTGTCATCTATCGCCCTCCAGGTTCCCTTGGAGAGTTCATCAATGAGCTTGACGCCTTGATAAGTTCCTTTCCTGAGGATGGCTCACCCCTCACAGTTTTGGGGGATTTCAACCTCCCTACGTCCACATTTGACTCATTTCTCTCTGCCTCCTTCTTTCCACTCCTCTCCTCTTTTGACCTCACCCTCTCACCGTCCCCTCCTACTCACAAGGCAGGCAATACGCTTGACCTCATCTTTACTAGATGCTGCTCTTCTACTAATCTCACTGCAACTCCCCTCCATGTCTCCGACCACTACTTTGTTTCCTTTTCTCTCTCGCTCTCCTCCAACACTACTCACTCTGCCCCTACACAGATGGTAATGCGCCGCCGCAACCTTCGCCTCTCTCTCTCCCACTACTCTCTCCTCTTCCATCCTATCATCTCTTCCCTCTGCTCAATCCTTCTCCCTCCAATCTCCTGATTCTGCCTCCTCAACCCTCCTCTCCTCCCTTTCTGCATCCTTTGACTCTCTGTGTCCCCTATCCTCCCGGCCGGCTCGGTCCTCCCCTCCAGCTCCGTGGCTTGATGACTCATTGCGAGCTCACAGAACAGAGCTCCGGGCAGCGGAGCGGAAATGGAAGAAAAACTAAACTCCCTGCCGACCTGGCATCTTTTCCCTCCCTCCTCTCTACATTTTCTTCATCTGTTTCTGCTGCTAAGGCCACTTTCTACCACTCTAAATTCCAAGCATCTGCCTCTAACCCTAGGAGCTCTTTTGCCACATTTTCCTCCCTGCTGAATCCCCCCCCCTCCTCTCTCTCTGTGGATAACTTCGTCAACCACTTTGAAAAGAAGGTTGACGACATCCGATCCTCGTTTGTTAAGTCTAATGACACTGCTGGTCCTACTCACACTGCCCTACCCTAGGCTTTGACTTCTTTCTCCCCTCTCTCTCCAGATAAAATCCTGCGACTTGTGACTGCAGGCCGCCCAACAACCTGCCCGCTTGACCCCATCCCCTCCTCTCTTCTCCAGACCATCTCCGGTGACCTTCTCCCCTACCTCACCTCGCTGATCAACTCATCCTTGACCGCTGGCCATGTCCCTTCCGTCTTCAAGAGAGCGAGAGTTGCACCCCTTCTCAAAAAACCAACACTCGATCCCACTGATGTCAACAACTACAGACCAGTATCCCTTCTTTCTTTTCTTTCCAAAACTATTGAGCGTGCCGTCTTTAGCCAACTCTCTTGCTATCTCTCTCAGAATGACCTTCTTGATCCAAACCAGTCAGGTTTCAGGACTGGTCATTCAACTGAGACTGCTCTTCTCTGTGTCACGGAGGCTCTCCGCACTGCTAAAGCTAACTCTCTCTCCTCTGCTCTTGTCCTTCTAGACCTGTCTGCTGCCTTTGATACTGTGAACTATCAGATCCTCCTCTCCACCCTCTCCGAGCTGGGCATCTCCGGCGCGGCTCACTCCTGGATTGCGTCCTACCTGACCGGTCGCTCCTACCAAGTGGCGTGGCGAGAAGCTGTCTCCGCACCACGTGCTCTCACCACTGGTGTCCCCCAGGGCTCAGTTCTAGGCCCTCTCCTATTCTCCCTATACACCAAGTCACTTGGCTCTGTCATATCCTCACATGGCCTCTCCTATCATTGCTACGCTGACGATACACAACTAATCTTCTCCTTTCCCCCCTTCTGATAACCAGGTGGCGAATCGCATCTCTGCATGTCTGGCAGACATATCAGTATGGATGACGGATCACCACCTCAAGCTGAACCCTGGCAAGACGGAGCTGCTCTTCCTCCCGGGGAAGGACTGCCCGTTCCATGATCTCGCCATCACGGTTGACAACTCCGTTGTGTCCTCCTCCCAGAGTGCGAAGAGCCTTGGCGTGACCCTGGACAACACCCTGTCGTTCTCCGCTAACATCAAGGCGGTGACCCGATCCTGTAGGTTCATGCTCTACAACATTCGGAGAGTACGACCCTGCCTTACACAGGAAGCGGCACAGGTCCTAATCCAGGCACTTGTCATCTCCCCGTCTGGATTACTGCAACTCGCTGTTGGCTGGCCTCCCTGCCTGTGCCATTAAACCACTACAACTCATCCAGAATGCCGCAGCCCGTCTGGTGTTCAACCTTCCCAAGTTCTCTCACGTCACCCCCCTCCTCCGCACACTCCACTGGCTTCCAGTTGAAGCTCGCATCCGTTACAAGACCATGGTGCTTGCCTATGGAGCAGTGAGGGGAACGGCACCTCCGTACCTTCGGGCTCTGATCAGTCCCTACACCCAAACGAGGGCATTGCGTTCATCCACCTCTGGCCTGCTGGCTCCCCTTCCTCTGCGGAAGCATAGTTCCCGCTCAGCCCAGTCAAAACTGTTCGCTGCTCTGGCACCCCAATGGTGGAACAAGCTCCCTCACGACGCCAGGACAGCGGAGTCACTCACCACCTTCCGGAGACATTTGAAACCCCACCTCTTTAAGGAATACCTGGGATAGGATAAAGTAATCCTTCTACCCCCCCCAAAAAATAAAAATAAAAATAAAAATAAAAAAAGTGTAAAGTGGTTATCCCACTGGCTATAGGGTGATTGCACCAATTTGTAAGTCACTCTGGATAAGAGCGTCTGCTAAATGACGTAAATGTGCCCTTGAGCAAGGCACTTAACCCTAATTGCTCCTGTAAGTCGCTCTGGATAAGAGCGTCTGCTAAATGACTAAAATGTAAAAATGTAGACTTAGGCTAAGTTAACACAACACAATGCATCCACACAAACATAAAAGGTTGCTTGCTAATCAAGATAAGAATGCTTACTTTCAGTAAAGAGAAAGTTATTTGCACCTCCCTATTTACGCAATTGAATTGATAAGATTCAAAGATGTACCACAAAGAGAAGAGCATCCGGATCAAAAGCAGTGTGTCTGTGGAGCATGACCTATTTCACAGTGGTACACGCCAACATGGTCAATATGGTCAGTGCTTATTGGGACAGATTCAACTCCTCCCACCGCCAGCTGCAATCCAACGAGGCCAACATTATTACCATCTCCTCTCTCATCATGAAGGTAGATTATTATCACTTGCCAAGAGGTGGATCATGGGTGTACTTAATTCATTATTGCCCATATTAGATGAACATGAATGCATATGCGATCTTTTGTTGAATAGGAAACTTGCTGTCTCTCCTTACAGGCAGCCTGGTGTGTCCTCCCCTCTCGTGATATCCTGGTGCTCACCTCTCAGAAGTACATCCAGGTGTGCGTGTGTGAGCGAGGCGGTGGCCTTATACGGTGCCGTCCGCTGCTGTGTCTGCCTGTTGCTCAGGTCTTCACAGGTGTGTCTGTGTTCCAGATGTACGAGTCAGATGGATCCATCATGGTGCACTGGCACGCACTGGACACCCCTGAGACGCCAACAGGTAACTTCAACCCCATATACAAATACTCCATATTCTCCAACCCTCACCACTGCACACAAACCCAGCAGTATCTCTGTGGGACCAGTGAGTGTGTGACACATGGGAAGCCTAGAGCAGGAAACGCCTGCCTGGTAGGACATGCGTCCTCTCTGATTCCACAGAGTCAGAAAGCCTATGAAGGACGGTTAACTCAGAAGCAAACTACAGCTATGACCCATGTCCCACAGTTATGCCTTAACTAGTCTAGAGGACATGGTACTCAATGTCCAGTAGTGCTGAGCGTTTAACCTACAAATTCTATTTATTTTTTTATTTTTTTGTGAGCCCAATGTGCCGAGCGAAATCAAATAATTCACAAGATAAATAAAGTCAAGGACTATGTGGGACGCTGGGCTGAATGGGAGTTGTAGTTTTCATTAAGCAAATATTCAACCTAGTTCAGTGTAGAAAAGTGGTAATTAACTCCAATAACCATAACCCATTGCGCCGGTTCTTTCCGGTTCAGACAGAGATGGATACACTTTTACGCTTGCTATGTTAGGTTAGATACACACAGACTGCATAGACCACATGAAAGAGAAATGTACACAACACAACGTTGAGAGGGAGAGAGACCGTTCGTGAAAGTATGCCTTATCTACTTTAAATAACGAGTAAAATAATTTTGTCAGACAGCTCTGCAGCATACTTTTGCAGGCTAGCCTAGATAAATAGGATGACTAAAGACAGTACAGTTTTAGGAGCACAGAGAACATTCAATGTTCTGTCTGGCTAACTGCTTCTGCCCGAACAGAGATGAGATGATGGCCTCCCGAGTGGCGCAGCGGTCTAAAGCCTGGGGTGTCACAGCCGGACGTGACCGAGAGCCCCATAGGACGGCGCAAAATTGGCCCAGCGCCATCCGGGTTAGGGGAGGGTTTAGCCAGGGGGCTGTCCTTGGCTCATCGCCCTCTAGCGACTCCTTGTGGTAGGCCGGGTGCCTGCAAGCTGACTGGTCGTCAGTCCAGCTGTGTTTCCTCCGACACATTGGTGCAGCTGGCTTCCGGGTTAAGCGAGCAGTGTGATAAGGAGCAGCGCCGCTCGGTGTGTCATGTTTCAGAGGACGCATGTCTCGACCTTCGCCTCTCCCGAGCCCATTGTGGAGTTGCAGCGATGAGACAATATCAGAACTACCAATTGGATATTACGAAAATGTGTAAATAAAAAAAATTTGATTAAAAAAATAGAGGATGACTGAATGAAAAATTAGAAAGAAATCACATTTTAAATAATAAGTCATATACACAACTGAAATATGTTATTATTTCATAGTAATTTCCTATTTTTCTATTGATGTCTACCGAACGTGGACCTGATGGAGACAATGGAATATTTTCTATGTTTTGGCAATTGAATGTTCACAATATTTGGCTTTGGAATTTCCATTAAATAGCTCTAAAATACTTGTTATGTCATTATTTCATCATGCATTTAATGTACATTTTTTCAAAATCTAAATTGAAAACCGTGATAATATTTTAATAATCGAACCGTAACCAAACCGACCTCAAAAAGCATTAATGTCCAGAGCATCTTTCCCATAGATATTGACCAGCAGTCAGATAGAAGAATATTGTCGTAATTAAGTAGTTTCCTACATATACTGAACAAAGATACAGTGGGGAGAACAAGTATTTGATACACTGCCGATTTTGCAGGTTTTCCTACTTACAAAGCATGTAGAGGTCTGTTATTATTATCGTAGGTACACTTCAACTGTGAGAGACGGAATCTAAAACAAAAATCCAGAAAATCACATTGTATGATTTTTAAGTAACTAATTTGCATTTTATTGCATGACATAAGTATTTGATACATCAGAAAAGCAGAACTTAATATTTGGTACAGAAACCTTTGTTTGCAATTACAGAGATCATACGTTTCCTGTAGGTCTTGACCAGGTTTGCACACACTGCAGCAGGGATTTTGGCACACTCCTCCATACAGACCTTCTCCAGATCCTTCAGGTTTCGGGGCTGTCGCTGGGCAATACGGACTTTTAGCTCCCTCCAAAGATTTTCTATTGGGTTCAGGTCTGGAGACTGGCTAGGCCACTCCAGGACCTTGAGATGCTTCTTACGGAGCCACTCCTTAGTTGCCCTGGCTGTGTGTTTCGGGTCGTTGTCATGCTGGAAGACCCAGCCACGACCCATCTTCAATGCTCTTACTGAGGGAAGGAGGTTGTTGGCCAAGATCTCGCGATACATGGCCCCATCCATCCTCCCCTCAATACGGTGCAGTCGTCCTGTCCCCTTTGCAGAAAAGCATCCCCAAAGAATGATGTTTCCACCTCCATGCTTCACGGTTGGGATGGTGTTCTTGGGGTTGTACTCATCCTTCTTCTTCCTCCAAACACGGCGAGTGGAGTTTAGACCAAAAAGCTCTATTTTTGTCTCATCAGACCACATGACCTTCTCCCATTCCTCCTCTGGATCATCCAGATGGTCATTGGCAAACTTCAGACGGGCCTGGACATGCGCTGGCTTGAGCAGGGGGACCTTGCGTGCGCTGCAGGATTTTAATCCATAACGGCGTAGTGTGTTACTAATGGTTTTCATTGAGGCTGTGGTCCCAGCTCTCTTCAGGTCATTGACCAGGTCCTGCCGTGTAGTTCTGGGCTGATCCCTCACCTTCCTCATGTTCATTGATGCCCCACGAGGTGAGATCTTGCATGGAGCCCCAGACCGAGGGTGATTGACTGTCATCTTGAACTTCCATTTTCTAATAATTGCGCCAACAGTTGTTGCCTTCTCACCAAGCTGCTTGCCTATTGTCCTGTAGCCCATCCCAGCCTTGTGCAGGTCTACAATCTTATCCCTGATGTCCTTACACAGCTCTCTGGTCTTGGCCATTGTGGAGAGGTTGGAGTATGTTTGATTGAGTGTGTGGACAGGTGTCTTTTATACAAGTAACGACTTCAAACAGGTGCAGTTAATACAGGTAATGAGTGGAGAACAGGAGGGCTTCTTAAAGAAAAACTAACAGGTCTGTGAGAGCCGGAATTCTTACTGGTTGGTAGGTGATCAAATACTTATGTCATGCAATAAAATGCAAATTAATTACTTAAAAATCATACAATGTGATTTTCTGGATTTTTAGATTCCGTCTCTCACAGTTGAAGTGTACCTATGATAAAAATTACAGACCTCTACATGCTTTGTAAGTAGGAAAACCTGCAAAATCGTCAGTGTATCAAATACTTGTTCTCCTCACTGTATGCCACACCTGTCTGGTGGATGGATTATCTTGGCAAAGGAGAAATGCTCACTAACAGGGATGTAAACAAATTTGTGCCCAACATTTGAGAGAAATAAGCTTTTTGTGCTTATGGAAAATTTCAGGTATCTTTTATTTCAGCTCATGAAATATGGGACCAACACTTTACATGTTGTGTTTATAGTTTTTGTTCACTGCACTTTGTAGGCATCAATGTGCTAAAGAAAGGGTGAAACATCTTATGATATATGACGAGAAAGAGGACTTGTAGTGCAATTTTAGCTTGTATATTTTGACTGATCACACACTGGCACATGCTGACACACTCCCTCCATGTTGAGGTGTGTGTGTGTGTGTGTGTGTGTGAATGCAACCAGTAACAGACCATGACACTACAGGATTAGTGTGTATACATCTGTTTTACAGATAAATAAAAGAGAGAAGGCTATACTGCAAACACTTGGTGTTGTTGAAAGCAGCTCAATGAATCAGGTGTCTCAGTATAGCATTGTTAAATATGTACTATGTGTATCTGTATTAGATGTAATTTATGTTAATTTCCTTCAGCATTCAGTTAGAAGATGTAACATTCCATATGAAGACTTAAGTCTTAAATATTCATATATAGCATGCCTTTATAAATGTAGTGTAACTATGAATCAACTTGAATGTTTATTGTAGATAACTGTCTTTTCTCTTTTACTTATTTGCACTCTGTTTTTTATTTTTGTGTGCTTGCTGTAAAAAAAGGAACAACATAGCAATCATTGCAGCAAAAGTGATGAAACTGCTATGACGCATACGCGTACAATGCCCCATTTAGATAGTGGAGTCTAAATTCGATTTTTGGCATTAAAACTCCAGCCAAATTCAAATTTGAGATCAAATAATCAAATTCTGATGCTATTATGATTAGAGTTGTGACTCAATCAGGATGGAATATGAACCAGAAGCTAGCTACACCTAAAGATGAGCACAAATACTTGTTTTTGGTGAAGTTTTCTTCAAAATAAACATATTGTTAAAATCAACACATTTGTGTGCTTGGTCAAAGGAAATGCACAAGTGACACTGGCAACACTGCTGCCTAACAGGCTTTAATATTGCATTCACTACTATAGCAGTCCATAACTACTGCAGTCACTACCACTACTATAACACTTTTTTACCCCCATAACTACCATAAAACTACTTCAAAATATGCAAGCACACACATTTTCTTCAAAAAATGTCATTTTCTAGTTTTAATAGACATTTGCCAATGCCTGCAATGGAACAGCTGAGAATAGAAACTGCCAAGTTGAGATCCAGTACCTGTAAATTTCACTTTTTATGTGGTGAACTGCAGTTCACCAATATGCCAGTAGATGATGCTCTGCATCAGTTCTCTCGGCCAACATCGTGGGAATGAGTTGGATCCTTTGTGGAATAGAGTAAATGTTAAGACAGTTAAGCACTTGCAGGGCTTAGAGTTCACTTAACATTGTTAATTCTCTCACCAAGTGTGCTCAGGGTGTTGTAGAGCGGTTTGGGATGAGGTCCAACTTTCAAACTGATGGCATCATCTGCTTGCTATATCAGTGCCTGTAACAAATCTCATCTTTTTTTTCAAGTCACCTTTTATCTCTGCATTCTGAGCAGTGGTGTTGTGGAGACAACTTAGATGTATTGATTGTTCATAATTAATTCACCCACCACTGGTATCTGTAAGGAAACGTGGTGTAAATACCTACACTCAACAACTGAGTTTTAGAGTCAACCTCAGGGATCTAAGTTTATCCCAAGCAGCTACAATCCCTTATCATGACAAGATAACATGTAGGTCAGTGCGGAATATTACGTTCCAGTGGTCTGTTCTTGCGTCATTGTCGACGCTGCTTTTGGAATGTCAGCTGATGGGTTGTTGTGAGCCTCCACACCACAGCCAAGTTATGTAAACCTCTTAACTTTGGCAGGTAACCACTGAGTGACACAGTGTGCTGACATTGATGATGATGGGGTCAAATGACTAGCAGAGAATCGATGGTGGTAGAATTGCCTGAGGAGTCTGTGGTTGGTCGGACAGTGGAGTCGATGAGTGTCCCCAATCACATGGGTGCTATTAGTATTACATAACTCTACTGGAGCAGAGAAGAGATCCGGGGGGGGGGGGGGGGCAACAGAGGTTATGGGGGACAGGGTATGTGAGAGACCGAGAGAGTGGGGGGTGACAGGTAAGAACATAGGGTCGTTCCATGTCATTTCAGCAAGCCATGCCACCCACCATCTCACATTGTTCTGAAATTGTTTCTGTTGTTTGAAACAGATAAGATTAGCTTTCCTGCAACATTATTTTGTTGAAATATTATTTGAGAAATTAATCTGAGAAATTAAGCTAATTGATTGCACCCAATTGGCCATTTTAATTCATTGGATTCATATAATATTCAATAAATATAGTATCCAACATCCAATTTGGACTAACCTTTTTTCTAACAATGAGTTAGACATGAGGAATCCAAAGAAATGTCTAAAAGCCACCCACGGACCCTCCAATCAATCAATCAAATTGTATTTATAAATCCCTTGTTACCTCAGCAGATGTCACAAAGTGCTATACAGAAACCCAGCCTAAAACCCCTAACAGCAAGCAATGCAGATGTAGAAGCACGGTGGCTAGGACAAACTCCCTAGAAAGTCAGAAACCTAGAGAGGAACCAGGCTGTGAGGGGTGGCCAGTTCCCTTCTGGCTGTCCCATGTGGAGATTATAACAGTACATGGCCATTAAGGCCAGATCTTTCTCCAAGATGTTCAAACGTTCATAGATGACCAGCAGGCTCAAATAATCACAGTGGTGGTAGAGGTTGGAACAGGTCAGTACATCAGGAGTAAACGTCACTTGGCTTTTCATAGTCGGGCATTTAGAGGTTGAAATAGCAGGTGTGGTAGAGAGAGAGAGTTGAAAACAGCAGGTCTGGGACAAGGTAGCACGTCCGGTGAACAGGTCAAGGTTCCATAGACGCAGGCAGAAGAGTGGAAACTGGAGCAGCAGCACGACCAGGTGGATTGGGGACAGCAAGGAGTCATTAGGCCAGGTAGTCCTGAGGCATGGTCCTAGGTCTCAGGTCCTGGGATGGGAGGGAGAGAGAGAATTAGAGGGAGCATACTTAAATTCACACAGGACACCGGATAAAGACAGGAGAATAACACCAGATATAACAGACTGACCTTTGCCCCCCGGCACATAGACTATTGCAGCATAGATACTGGAGGCTGAGACAGGGGGAGGGAGACACTGTGGCCCCGTCCAACGATACCCCCAGACAGGGCCAACCAGGCAGGATATATCCCCACCCACTTTGCCAAAGCACAGCCCCCACACCACCAGAGGGATATCAACAGACTACCAACCTACTACCCTGAGACAAGGCTGAGTATAGCCCATGAAGATCTCCTTGACTGCACGAGCCCGAGGGAGCGACAAACAGGACAGGAAGATCACATCAGTGACTCAACCCACTCAAGTGATGCACCCCTCCTAGGGACGGCATGGAAAGCACCAGTAAGCCAGTGACTCAGCCCCCGTAATAGGGTCAGAGGCAGAGAATCCCAATGGAGAGACAGGAACCGGCCAGGCAGAGACAGCATGGGCGGTTTGTCGCTCCAGTGCCTTTCCGTTCACCTTCGCACCCCTGGGCCAGACTACACTCAATCATAGGACCTACTGAAGAGATGAGTCTTCAGTAAAGACTTAAAGGTTGAGACAGAGTCTACGTCTCTCACATGGATAGGCAAACCATTCCATAAAAATTGAGCTCTCTAGGAGAAAGCCCTGCCTCCAGCTGTTTGCTTAGAAATTCTAGGGACAATAAGGAGGCCTGCATCTTGTGACCGTAGCGTACATGTAGGTATGTGCGGCAGGACCAAATCGGAGAGATAGGTAGGAGCAAGCCCATGTAATGCTTTGTAGGTTAGCAGTAAAACCTTGAAATCAGCCCTAGCCTTAACAGGAAGCCAGCACTGGAGTAATATAATCAAATGTTTTCGTTCTAGTCCAGATTCTAGCATCCGTGTTTAGCACTATCTTAAGTTTATTTAGTTATTTATCCGGGTAGCCGGAGAGTAGAGCATTGCAGTAGTCTAGTCTATAAGTGACAAAAGCATGGATTAGCTTTTCTGCATCATTTTTGGACAAAAAGTTTCTGATTTTTGCAATGTTACGAAGATGGAAAAAAGCTGTCCTTGAAATATTCTTGATATGTTCGTCAAAAGAGAGATCAGGGTCCAGAGTAACGCAGAGGTCCTTCAGTTTTTTTTTTTTTAGCCGACTGTACAACCATCAAGATTAATTGTCAGATCCAACAGAAGATCTATTTGTTTCTTGGGACCTAGAACTAGCATCTCTGTTTTGTACGAGTTTAAAAGTAAAACATTTGCTGCCATCCACTTCCTTATGTCTGAAACACATGCTTCCAGGGTAGGCAATTTTGGGGCTTCACCATGTTTCATCGAAATGTAGACCTATGTGTCATCCGCATAGCAATGAAAGTTAACATTGTGTTTATGACAGACATCACCAAGAGGTAAAATATATAGTGAAAACAATAGTGGTCCTAAAACGGAACCTTGAGGAACACCGAAACGTACAATTGATTTGTCAGAGGACATAACATCCACAGAGACTAATTGATATCTTTCCGACAGATAAGATCTAAACCAGGCAAGAACTTGTCCGTGTAGACCAATTAAGGTTTCCAATGGCTCCAAAAGTGTGTGGTGATCGATGGTGTCAAAAGCAGCACTAAGGTCTAGGAGCACGAGGACAGATGCAGAGCCTTGGTCTGATGCCATTTAATTTACCACCTTCATGAGTGCAGTCTCATGCGTTTCGTATACATTTGTTGTCTTCAGGAAGGCAGTGAGTTGCTGCACAACAGCTTTTTCTCAAAACAATTGAGAGGAATGGGAGATTCGATATAGGCTGATAGTTTCTTTATTTTCTGGATCAAGGCTTGGCTTTTTCAAGAGGCTTTATTACTGCCACTTTTAGTGAGTTTGGTACACATCCAGTGGATAGGGAGCCATTTATTATGTTCAACATAGGAGGGCCAAGCACAGGAAGTAGCTCTTTCAGTAGTTTAGTTGGAATAGGGTCCAGTATGCAGCTTGAAGGTTTAGAAGCCATGACTATTTTCATGAATGTGTCAAGAGATATAGGATTAAAAAACTTGAGTGTCTCCATTGATCCTAGGTCCTGGCAGTTTCGTGCAGACTCAGGACAGCTGAACTTCGGAGAAATGCGCAGATTCAAAGAGGAGTCCGTAATTTGCTTTCTAATGATCATTATCTTTTTGTCGAAGAAGTTCATGAATTCATCACTGCTGAAGTGAAAGGCATCCTCTCTTGGGGAATGCTGCTTTTTATTTAGCTTTGCGACAGTATCAAATATACATTTTGGATTGTTCTTATTCTCCTCAATTTGGAGAAATAGGATGATCGAGCAGCAGTGAGGGCTCTTCGATATTGCTCTGTACTTTCTTTCCAAACTAGTAGGAAGACTTCCAGTTTGGTGGAGCGCCATTTCCGTTCCAATTTTCTGGAGGCTTGCTTCAGGGCTCGGGTATTTTCTGTATACCAGGGAGCTAGGTTCTTGTGACAAATGTTTTTTGTTTTTAGGGGTGTGACTGCATCTAGGGTATTATGCAAGGTTACATTTAGATCCTCAGTTAGGTCGTTAACTGATTTTTGTACTCCGACGTCCTTGAGTAGGTGGAGGGAGTCTGGAAGGGCCTCTAGAAATCTTTGGGTTGTCCAAGAATTTATAGAATGGATTTGATGGTCCTTGGTTGGGGTCTGAGCAGATTATTGTTGCAATTGCAAACGTAATAAGATGGTGGTCCGATAGTCCAGGGTTATGAGGAGAAACATTTAGATCCACAATATTTATTCCACGGGACAAAACTAGATCCAGGGTATGACTGTGGCAATGAGTAGGTCCGGAGACATGTTGGACAAAACCCACTGAGTCGATGATGGCTCCGAAAGCCTTTTGGAGTGGGTCTGTGGACTTTTCCATGTGAATATTAAAGTTACCAAAAATTAGAATATTATCTGCCATGACTACAAGGTACAATAGGAATTCAGGGAACTCAGTGAGGAACTCTGTATATGGCCCAGGAGGCCTGTAAACAGTAGCTATAAAAAGTGATTGAGTAGGCTGCATAGATTTCATGACTAGAAGCTCAAAAGACAAAAACGCAGTCATTTTTGGGGGGGTAAATTGACATTTGCTATCGTAAATGTTAGCAACACCTCCGCCTTTGCGGGATGCACAGGGGATATGGTCACTAGTGTAACCAGGAGGAAAGGCCTCATTTAACACTGTACATTCATCAGGCTTAAACCATGTTTCAGTCAGGCCAATCACATCAAGATTATGATCAGTGATTAGTTAATTGACCATAACTGCCTTGGAAGTGAGGGATCTAACATTAAGTAGCCCTATTTTGAGATGTGAGATATCACAATCTCTTTCAATAATGACAGGAATGGAGGAGGTCTTTATTCCAGTGAGATTGCTAAGGCAAACACTGCCATGTTTAGTTTTGCTCAACCTAGATCAACGCACAGACACGGTCTCAATGGGGATAGCTGAGCTGACTACACTGACTGTGCTAGTGGAAGACTCCACGAAGCTGGCTAAAAGCCTGCTGCCTGGCCTGCACCCTGTCTCATTGTGGAGCTAGAGGAATTAGAGCCCTGTCTATGTTGGTAGATAAGATGAGAGCACCCTTCCTGCTAGGATGGAGTCCGCCACTCCTCAGCAGACCAGGCTTGGTCCTGTTTGTGGGTGAGTCCCAGAAAGAGGGCCAGTTCTATTTTTTGAGAGGGGCAGAAAACAGTTTAACCAGCGATTGAGTTGTGAGAGTCTGCTGTTGAGCTCATCACTCGCCCTAACTGGGAGGGGGCCAGATACAATTACTCGATGCCGACACATCTTTCTAGCTAATTTACACGCTGAACCTATGTTGCTCTTGGTGACCTCTGTCTGTTTCATCCTAACATCGTTGGTGCTGACGTAGATAACAATATACCTATACTCTCTACACTCGCCAGTTTCTTGCCTTAGCCAGCACCATCTTCAGATTAGCCTTTACGTCGGAAGCCCTGACCCCTGGTAAACAGTGTATGATCGCTGGATGATTTGTTGAAGCCTAATATTGCGTGTAATGGAGTAACCAATGACTAGGGTTTTCAATTTGTCAGAGGTAATGGTGGGTGGCTCAGACCCCGTAACGGGTGGAGGAGACCTGATGTAACAGTGTTGCTTCCGTCCCTCTCCTCGCCCCTACCTGGGCTCGAACCAGGGACCCTCTGCACACATCGACAACAGTCACCCTCGAAGCACCGTTACCCGTCGCTCCACAAAAGCCGCAGCCCTTGCATAGCAAGGGAAACAACTACTTCAAGGTCTCAGAGCGAGTGACGTCACCAATTGAAACGCTACTAGCGCGCACCGCTAATTAGCTAGCCATTTCACACCGGTTACACTGAGAAGGCTCGGCCTCTGACTCCGACTCGTTGCTTAATGGGGAGAACCGGTTGAAAGTTTCTGTCGGCTGAATGAGCGACACCAGATGAGCATGCTGACAGCTTTTCTTTCCAGAAGCCTTGAGAAAATTGTCCGGCTGCGGGGACTGTGCGAGGGGATTTATACTACTATTTGTACTTACTGGTGGCACAGACGCTGTTTCATCCATTCCTACACTTACATTGACCTTGCCTAACGATTGCGTCTGAAGCTGTGCTTGCAGCACGGCTATCCTCACCATAAGGCGATACTTTTCCTGTATATTATGAGTACAGCGACTGCAATTAAATGGCATAGTGTTAATGTTACCTCTTAGCTTCGGCTGGTGGAGGTCCTGTAGAACCATATCCAGATTAAGCGTCCGGGGTGAAAAAGTTGAATGAAAAAAGTTGAGAGAGTAAAAAATATACAAATAACTAAGACATTGGTAAAATGTGTTAAATAAATATAGATTAAACGTGTTTTTTAAAGTACAAACCGTCAAGTTTGGCAGGTAGCCAAACAGCGTAGCACCGAGACAAGTGACGCGCTCAAAACGGAAGTGACAAACCCACTCCTTGCAGTTCAGTGTGGACTGTGTATACCGTTCTTCTTCTTCTTCTTCTTCTTCTTCAGTGGGGTTTATCAGCGGTTGGCATCCAACGTTATGGTGCATTACCACCACCTACTGTACTGGAGTGTGGGACAGAGACAGGGATAAACTAAATCATACCTGCCAACCCAGTTTCTCTTAAAAAAGACAACAAAATATGTGATACTATATCTAATGACGTTCTACTCAATATACTCTTTAAACTAATTTCCTGTATCCCCTTCTCCCTCATACTTAATCTCATCCTCTCTCTTTCCCTCGGATACTGCCCACACTGTAGCAATACATGCTCCACAGTCTCTATTCCTGACAATAATCAAATTTTCCTGATGGATGCTTTCCTATCACACTTAGTGTCTTATTCAACTGGCTGTGTCCCATCCTTAATCTTGTAAATATAGCCTCCTCTCTTATGTCCCTTCCTGCCATCCTCCCCTCCCCGACTTTCCTCTGTACTTGAAATAAATGCCTTCCCTTAATACACTGCTCAAAAAAATAAAGGGAACACTTAAACAACACATCCTAGATCTGAATGAATGAAATAATCTTATTAAATACTTTTTTCTTTACATAGTTGAATGTGCTGACAACAAAATCACACAAAAATTATCAATGGAAATCAAATGTATCAACCCATGGAGGTCTGGATTTGGAGTCACCCTCAAAATTAAAGTGGAAAACCACACTACAGGCTGATCTAACTTTGATGTAATGTCCTTAAAACAAGTCAAAATGAGGCTCAGTAGTGTGTGTGGCCTCCACGTGCCTGTATGACCTCCCTACAACGCCTGGGCATGTTCCTGATGAGGTGGCGGATGGTCTCCTGAGGGATCTCCTCCCAGACCTGGACTAAAGCATCCGCCAACTCCTGGACAGTCTGTGGTGCAACGTGGCGTTAGTGGAAGGAGCGAGACATGATGTCCCAGATGTGCTCAATTGGATTCAGGTCTGGGGAACGGGCGGGCCAGTCCATAGCATCAATGCCTTCCTCTTGCAGGAACTGCTGACACACTCCAGCCACATGAGGTCTAGCATTGTCTTGCATTAGGAGGAACCCAGGGCCAACCGCACCAGCATATGGTCTCACAAGGGGTCTGAGGATCTCATCTCGGTACCTAATGGCAGTCAGGCTACCTCTGGCGAGCACATGGAGGGCTGTGCGGCCCCCCAAAGAAATGCCATCCCACACCTGACCCACCGGCAAACCGGTCATGCTGGAGGATGTTGCAGGCAGCAGAACGTTCTCCACGGCGTCTCCAGACTCTGTCACGTCTGTCACATGTGCTCAGTGTGAACCTGCTTTCATCTGTGAAGAGCACAGGGCGCCAGTGGTGAATTTGCCAATCTTGGTGTTCTCTGGCAAATGCCAAACGTCCTGCACGGTGTTGGGCTGTAAGCACAACCCCCACCTGTGGACGTCGGGCCCTCATACCACCCTCATGGAGTCTGTTTCTGACCGTTTGAGCAGACACATGCACATTTGTGGCCTGCTGGAGGTCATTTTGCAGGGCTCTGGCAGTGCTCCTCCTGCTCCTCCTTGCACAAAGGCGGAGGTAGCGGTCCTGCTGCTGGGTTGTTGCCCTCCTACGGCCTCCTCCACATCTCCTGATGTACTGGCTTGTCTCCTGTTAGGCCTCCATGCTCTGGACACTACGCTGACAGACACAGCAAACCTTCTTGCCACAGCTCGCATTGATGTGCCATCCTGGATGAGCTGCACTACCTGAGCCACTTGTGTGGGTTGTAGACTCCGTCTCATGCTACCACTAGAGTGAAAGCACCGCCAGCATTCAAAAGTGACCAAAACATCAGCCAGGAAGCATAGGAACTGAGAAGTGGTCTGTGGTCACCACCTGCAGAACCACTTGTTTATTGGGGGTGTCTTGCTAATTGCCTATAATTTCCACCTGTTGTCTATTCCATTTGCACAACAGCATGTGAAATTTATTGTCAATCAGTGTTGCTTCCTAAGTGGACAGTTTGATTTCACAGAAGTGTGATTGACTTGGAGTTACATTGTGTTGTTTAAGTGTTCCCTTAATTTTTTTGAGCAGTGTATTTATATTCCACTGCTCCATCACTGTATATATCAGTCTTTTTGCCTCTGCCTTGCTCATTGACACTTCAACATCAACATCCCCACTACTTAGTGCTTGTTTAGCCTGTGCATCTACTGCCTCGTTCCCCTCCACCCCCACATGGGCTGGAACCCAAGTAAATCTTATCTGTATACCCATCTGTTTAATCCTGCCATGGGTTTGTAGCACCTCATAAAGCAGGTCTTGTCTGCCACGTGAGCTAAAGGACTGGAGACTCATTAACACTGCGCATGAGACAGAGCAAATAACTACTCTGTCTGAATTAGCTTCCTCCACCCACTGCAAGGCCAACAGTATGGCCATCAGCTCCGCCGTATATACAGCCAGATGATCTGTAATACGTTTCCTGACTTCCACCCCACATTCCTGCACTACAAATGCTGACCCAGTACGTCCTGTCCTTGGATCTTTTGAACCATCTGTGTAAATGGCCACAAAATCCTGATACACAGATTCCAGATGTCTCTTAAAGAAATCCGCTGGATCAACAGCCTCCCTATCTTTCTGTAGTCTCTCCAACACTTCTAGATCAACTACTGGAGGCGGGAGTAGCCATGGTGGATTTACAGGAATAACTACCGTTGGACTAAACTCCCTTCCATACAGCCCCATCTCCTTCGCCTGGGTATTACCCATCCACCCAAAGCTCGTGTTCTGTCTTTGCTCATGTTCCCAGCATGCCTGTAAAATCCCTTTCGCAGGATGAGACACCCCATGTCCCTGTAGGTTGACCCAATAATTCATTGCCAGCTGCTGTCTCCTAATCTGCGATGGCATATCACCCATCTCCACCTGTAATGCATCCACTGGGGACATTCGAAGCACCCCAATACATATTCTGAGTCCTTGCCCGATAGCTTGTTGGCTTCGTTGGATCCTTCCCGGGCTTCCGGATTGGTACCACTAATGCCTCCTTCCAACTGCCTGGTAGTTTCCCCTCCTCCCACACTCTGTTGTACAACACCAATACCTTATCCAGTGCCTCATCACTAAGATGGGCCAACATAACATAGCACACCTCATCTTTCCCAGGTGAAGTTAACCCACCCTTACCTATTGCTCTTTTCACCTCTGCCCTGGTAAATGGTGCACTCAATGCATCATTTGCATCCTCCCTCCTTTCCAGCACTCCAGGATGCTCCTCTCTCGTGTTCTCCCTCCCCCTCTGCCCCTCCTCTGACAGATTTGCTGAGCTATGCACTTGGACAAATGCTTTGACCATCATCTCTGCTTTACCCTCATCTGTTACTGCCACATCCTCCCCACTCGTCAACACTGGATAATCCCACTCCCTTCTGATCCCACTCATCCTCTTAATCATCCCCCACACTTCTCCCACAAGTGTCGTCCTTCCAATGGTGTCACAGAACCGATGCCAACATGACCTCTTTGCCTGACGGATAGTTCTCCTCACCATGGCCTGGGCCTGCTTATATTGAATCAGATGTTGGAAATTATGCGTCCTTTTCAGTACTCTAAATGCCCTGTTCCTGATCCTCACCATTGCCCCACATTCCTCCGTCCGCCATGGGACTGCTTTCCTCCTCCTCCTCCCTGAACTCTTAGGTATAGCCTTAGTAGCTGCCCCCACTAACGCTGTTCTCACCCAGTTATTCATACTATCTACATCCCCTCTCATATCCACCCGAGCCATCACCTGCTCACTCAGCTCCTGAAATTGATCCCACTTTGCCCTTCCAAACACCCACCTGCCTACTCCCTCCACTAACATCTCCTCCCTCCGGCCTACTGTGCATAGAATGGGGTAATGATCACTCCCTACTGTCGATTCCTCCCATACCTCCCACTCACATATTCCTGCCATCGCACTAGATACCAGAGTGCGGTCCAAGGCAGACTCTTTCCCTGTGGCTACATCAATCCTGGTCCCTCGGCCATCATTCAGGCACACCAGATCTTTCTTTTCTATCAAAGTTTCCATCACTTGTCCATTTCCATCCATCTGTTTCCCCCTCCCCCAAAGCATGTTGTGGGCGTTAAAATCCCCACACCACATTACCTTACTTCTTTCCTGGCCCTCCACCCTCTCCATCACTTCCACGTCCAATATCTGACACGGATTATAGTAATTCACTACCACTAGCACCCCTCCTCTCAGCCACACCTCCACCACCACATACTCCTGTTCAATATATTTCCCTACCTTGTAGGAAATTCCTTGCTTTATGAAGGTGGCACATCCCCCTATATCTCGGTCCCTACGAACCACTACATATCCCTGTATAATAAACTCCACATTCGGTTTGAGCCACGTTTCCTCTACACAAATCACATTCGGCTTAGCTAGCATATCAACAATGAACGGCTCAAATTCCTGCCCATTAGCCAACAGGCTTCGAGCATTCCATTGTAGTACTACTACCATAACTAAGATCCAGTAATACATGACTCCACCATCGGCTGATTGAGGTCATTTCGAACCCATGTCAACCCTGTCATACTCAAATGTCTCCCAGCAGCTTTCACTATTAGTTTAATCCTCTCAGTTTTAGACTCTACTTTATCGCTGCTATTGATAGCTCCTGCTATGAACGTCACCAGCTTTCTCTTTTCTATGTGTACCATATCGCTGCCCACCTGCCCCGTAATCCCCGGTCTAGATGCTCCTACCCTTCTCTCCCTTGAACCTGTATCTCCCTGGACCTGGACCACCCTCACTGCCTCATCATATGACACCCTTCTCTCCAGGACAACCCTCATTGCCTCAGAATATGATACCCTTCTCTCCGCTCTCACTTGTTGCACCTCCACTGCCTTCTTCATAGCCTCACACCCACTATATGTCACACTATGAGCACCCCCACAGTTGCAGAACTTTGGTTGTACACCATCTCCACACTTCCCATACTCATGCTCTCCTCCACACCTGGCACACCTCTTTTTATCTTTACAGACTGTTGCCACATGCCCAAACCTCTGGCATTTATAACATCTTAAAGGTTTCGGTACATAAGCCCTCACATAGTAACTCATCTATCATATTGTTACCTTATTTGGCAGTACCCGGTCCTTAAAATTTAACAGAATAGACGTGCTATCTACCCTATCTCCACCCCTTGTTGCTTGCAATCTTTGTGCATTCACTAGAACGCCTCCTCTCAAATGTTCCCTTATCTCTTTAGTGCTAACACTCACAGGCACTCCTTTTATCACCCCTTTACTCCACTGCTTCCCTGCTTGGTCAGACCAGTTGCTCGACACCACCTTACACTTCCCTATTTGCTTCACTCCGATAGCTTTTTCCCCCTGCACCATGTCCTTACAGAACACCAACAAGCTCCCATCTCTTAACACTTTAGCATTAACAACTTCCCCAATCATCTCTTTTATCACAGCCGTCAACCTTATCGGACTCATCGCCCCAACTCCCCCTTCCTCCCTAAACTTCATAATCACTTTATGTTCCTCCTCACCTCCATGCTCCTCTCGTGTCTTATCTTGCCCTTCCTCTGCACTTTCTGCCTCCGAACATCCACTATCGTTGGAATCTAGGTTGCTCTCCTCAAACTTCCTTTTCTGCCTCCTCTCTACCTCCATAGAACTCTCGCTCCCCTTCATACCCCTACTCCCTTTCTCTCCCGCTTTCTTTTTCTCTTTCTTACTCCCTCATTTATTTGTACCCCTATGTTCCATACTTGTTTCCCTTTCCTCTCCATCACTGTCTCCTACCATCTCTGACCCATTCACAGCACGGCCGTGCCGAACCTCCGCCACACCGAGTGAAGTTTGTTTGTTTCTCAACGATTTCAAAAATCCCTCTCCTCAACGAAGTTCCCATGGAAAGTCTTTGTCCTCGCCAAATCCTGTGTATACCTGTCCGACAATCAGTGCTCTATGTCTGACAAGTAGTATGGCGCTGCGGCTCAGAGTATTGTTTCTTCATCCTAAGTAATGTATTCCCAGTGAATTTGGTGATGTTTTTTTCCCCTGTTCAGAGAAATTAATCATTAAAGTTGTTAGGTTTATTTATGTCCCATCTTACATCTTGATATTACCAGGTTCTGACTAAATCCTCTCGAAAATCCTCTTGTGCTTTTTGAGGTGGAACGACCCCATAGAAAAACTCATACTGTAGTATGACACTGTAGTGTGAGAAATAAGGATAGAAAGGGTATGAGGGAATTTTGGGATAGAGTCAACAGAAGGCAGCACCGGGCCACAGTGATGGGCTCAGCTGGGTGAGGCTCTGTGTTATTTTGGCCCCGGACATACTGTAGCCCCAGGCCCACTCATGCTGTGTACTGCCATCCACTTTAGCACAGTACAAAATACCAGTCAATACAGTGCGGGGAGATATGGGGACTAGCTTACATCTCTCTTAACCATGGTTTGCAATGTTTTGGTTGACAGAAGTGGGACAGAATATTAGCTATGTTATGACAGACATTTAATGTGCGTGTGCGCATGTGTGTTGTATGCAGTAGAGGTGGGATAAAAGTAATGACCCCATTCACTATACCCAGCAGACACACTGGCATATTTTATTCATGAGTGACAAGAATAGCAAAATATCTCCAACGTTATATGTGTTAAAACATGAACCAGTTCTGTGAAGGAGAGAGTCATTCACCCTTTGCACTAGAGTTATTACAGAACCTACAAACACCTTGAAATGGTATGCGACTGGCAAAATGTCACCTTTATATCCAATCGAAAGAGTATGTTTGGAGTCGACCCTTGTTTTGCAGAGGTATCGACCAAGCCCTATGACACAGCCACAACACAAACAAAAGGCTTCGGACATCAATCAGGTGTGAAATGTGGATGGCCCAGGTACAGCATGCACAATCCCTCCCCATTTCATCAACAACATGCATTCCAGTCTTTCCTGGTTGAGGCTTGATGAGAGACTAACTGCATCAATTCTTGTTTTTGTGAGAAATATTGTGTTAATTTCCAAATTGGGTGGGAGGAGCTATAGGAGGACGACCTCATTGTAATGGCTGAAATGGAATAAATGGAATGGTGTGAAACATGTGGTTTCCATATATTTGATGTGTTTAACGTTCCATTTATTCCATTCCAGCCATTAAAATGAGCCCGTCCACCTATAGCTCCTCCCACCCAATTTGGAAATTAACACAATTATATTTATATAGCTCCTCTCACCAGCCTCTACTGTCTGACAGACATACAGTACTTACCCCACCAGACATGCCACCAGGGGTCTCTTCACAGTCCCAGAACAAATTCAAATAAAACAACACCTCACAACACAACAACTCTCCCCTATCTGACCTAGTTGTAATGTCTATGTTAAGGTGTTTAAATTTATGTAATTCGTAAAGTATTTTGGTCTTCTTCATTATGTGTCGGACCCCGGGAAGACTAGCTGTCGCCATTGGTGTCGTCTAATGGGGATCCCAATAAAATCAAAAATCATCTAGCATACTGGCAGCTGCCTGGGCTACTACAGCAAAGCCTGTTGGTGAAAGAAGCACACCGAGGGGATGAACAGTCTAAAGCTCCTCCAAGCTGGACGGCAGACAAACACACAGAAAAAGGGGAAACAGACAGACGCCACGCTGTACAAATAGACTGCTATCAAAACACACCAAGAGGGAGAGCGAGAGAAAAGTGGTCCTCTGTAGCTCAATTGGTAGAGCATGGCACTTGTAACGCCAGGGTAGTGGGTTCGATCACCGGGACCACCCATACGTAAAAATGTATGCACACATGACTAAGTCGCTTTGGATAAAATCGTCTGCTAAATGGCATATTATTATTATATTATTAAAAGAGAGAGTGGAATGAGACAGAAGGGGTTGGTGGAGTTTTAGTGTAAGTGAGAATGATGTTTTTCATTCAACTCTCTGGCAATGATTCATTAGGTTTGGAGTGTTGAAGTGGGGAATCCTGTCTTTCTGAAGCGTGCACCTGTGATGTGTCTCTGTTGTGTGTCTGACTGAATCTTTCCTCAGAAGGAGATGAATGATAGATAGAAAGAGAAAGGGAGAGAACATCAATCCTCGGTGTGAAATAAATTGATTCAAGGCTCTTTGGGGCAAGAGATTCATAATGTTGTCAGTCGTCTTCCCTTTCTTCTCGAGACATCTCATTCAACCAATCAGAGGGATACTTTTGGATTGTTCAACCCCCCATTGAAATATACCAGAAGTTCAAAACAATATTCATGTTGGCGAGCCAGTAAACAGGCGATGACATGCAGAAATGCATACTTTAAACTTCAAAGACTGAGGGTAATAGCATTGTATTATGAGACTGAACTGAGAGAGGATTGTTCAGCATAACATAATGCAAATTTTACCAGTGATTCACTCCGGTGGATGGTTGGCAAACCTCAGTCAAACCAGCCTAGCAAACTTGGTGCGTTACTGTGAATTGCTGTACATGAGACCAGAGGAGGCTGGTGGAAGGAGCTATAGGAGGGCGGCCTCATTGGAATGGATTAAATGGAATGGAGTCAAACACATCAAACATATGGAAACCACACGTTTGACTCTGTTCCATTTATTCCATTACAATGAGCCTGTCCTCCACCAGCCTCCTCTGTCTGAGACACACCCAAAGCTTGCCTGGGATTTTCATGTAGGGGAAATGCCATCTCCCACAGATCTGACTCACCAGATGGCTCCTGAACTACAACCCCCAGGAAAGGGCAAAAGAAAATGGCTGGAAAACAGCACAAAGGAAAACAGCTGGAGAAGATCAGTGAAAGCAGGGAGGTGCAGGGATAGTCGAGTTACAGTAAAGAGAAAAGCCCAACACTGAGGTTGGGACCCAGTGTCCCAATATGCATGAGCTACTTGTCTACTTGGATAAAGAAATATGGTGAAATCTGAAAAACGATCCTGTTCTCCCATCCAACAACAATCAAGAGGGGATGGAGAAAAGGAAGGGAAGATTATTGGGAAATAAAGTTAAAGATGACCATTGTCCCTTTAAAGTTAACCATTCAAAGTCAATGTTCAGCACCTTAAATAGCATGAAAACAACTTAGAATTTCATGCAGCTCCACACTGATTTCGAACAAGCTTACCACCCCACCAGATTGCAATATCTGAAAACCTTAGCACACACACACACACACTTCTTCATTTTGGTAGGCCAGGATTTAATTCATACGGTTGGATGTCACAGTGCCATTTTCTGCTTCCTTGACTATTCCCTTCACGTTACAGACGCTCCACATTAGTATACCGGCGGCACCCCAATAGGTACCCCTACTGATGCCAATTAGCAGACATGGGGAGGCGTCTGTGCTTAAGTGCATTAGAGTAAAATAAACATGATCAGCCACTGCCGTCTGTGCTGGGATGGCATGGTTGCCTAGTGCCGGGTCCTGTTTGGATGGTCTGACGTGGGTGTTCTGAGGATTTTGTATGTGTGTGTGATGGCAGCACTCACATGATAATGGATTCATTTTCCAGACTAAGGCTCCAGACAGGAGCCACGTCTCGCTGACTTAAGCAGCGTGTGCGTGTGTGTGTCCGTCCCTTCCTTCTAAATGTAAGGGTTTCAGAAAGGTATCCTCATTCCCTGGTACGATCAAGTGTGATGTGTGAACCATCGAGTCCCAAAATAGAACCACAACAACAACTATAGTGCATTCGGAAATTATTCAGACCCCTTCACTTTTTCCACATTTTGTTACGTTACAGCCTTATTCTAAAATGAATTAAATAGTTTTTTCTTCCCTCATCAATCTACACACAATACCCCATAATGACAAAGCAAAAACAGGTTTTTAGAAATGTTTGCAAAAAAACACACAAAAAACAATGAAATATCTCATTTACATAAGTATTCAGACCATTTACTAAGTACTTTGTTGAAGCACCTTTGGCAGCGATTACATTCTCGAGTCTTCTTCGGTATGATGCTACAAGCTTGGCACACCTGCATTTTTTTGTTGTTGGTATTTTACCCCCTTTTTCTCCCCAATTTCGTGGTATCCAATTGGTAGTTACTGTCTTGTCCCATCGCTGCAACTCCAGTACGGACACGGGAGAGGCAAAGGTCGAGAGTCGTGCGTCCTCCGAAACACAACCCAACCAAGCCACAATACTTCTTGACACAGTGCCCGCTTAACCCGGAAGCCAGCCGCACCAATGTGTCGGGGGAGGCTTCTGGTAGAGAGAGGGAGGCTTACGGTAGACAAGATGGCGTATTGAATACACAGCGGTAAAAATCACCTCAAGATAAAAACATAATATTCAATATCAGTAATTTAGACTAAATATTAGCACTTTATATATTCGAGGGGAATAACATTCAATCTGGATAATAACACAAAACAAACTTTAAGGCTAGAGAAATGTATCAACAAATATTACAACAACACGCAACACCCAAACATGACGGAAGATAAACGAGGAGAATCTATCTCCAAGAGAAAGCGCGACTCGTCGACTGATACAGATGATTAATGCTTTTCACCACTGGGACTGGTAAGTATGGAAAGCGACCTGTTGAAGTCAATAAATGACAAACTGGGCATACTAGAGTTGGTCAGTAATGATGTAAAAGAGTTGAAGGCGAGTCTTGAAATGAGTGACGGAAAAGCTGCGATAATGGAGAAAGATACAAAAAAACTAAAAGAGACAGTCACTAAGATAGAAACGGACATTAAGGAACTTAAAAAGGAGAACAACTTTCGGAGAGAAGCCTTACTAGACATGCAAACTAGACCGATGAGAGAAAATCTAGTACTTACGGGTATCCAGGAAAAAGAGGGAGAGGTAACCGAGACAATTGTGAAGGACTTCTTTCTAACAGCGCTTCAAATCCCACTCGAGGCTGTCGATAAAATCCAACTCGAACGTGTACACCGTTTCGGACAAAGAGGACAGAGATATAAGTGTCCAATCTTTAACAAATTTGCTTTTTTTAAGGATAAAGTAATGGTTAAAAGCCTGGGTAAAAGACTTGCAGGCACCAAAATAGGAATGAATGATCAGTTCCCGAGGGAGATCGCAGAACGGCACAAAGTTCTGTAGCCAATCTTCAAGGAAAATAAATTAAAAGAGAAGCGTGTTGCTCTCGTTGTCGATAAACTGTATATTGACAACCAAATGTACCACGACACAAAGACTACTCCATGGCTATTCTGAAAGTTCTAATACAGGAGTCGAATAATGAAGCACCCAATACTAGCCATGGTAGGGATTGTAATAATAAAGAACATTTATAGTATGTATAGTATTTTATAAAAGGATCAAACGGTAATACAAGAAAAGATAACAAGCTAAATAATACATCTTCAAATACAACTAATTAGAACATGTACTCAATCAACATAGTGGAGATAAAAACATATCGAACAGAAGACATAGAAGGCACAGTATGTGGGTATGTGTGGATGAACTGTGATGGAAGGTGTGGTGTGCGTTTTTGTTTTTGAATAAGTGTGGCGTTAAGTGAGTGAGAAAGGAAATGGTTGCATATCCCAGAACCAACGTGTGTCTGTGAGCAGGGGTTGTGAGAGAGAGCTTTCAATTTTGTGCAGATGAGGGATATACATTTTAAAATATACTGTAGTATACATATAATCTATTTTTGTATTGTTCTATCATGATGGAATGATCCCCAACCCTATATCTTAGACACCCAGCTGAGGGACCCATACACCAAAGAGAAGTCCCCATCTGTTTTATGGACCTGCTGTGAGTTGCCTATATGCAGCCTAAACAGAAAAATGAATGCGGTCAGAGACCTACTTGAGCAGCACTGCCCCCTCAAGATTCTGAGCCTGCCTGGCAGGGTTGGTCCTACAAAGCCAGACCCCCCTGATGGGAGAGCACAATATACAAGGAAATTATCAAAGCTGCTAATGAGAACCTTGACGACCTTGTACCTAGCCGGTGGGGATTCCGGTGGGGTACCCCCACCCAGGTAGTGGCAGTGCTGGCATCACTGGCTGCAGTAACCCATGGGGAGAGGGTCACACTCAGACAATCAGAGAGGGGGCTTATTATTGTGGCCCAAGTGGCACAAAATAATCAAAGGTCTGACTGCACGGAGATGCTTGGGGGAAATGGTTACAACGGGGTACCAGAGTGTTTGTGTCTCAGGTGAAGAGGGTGGATCTGATCTCCATCACCTAGGACTTGACATAGATTAAATAGATTAATCAAATCTCACATTGTTGTCCATTTTTGCTCAATCTTGCATGCTTTCTCAAACAGCTGTAACTGTATATGCATTCGTAAATCAGGTCCTTTCTTGAGTTGGGCTCTGGGATGTAACAACCGTTGAGCATCTGATCTTATGGTTGATTGTGGAGGAAAGGGGTTGAGTGTGTTAGAGTATGTGCGTGTATGTTTATCCCACATCTGTTGCAAGGGGGTAAGGATGTTAGGGAGGATATAGGATGAACCACAATAATTGTTTGCTAAAATAATAATTGCTTGTCAAAAATGTAATGTAATACAATGGCAGTCCGGGTTATAGGTTAAAATCCTACGCAAGAACTGCCAACATTATTACGCATATTTAATCGATAAGGATGGAAAATAAGATATGCAAGATATTTGAATGGATATATATTTTTAAATAGCTATATATATATATATATATATATATATATATATATTGAGGTGAGAGCATTGGAAATGTTTTTGGCGGTTGACCTGTTTCTGTTTTGTGGGTGGCACTGTGTGCTGTTTTCGATGGATGGGTCCTGGCCTCTCGGGGGCCTAGGGATTCGGGGGGACGGGGGTGGTATGCTGATCACTGGGATGACGGCCCAACTTGGAATGGGGAGGGGCTTTAGCGGGGGAATTAGTGGAGAACAATTCAAGGGTTACTTAGTAGCAATGCAAATATCATGGTACAGCTATATGGACAGTCAATCACTATGGTATTTTTTATGGGTACATTTACAAACATATATAATGACAAATAGTTTTGAAACTTGTATCTCATTATGGTATATGGTGAAATAAGTATAGCCAGTTATAATTGTAATGGCTTAGCAGATAATAACAAAAGAAGAACAATTTTACATGGCTCAAAGAGAACAAATATAATATATATTGTTTACAGGAAACTCATTCAACAATTCTAGATGAAGTTGCGCGGAAAAAATGAATGGGGGGCGAAATATACTTCTCCCTTGGGCAAAGAAACTCAAAAGGGGTGATGATATTAATTAACAGTAATTTCGATCCGAATGTGCAAATTGTCCAAACAGATACGCAAGGTAGATGGATTATTTTAAATATGTTATTGGACAATAAACAGATATGGCTCATTAACCTTTACGGACGAAATAATGATGATCCAGGTGGCTTAGTGGGTAAGAGCGTTGTGCCAGTAACCGAAAGGTCGCTGGTTCTAATCCCCAAGCCGACTAGGTGAAAAATCTGTCGATGTGCCCTTGAGCAAGGCACTTAACCCTAATTGCTCCTGTAAGTCGCTCTGGATAAGAGCGTCTGCTAAATGACTAAAATGTAAAATGTAAATATGGACAGTCAATCGCTATGGTATTTTTTATTGGTACATTTACAAACATATATAATGATAAATAGATTTGAAACTTGTATCCCATTATGGTATGTGGTGAAATAAGTATTCACTGGGGCGTTTCTAGAGGAGCTGAACTCAAATCGTAAATGGCTAATTTATCTAGATAAGAACCGAGCAAACAGCAGAACATTTTATCCAAATGCCTTAACTGGAGGGAGAATTTGAACTGGTTTCACTTATCAATCTGGCAGGTCAGATGGTTCAACCAGTCTCAAAATAAACAATGTGCTACTCACTGTTGGGCTGAACCCTGCTATATTTTACAAGGTAGAACATTTAGGACACAACAGTACATTTGCTGCTTCTGTGAGTGATGGATAGCTTTACAATAGCTATGGACAAAAGGCAGGCGAAAGGTCCTTGATGGCTAGGGATGTATGCTCACACTATTCATTTCAAGGTCACTTGCTCAGGCATTGTATGAACTCAATAATAGTTTGTTTCTCCTGCACAGATTAGTCTGTCTCATGAGGCTCCAACACACATCACTGTAGGTCCTCGGGATCCTGCAGCACACAAGTCAGCCAGCATGGAGGCCAGGCCTCAGGTATTACACAACTCATGTCTCAACCAGCTGCTCTGTCACTCACACAGCAAATGTGTACACACACACACCTGTACGTGCACACACTACACGCCAGTCTCCGAAAGGCTTAAACAGAAAGCTCTGTCCTTTTAAAATAGTATTGAATGCGAGTAAAACAAAATATGTTTTTTAAAGCACATAACATGACAATGGCTGAAGCATACAGTATGTACTTTGGATGGTGCCCACATTGATCGTGTCCCTGCTTACAAATATTTAGGCATCTGGATGGACGATGAGCTGTCTTTAAAAAAAAGCATATTAAGTAAGTTAAGAAGCTGAGAATAAAAATGGGCTTCTTCTATAGAAATAGGTAATGACTCTCGCTTAATAGTAGGAAGCTGATCATTCGGTTGTGTTTATGAATGCAGCTGCCACTTCATGAAAGCCGTTAAATGCAGTTTACCATAGTGCCCTTCACATTATTATGGGCGACAGGTTTAGTACACATCAGTGCATTCTCTACCAGAAAATAGTCTGGCCCTCTGTCATGTAGGCTGATACGTTGCTCTCTTTTCATTTAATTTATAAAGCTATTTTACAAAAACTCCCACTGTACCTTACATTATTAATAACCTTTATAGATGCAGGTTACCATACCTGGTCTCAGGGATGGCTAACTCTGGAAATTAATTTGGTCTCTACAGAGTTAGGTAAGTCAGCTTTTAGTTGTTTTGCACCTTGTTGAATAATCTCCAACTCTCTATAAAATGTTATGATTTGGTGCCTCTAGGGCAATTCAGGGAGAACATCATGTCCGTAGAGCAAAAGGGAGAACACCTTTGTGAGAGTCTCCCCTTTACACAGTGGGGTCATATTAGTGTGTAGCCCAAACGATTGGGAAATCAAATCAAATTTTATTTGTCAAATACACGTGTTTAGCAGATGTTATAGCGGGTGTAGCGAAATGCTTGTTATTCTAGCTCCGACAGTGCAGTAATATCTAACAAGTAATATCTAACAATTTCACAACATATACCCAATACACACAAAACTAGTAAGGAATGGAATTTAAGAAAAATATACATATATGGACAAGCAATGACAGAGCGGCATGGACTAAGATACAGTAGAATATTATAGAATAGAATGCAGTATATACATATGAGACGACGAGTAGTGCAAGATATGTAAACATTACTAAAGTGACTGTAAACATTATTAAAGTGGCTAGTGATTTCAATAGGCAGCAGCAGCCTCAAATGTGCTAGTGATTACTATTTAACAGTCTGATGACCTTGAGATAGAAGCTGTTTTTCATTCTCTCGGTTCCAGCTTTGATGCAGCTGAACTGACTTCGCCTTCTGGATGATAGCGGGGTGAACAGGCAGTGGCTCGGGTGGTTGATGTCCTTGATGATCTATTGGCACATCAGCGTTACCAACTTCAGAATAGTCCTGTGGGGGTCATACAGCATACCACCTTCAGAATAGTCCCGTGGGGGTCATACAGCAAAACGGAGAACACCATTGTGTTCGCGAGAGTCTCATCTTTCCATATTAGTTAGTAGGCCAAACTGTTCGGACGCTACAGACATTTTCGATTTTCAGGATGTCTCTTGGTTTGACGAACAGCACTGTAGCTCTGCCACTTTCCACCGCGGATGTGGTGGATTGAGATGCAGCCCAATGAAAAAAAACATATCTCTAGCTTAAACTGACAGATTTTGATGGGGATTCTTTCATTTTGTTGATTAGATTGAAGCACGGGTGTGTCAATAGACTCTTAAGGATAAAATACCACTGACTCTAATTCAGTTCAAGTCAACCGTCATTTACTGGGTGCGCTAAACAAAAGATCCTCTAAAAGCAAGACAGATATTGTCCACTCAACTGACATGACCTCAACAATAGACAGTGTGAACATCAAACTGTCTGTCCTAAAGACATCCAACGAAGACACATCTGGCTCAGACTGGTGTGTTAATCGTATCCACAGTTGGCCTTTGACCCACTCTATCAGACCAGAGTTAGGCAACCCATCACAATCTCCCCGCTGGGGCTGCACCGTAGACTGCTCCACCTGATTCAACACATGAGCTCGTCTTCACTGTCCTGACCTCAATGTTGGACGGGAGGAAATCAATTCTGTCCAGACTGTAAATGCTGAATCGGCTACTTAACTGCCTGGCTGGCTGGCTGGAGTGTGTGGTGGATTCAATGGCAGCCTTCTCTGAGTCACTCAATTACTGTAAGATCAATCTTGTGCGCAGCAGGCATACAGTAGATTGTGTAAAAGGGGGCTCACATGGTTTCCTTTGCTTTATTTTATGTTTTTTCAAACTCCTGTGCCACGTGTGGGTGTGCACACTTCCTCTCTTCTCTGAGGTAGATCCAAAGCCAGTATCTGTATAGTTGTATTGCACATTTTATAAATGCATTTGTCACAAAGTGCTCAACATACTCCCTACCCACTGGGCACAAACTGGTTGAATCAACATTGTTTCAATGTAATTTGTCAATGTATTGTGATATGGAATCTACGTGGAAAATACATTGGATTTGAAAAAAGTAATCAACTGTTGTTTTGAGGGTGAAATTTCAACCCCAGGATTATGTCATGGTAACCAAATTTCAGCATAGACACAAATATGTTGAATTTGTACCTTTTTTAAAACAACGTCAGATCTTCAACGTAATATCCATTTTCAGAAGAAAAAAAAAATGGCGAGGCTGCACATCCTACTAGAGAATTGATCAATCTACAGCAACCCTTTGGTCTCCCATCCAGTGTTTTAACCAAGCCCAGTCCTGCTTAGCTATGGTAATTGTCACTGACTATTACCAACGTGCTATCATGAGAATGATTGCTGCGAGATCTCCATTTAAAAATCAATAGATCCACTGTTGCTATCAAAGTCGTTCCAAAGGGTAGGTTTAGTAGAGCAAATTAAATGTGACCATACTTTTTCACTCGTATACTGTATCATCAATTATGCTATGCCGAACAAAAATATAAACACAACAATTTCAAAGATTTTACTGAGTTACAGTTCAAATAATGAAATCAGTCAATTGAAATAAATTCCTTAGGCCCTAATCTATGGATTTCACATGACTGGGAATACAGATATGCATCTGTTGGTCACAGATACCTTTAAAAAATGTAGAGACGTGGATAAAAAAAAACAGTCAGTATCTGGTTTGACCACCATTTGCCTCATGCAGAGCGACTCATTTCCTTCGCATAGAGTTGATCAGGCTGTTGATTGTGGCCTGTGGAATGTTGTCCCACTCTTCAATGGCTGTGTGAAGTTGATGGATATTGGCGGGAACTGGAACACACTGTCGTACATGTCAACCCAGAGCATCCCAAACATGCTCAATGGGCGACATGTCTGAGCATACAGGCCACGGAAGAACTGGGACATTTTCAGCTTCCAGGAATTGTGTACAGATCCTTGCGACATGGGGCTGTGCATTATTATGCTGAAACATGAGGTGATGGTGGCGGATGAATGGCACGACAATGGGCCTCAGGATCTCGTCCACGGTATTTCTGTGCATTCAAATTGCCATTGATAAAATGCTATTATGTTCATTGTCCGTAGTGTATGCCTGCCCATACAATAACCCCACCGCCATCATGGGGCACTCTGTTCACAACGTTGACATCAGCAAACCGCTCGCCCACATGACGCCATACACGCCATCTGCCGTTACAGTTGAAACCAGGATTCATCTGTGAAGAGCACACTTATCCACCGTCCCAGTGGCCACTGAAGGTGAGCATTTGCCTACTAAACTCAGTTACAACGCCAAACTGCAGTCAGGTCAAGACCCTGGTGAGGATGATGAGCACGTAGATGAGCTTCCCTGAGACGTTTTCTGACAGTTTGTGCAGAAATTCTTCGGTTGTGCAATCCCACAGTTTCATCAGGTGTCCAGGTGGCTGGTCTCAGAGGAAGCTGGATGTGGAGGTCCTTGGCTGGCGTGGTTACACGTGTTCTGTGGTTGTGAAGCCAGATGGACATACTGCCAAATTCTCTAAAATGACGTTGGCTTATGGTAGTGAAATGAACATTAAATTCTCTGGCAACACCTCTGGGGGACATTCCTGCAGTCAGCATGCCAATTGCACGCTCCCTCAACTTGAGACATCTGTGGCATTGGGTTGTGAGAACAAAACTGCACATTTTTGAGTGGTCTTTTATTGTCCCCAGCACAAGGTGCCCCTGTTTAATGATCATGCTGTTTAATCAGCTTCTTGATATGCCACAACTGTCAGGTGGATGGATTATATTGGCAAAGGAGAAACGCTCACTAATAGGGATGTAAACAAATTTGTGCACAAAATTTGAGAGAAATAAGCTTTTTGTGCATATGGAAAATTTCTGGGATCTTTTATTTCAGCTCATGAAAAATGTTGCTTTTATATTTTTATTCGGTGTATTTCGGCCTATAGCATTTGCAAAGTCATCAACAGCTATTGTTTAAATTCAACCCAGAATTCAACTAACAATAGACAATACAATAGACCTAGTGTTTCAAGCTCTGGTTGATTTTAAAATGTAATGATATTGAATTGTTTGGTTGTCAACGCAACTAAATATCAACATTTGAAGGAGTTGTATCTTCTGCTTTGCCACTGACTTAGTCTGACTTTAATTCCAGTGGGCCAATTTCAACCACTGATGGCCACTATATTATCAGTAGCTGATCTCTCGTTAAACCATCAATAGGAGCTAAAATCACCGCACAGCTGATCTCAATTGCAACCATCATCTGCCACCGATTTTACCCCTAAAGCGGATGTCGGGTTATCTTTTAGTCCTGATTGCGACCACATTTTTTCAAGACGATTACGCCCATTGGAGGTGTACCTGTGGATGTAGTTCAAGGCCTACCTTCAAACTCAGTGCCTCTTTGCTTGACATCATGGGAAAAATCGAAAGAAATCAGCCAAGACCTCAGAAAAAAGATTGTAGACCTCCACAAGTCTGGTTCATCCTTGGGAGCAATTTCAAAAACGCCTGAAGTTACCACGTTCATCTGTACAAACAATAGTACACAAGTATAAACACCATGGGACCACGCAGCCGTCATACCGCTGTTAAGGATATCTTACAAACTAATACAATTCAATATATTCTGACGAAAGTGGCCTAGGAAAAAGAGCGGGCTGGTAAAATCTATTTCTGTCATGGGCTAAGGAATTAAAAAGGTGTTATGAGCCTATTAAAATTATGTAGATTTTGAGGTGCAATCTGTTAAAATATATCCTCAAGGAAGTTGGTTGCCTTGAATATACTACTTGATGATGAACAGATTTGGTTCATAAATCTATATGGACCGAATAATGACGATCCAAACTTCCTTGAAAAATATTTATAATAATTGAATTAGTCTCCAAGATACAAATAACTCCAATGGTAGGGGACTACAACACAGTTTTAAGTACGTCAGTAGACCGTAAAGGCAATCATACTAGCAACTATCACACTCTGGCGCTCAAAGACATTCCAAATATTATGGACACGTTGGAATTGACTGATATTTTGAGGCTTGAAAATGTGGATTTCATAAGATACTGTATACTTGGAGGCTTCATCAAGCTAGTTGGATTGATTTTCTGTGGTGCCAAACGTGAAAAAAGTATTAATTTGAGGGTTGAATGCAATCAGATCATCAACTTGTATCCCTCCATATAACTATGACAGACTTTCTACAAGGACAGGGATATTGGAAATGTAACCAGGGTTTGCTGACTGACAGTACTTTCTTAACAAAAACTAAGGAATTCATAACATACGTTTTCTTGAACAATACAGGTTCAGTGGACCCACTTATCGTATGCGATGCCTTTAGAGGCCATTCAATTTTCATCACAAAAACAACAACGGTATCAGTCAACGGAGAAAAGACTTAAAACAGAAATAGAAAATCTAACATTACATATCAATGGTGTTGATAAATGTACTACAGAAGCACTGAATAATCTAGACACAAAAGGAGTTTGAGGAACTTATTCAGAAAAGGCCGGGTTTCCTTTATCTAAAAAAAATTGCTAATTGGATGGAGGATGGCGAAAAATGCACTAAGTTCTTCAATACAGAAATGCAACCAAAAATAACCTACAGAAAATAGTTACAAACTAGGGAGAAATCCTTCTCACCAAAGGAGATTTTGAATGAGGAAGTAAAATATTTTAAACAAATGTTCTCTTGTCAAGTTCCTCCAACCTCACTTGACGATGAGTTTTGTGATATCCTACTCACAAGAAATCATGTTAAACTATCTGCAACACCAACAAAATCTTGATTGCTTTCAGACAGAGAAAACTCCTGGCCTCTGGCATTCCAATAGAGGTACACTACTGGTTAAAAGTTTTTGAACACCTATTTATTCAAGGGTTTTTCTTTCTTTTTACTAAATTCTACATTGTAGAATAATAGTGAAGACATCCAAACTATGAAATAACACATATGGAATCATGTAGTAACCCAAAAAGTGTTAAACAAATCCAAATATATTTTAGATTTGAGATTCTTTAAATAGCTACCCTTTGCCTTGATGACAGCTTTGCACACTCTTGGCATTCTCTCAACCAGCTTCACCTGGAATGCTTTTCCAACAGTCTTGGAGGAGTTCCCATATATTCTGAGCACTTGACAGCTTTTCCTTCACTCTGCGGTCCGACTCATCCCAAACCATCTCAATTGGGTTGAGGTCAGGGGATTGTGGCCAGGTCATCTGATGCAGCACTCCATCACTCTCCTTCTTGGTAAAATAGCCCTTACACCGTCTGGAGGTGTGTTGGGTCATTGTCCTGTTGAAAAACAAATGATAGTCCCACTAAGCCCAAACCAGATGGGATGGCGTATCGCTGCAGAATGCTGTGGTAGCCATGCTGGTTAAGTGTGCCTTGAATTCTAAATAAATCACTGACAGTGTCACCAGCAAAGCAGACCCACACCATAACACCTCCTCCTCCATGATTTACGGTGGGAAATACACATGTGGAGATCATCCATTCACCCACACCGCTTCTCACAAAGACATGGCAGTTGGAACCAAAAATCTCCAATTTGGACTCCAGACCAAAGGACAAATTTCCACCTGTCTAATGTCCATTGCTTGTGTTTTCTTGGCCCAACCAAGTCTCTTCTTCTTATTGGTGTCCTTTAGTAGTGGTTTCTTTGTAGCAATTCAACCATGAAGGCCTGATTCACACAGTCTCCTCTGAACAGTTGATGTTGAGATGTGTCTGTTACTTGAACTCTGTGAAGCATTTATTTGGGCTGCAATCTGAGGCTGGTAACTCTGCTGCAGAGGATAAGTTCATTAGAGGTAAATCTGGGTATTCCATTCCTGTGGCGTTCCTCATGAGAGCCAGTTTCATCACAGCGCTTGATGGTTTTTGCAACTGCACTTGAAGAAACTTTAAAAGTTCTTGAAATCCTCCGTATTGACTGAACTTCTGTCAAGGTTCCCTCAGACAGAACCCAGAAGCAGACCAGGACAAGGAGAGTTGAACGAAGGTGAGGGTTTATTACAGATTCAAAAAAAGGTGCAGAATAATCCAGGGAACAGAGCGGGCGGCGTGGATGAGTTGTTGAGGGTGCAGTTGTTGGTCCAATGATGGCTCGGCAGCCGCCGACCATCAGGCAGAGGTAGGGTGAGGGTTCCGGACGAGTGACTGTAGATGGAACAAAAACGGAGGTAAGTCAACAATAAACCAACAAGGTACAAAACAACAAAACTAACGCTAGAAGCTCTAGGACTGATACTCTGATAAACCTACTGTTCATGGCTAACGATCCGGCAGGAACTGGATGTTTGGCCAGAGCCTAAGAAGGGTGATGATCAGGACCAGGTGTGCAGATTGCTGATGGGATGCAGGTGCGGAAAACAAGAGAGCTCCCCGGAGCGTTCCCGAACCCTCGGGAAACTGGAGATCACGAACAGGAAAAACTAGTCACCAGACAGGACCCGACTCAGACTGCCGGGATCGTTACAGTACCCCCCTCCGACGAACGCCACCGGGCGGACCTCCCGGAGCGCCAGGATGGAGGCGGTAGAAATCACTGATGAGGTCAGCATCTAGGACCTGTCGCCGCGGAATCCAACTCCTCTCTTCAGGACCATACCCCTCCCAGTCCACGAGATACTGGAAACCCCGGCCCCGCCGTCTGGAATCCATGATGCGACGCACCGTGTAGGCAGGACCACCTCCGATCATCCGAGGAGGAGGAGGAGGAGGCGGAGGAGGCAACAGAGGACTGAGGAAGACAGGCTTGAGGCAGGAGACATGAAAGGTGGGATGGACTCTGAGCGTCCTCGGTAGTTTGAGTCGAACTGCCACTGGATTGATCACCTTCTCCACCACAAACGGACCAATGAACTCGGTAACAACTTCCTAGACTCAGTCCGTAAAGGAAGATCCCGTGTGGCCAACCAGACCCTATCTCCGATGGTGTAGGTGGGAGCGGGGATCCGGCGACGATTCGCCTGGAGCTGATACCGGTCCGAAACTCTAAGGAGTGCCTTTCTGGCCCGATGCCAGGTCCGGTGGCAACGGCGAATATGGGCCTGAACAGAAGGCACTGAGAGCTCCTTCTCCTGAGAAGGGAACAAGGGAGGTTGGTAGCCATACAGGCACTGGAAGGGGAGACATCCCAGTGGCAGATGTAGGGAGAGTATTGTGGGCATACTCAACCCAAGGCAACTGAGAGACCCAGGAGGTGGGGTTGGAAGAGACCAGACAGCGTAGCGTGGATTCCATCTTCTGGTTGGCTCTCTCCGCCTGACCATTGGATTGGGGGTGAAAACCAGATGTGAGACTGACTGTAGCTCCAATGGCCAAACAGAAGGACTTCCAGACAGCAGAGGTAAACTGAGGGCCACGGTCGGAAACGATATCACTGGGCAAACCGTGGACCCTGAAAACCTCCCCCTAACCAGGATCTCGGACGTCTCCGAGGCAGAGGGAAGCTTGGCAATTGGCACAAAGTGGGCGAACTTGCTGAATCTGTCCACGATAGTCAGAACGACCGTGTTCCCCTCAGAAGCGGGCAACCCAGTGACGAAGTCCAGGGCCAGATGCGACCATGGTCGCCGGGGGAATAGGAAGGGGGGTGAAGTAGTCCAGAGCTGGGCCGATTGGTACTCTTATTCTGCGCACACACTGGACAGGCAGCAACAAAACCCCGAGTATCCTCGGCCATGGCAGGCCACCAAAAACGTCTGCGAAGAAACGCCATTGTCCGAGCCACGCCAGGGTGACAAGCCATCTTACTGGCGTGGGACCATTTGAGGACAGCAGGACGAACCGACTCAGGCACAAACAACCGACCGGGTGGACCGTTACGGGACCGGGCTGAGTCCGAAGGGCCGCCAGCACCTCCTCCTCAATCTTCCACATAACTGCTCCCACGACGCAGTTCCGGGGGAGAATTGTCTCGGTCTTGGACCCCCTCTCCTCCGTCTTGGAGAACATCCGGGACAAGGCGTCCGCCTTGCCCGTTCTTAGATCCAGGTCGGAACGTCAGGAAAAACTTGAATCGTCCGAAAACAACGCCCACCTGGCCTGGCGGGAGTTGAGACGTTTAGCCGATTGCACGTAAGCAAGATTCTTGTGGTCAGTCCAGACAATAAACGGTTGCTCCGCCCCCTCCAACCAGTGGCGCCACTCCTCCAAGGCAAGTTTCACCGCGAGAAGCTCCCGGTTACCCACATCGTAATTCCTCTCCGCAGGCGAAAGGCGACGAGTAGTAGGCGCAGGGATGGAGTTTACTGTCCGTGGAGCATCGCTGCGACAGGATGGCGCCAACTCCCACATCAGACGCGTCCACTTCAACGACGAACTGACGGGCCGTGTCCGGTTGAGAGAGAATCGGTGCGTTGGTGAATCGCCTCTTCAAATCCAGAAACGCTCGATCCGCCTCCGGATTCCACTTGAAGGTCCTGATACTGGAAGTCAAGGCAGTTAATGGAGCGGCCACACGGCTGTAATCCCGGATGAATCTGCGGTAGAAATTCGCAAACCCCAAAAATCTCTGGAGCTGCAATCTCGTACCGGGCTGGGCCCATTCCAGAACCGCTCTAACCTTCTCCTGGTCCATCCTAATCTCTCCCCTGGAGATGATGTACCCGAGAAAGGATGTCGTGTGGGCGTGAAACTCGCACTTCTCGGCCTTCACGAACAGGCGATTCTCCAACAATCGCTGCAGAACCTGCCGGACATGCTGGACGTGGTCGGAAGGTTCCTTCGAGAAGATCAGAATGTCATCCAGGTAAACAAACACAAAGAGACCGATCATATCTCTCAGGACGTCGTTCACCATACTCTGGAATACCGCTGGAGCATTGGTCAGTCCAAACGGCATCACCTGATACTCGAGTGACCCATCGGTGTATTGAAACCCCGTCAACCACTCGTCCCCCTCTCTGATCCGGACCAGGTGATACGCATTGCGTAGGTCTAGCTTGGTGAACACCGTAGCACCCTGTAAGGAGTCGAAGGCAGAACTCATCAAGGGCAGGGGATACTTGTTCTTGACCGTGATGTCATTCAACCCCGATAATCAATACACGGTCGAAGAGAGCCATCCTTCTTACCCACAAAGAAGAATCCTGCCCCCCAGGGGTGATGACGAGGGACGAACGAGACCAGCAGCTAGGGACTCCTTGATGTAGGTCTCCAACGCCTCACGTTCAGGTCGGGAGATACTGTATAACCTTCCCTTGGGGTAGACAGCTCCAGGAACCAGGTTGATGGCACAATCATATGGTCGGTGGGGAGGGAGTGACAGGGCCTTCTGCTTACTGAAAACTTCCCCCAAATCGTGATATGTCTCGGGAACCAGGGACAAATCTGGGGGTTTAGCCTCAATCACCTGACTGGGAACCGAATGGGGGCAGGCAGTCTTGAGACAGTTAGCATGACAATCAAGGCTCCAACTCGTTACCTTGCCCGTCACCCAATCGAACGTGGGATTGTGTTCCTTCAGCCAGGGGTATCCAAGGACCAGAGGAACATGGGAAGACGGCAGAATGAAGAATGAAATCATCTCAGAATGATTCCCCGACAACCGCATCTTAACCGGTTCAGTCCTCATCGTGATACGTGCCAGACTACTGCCGTTCAGAGTGGTCGCTTCAATGGCTTCCGGCAATTGCTCCTTGGAAAGCCCCAGCTGTTCCACCAACTCGGCATCAAGAAAGCTTCCATCGGCACCTGAATCGATAAAAGCGTTAAGCGCTAAGCTCTGATTCCTGTTCACAAGGGTAGCCGGGAAACGGGGTCTGACAGAGGTACTGAGAGGTTGAAACTGGCTCGCTAAAAGTCCTCCCAACTTTAGCGAGCCGGGCAGTTTGACGACCGCCGGGAACAAGTGGAGATGTAATGTCCCGAGCTACCACAGTAGAGGCAGCAGTTGGTCTTACGTCTATGTTGACGCTCCTCCTTGGTTAACCCGTGCCGCCCCACTTGCATGGGTTCAGAATCGGGAGAGAGGACCTCTCCACTAATCCATTGTGGTGGAGAATGATCGACGTGTTCTGGTCCACCACCCGACCCGACTGGGAACTGAGAAGCTGATCGATTGGACGGACCCCCATTGCTTCTCCCTCCTTCGCTCTCGGACTCGATTATCCACCCGAATAGACAAGGCTACCAAGCTGTCCAGGTCACTAGGCTCCGGATAGGAGATCAACTCATCCTTGAGCTGCTCCGACAGACCCTGGTACAAGGCCGCTTGCAGAGACTCCTCGTTCCACCCACTCTCCACCGCCAACGTCTTGAACTCGATCACGAAGTCGGCCACGCTGCGAGTTCCTTGGTGAAGCGAAAACAGGCGCCTAGCTGCGTCCCTCCCTCGGACGGAATGGTCGAAGAGCTTCCTCATCTCGGCCGTGAACCCCTGGTATGAAGCCAAGCAGGGGTCTTGTCGTTCCCAAACGGCTGAAGCCCACTCCAGCGCTCGACCACGCAGCAACGCAATCACAAAGGCTATCCTAGCCTTGTCTGTGGCATAAGAGTAGGGCTGTAGATCGAACACTAATCCACACTGCATAAGGAAGGAACGGCATCTTCCCAGCTCCCCCTCATATCTATCCGGCGTCGGAACCTCGGGCTCACGGAAGGACACAGCTCCAGAAGCGGCAGGCGAGATGGGTGAAACCGGTAGTGGATCCTCCACCGGAAACTTGCGTTGGTTCTGGACCTCCGTCAGACCGGTAGAAAGGTTCCGAACTGACAACGCGATCTCCTGTAGTACCGTGCTATGATGGCCCAACATCTTCTCCTGATGGGTAATGGCATGGCGAACAGAGTCCAGGTCCGCTGGGTTCATTACTGGCCGGATCGTTCTGTCAAGGTTCCCTCAGACAGAACCCAGAAGCAGACCAGGACAAGGAGAGTTGAACGAAGGTGAGGGTTTATTACAGATTCAAAAAAAGGTGCAGAATAATCCAGGGAACAGAGCGGGCGGCGTGGATGAGTTGTTGAGGGTGCAGTTGTTGGTCCAATGATGGCTCGGCAGCCGCCGACCATCAGGCAGAGGTAGGGTGAGGGTTCCGGACGAGTGACTGTAGATGGAACAAAAACGGAGGTAAGTCAACAATAAACCAACAAGGTACAAAACAACAAAACTAACGCTAGAAGCTCTAGGACTGATACTCTGATAAACCTACTGTTCATGGCTAACGATCCGGCAGGAACTGGATGTTTGGCCAGAGCCTAAGAAGGGTGATGATCAGGACCAGGTGTGCAGATTGCTGATGGGATGCAGGTGCGGAAAACAAGAGAGCTCCCCGGAGCGTTCCCGAACCCTCGGGAAACTGGAGATCACGAACAGGAAAAACTAGTCACCAGACAGGACCCGACTCAGACTGCCGGGATCGTTACAACTTCATGTCTTAAAGTAATGATGGACTGTCGTTTCTCTTTGCTTATTTGAGCTGTTCTTGCCATAATATGGACTTGGTCTTTTACCAAATAGGGCTATCTTCTGTATACCTTGTCACAACACAACTGATTGGCTCAAATGCATTAAGAAGGAAAGAAATTCCACAAATTAACTTTTAACAAGGCACACCTGTTAATTGAAATGCATTCCAGGTGACTGCCTCATGAAGCTGGTTGAGAGAATGCCAAGAGTCTGCAAAGCTGTCATCAAGGCAAAGGGTGGCTATTTGAAGAATCTCAAATATAAAATATATTTGGATTTGTTTAACACTTTTTTGGTTACTACATGATTCCATATGTGTTATTTCATAGTTTTGATGTCTTCACTATTATTCTACAATGTAGAAATTAGTAAAAAATTAAGAAAAACCCTTGAATGAGTAGGTGTTCTAAAACTTTTGACCAGTAGTGTATATCAAACTTTATATGAACTACTGAAAGATCCATTACTATCATGTTTTAATTATGAATGGAAAACTGTCGTACACAGAAAGAGGGACTAAAATCTCTCCTACTGAAGCAGGAGCCAGGGGCCTTTGTACTGCCCCCTCACCCTTCAATGTTGTGACGCAAAAATATTGGCAAAATGTATTGCTCATAGAATTCAAAAGGTCCTACCAGACATTATTCATCACGATCAGACTGGGTTTTTAAAAGGAACATATATTGGAGACAACATTAGACAACTACTAGACATAATAGAAAATGATGAGAATGTAGGGAAACCAGGCATAATCTTTATAGCAGATTTTGAGATAGCCTTCAATACAGTACCATTTGATAAATACCAATTGTTCTCAGCCTCAGTGCTTGTGCACTGACCTTGGCTAGTTGCATTTCGAAAAGCATCTATTTAAAGCCTGTGGGGAATAAACAACGGCGTACCATGAAATTCAACAGTGCAACCAAAAAAAGCGACTTTTCCAAGACTGAAATAGAGGTGCAAGAGATTGAGTACAACAAAAATGTATTATTTGGCTCACTCAGTTGTGGCTGGATCAGTAAAAATAAAAACATATCTACAAGGAGAGGACCATTAGGACAATTCAAGCTGCTTTAGCAATGGCAAATATACAGTACATCAAATGAGTAGGCATCACTCACCAACAAGCAATCCATCCTCAACAGTTCCCTCCTGTATGTGTACAGGCCAACAATGCCGTTCTGCAGAATGAACGAGTTGTGCGTTCCACCTGACCACCACACTCATCAGTGTCTTTTGCACATCTTCTGCACATTAAGAGTGGAAGCCTTTTCTGTTCACATAATTGAAATCCTTTTGGGATGGTGCTTTCATGTAGTCTATTGCTCTGTTCGTATTTGGGAACACATTGATGGCATTATGGCAAAGAAACTTCTCTTGACTTCAACCTGAAATTGTATATGTTACTGTTAGTTTTGCTGATGATTGCATCCAAAACATTGGCTCATTGAGGGCTGTGAGATGCCGATCGGCAAGCTCCCGCTGAAAGGTGCCCGTTGCCAAACACCCAAGGGTGGATAGCACTTGGATGTGCACCGGAATGGCATGTGTTTGCCTTTTTAAAGTAGGTCTTAAATCCTTTCAAAAATCCTATGATTTTTACACTAATGATATGTCTGAACAAACACTGAGGGGTAAATGGAGCCGAAACACAAATATTTAAATCTGGTCATTTAGCATAGCACATAGCCTGGCCTCAGAGCCTTACAAAACATATGAGCACAGGGGGAGCTGCTGGACATCAATAAAAGGCCAATGCTTCAAACACACAGAGATGTACATCAGGGGGATCCCTCATACTCTGTGTGGCGAAGGAAGGAAGGAAGGAAGGAAGGAAGGAAGGAAGGAAGGAAGGAAGGAAGGAAGGAAGGAAGGAAGGAAGGAAGGAAGGAAGGAAGGAAGGAAGGAAGGAAGGAAGGAAGGAAGGAAGGAAGGAAGGAAGCAAAGAGGGAGAAAGAGAGCGACGTGGCAGTCCCCATCTATCTGTGGAGTTTGAGAAGCTCCTGTTCAAAGGCCTTTTGACCCACCCAGGGGACAGATGCCAAGGAGAGTGCACGGCCACACACACACTTTGCATCACCTCTCCGTGGGGACTTATATAATGCCCAGATCCATGTCTGTAAACACATACTCATACACACATACGTGAGCATTCTCAGGTGTGCCTCTTTCCATTTCACAGAAAGAACATGTCATGCCAATGCAGCTACGCACCCAGAAACACATAGAGACAGAGACTGAGTAGATAACCCCCAGATAACATTTCAAATCTCTAGTTCCACTCTGAGCATCACAAGTCTTAATCCCACCAGTTTGGAGAGGTGAGAGAAGAGAAGAAAGGAGAGAGAGGGGGAGAGGAGATGGATGAGAAAGAGAATAGAGGGAGAGAGAGAGAGTCTCAACGTGAAATAGGAATCTTCAGTCAGCTCATGCAACGATGTCAGGGCAGTGGCAGCTGTACTGGTCCCTGTTTCCATGGCGACCCCAAAGTGCCGTCGGAGTAGTGACGCTACTGGGAGCGCTATGCTGAGCGGTGTTGAGCCGCACGTGCCAAATCCTGGCTCCACTCATGAGCGTGGCTATTCATAGCACTCGGCACCGAGCCAGGACTGGGCTCAGATGCGGGTGCTGGGGCCTGGCGAGGGTGGTTGATACCCCCCTCTCTGGAGCCCAGCCGGTGGTGTGGCAGTGGGCAGGTGTACGAAGGGACGCGCCGTGGACCTGATCTCTTTCTCGCTCTGATCCTGCTCCAGACTCTGGGAGTGACACCTGGTCTCCCTATTGCCCTACAGAGACAGAACGTATGTCTAGTCACAGAGTTTATGACCCAAACCTTATGAGCTTTCAATCACAAAGGGGGACCTCCAGGCTCTGGATTGCATCCAGGATCACATTTGATCCTGTAGAATATATTTTTTTCTCCCTTTTTCGCCTACCTGTGAGTCAGTTTTACTGTAGTGACGCAGGGCTTAGCTCTCTCTCACACACTGACCTACTAGCTTATCCATCTCCAATCCATTGCTGTGTCACACAAACAGGGCAGAATGATCTAATTCAGCTGAACAGTGAACAATGGCACCCAGTCCCCCTAGCACACAGCGCTGGCTGGCTGCTGCCCAGTGTGCTATGGTACGTATGGTCAGTTGGGTGGACCGAGTGAGTGCCTCCCTTTGTGAGTGATTGTTCAAGCTCAATTGGCACTTATGTAACGTTGCTTTGTCGGAGGGATCAACAGACAGAATGGGTTGGGCTCTGAGGCACAGAAAGAGTTGCTGAGTGAAATCAATCTGGGTGGGATTAGTACCACCATATCATTTGTGTGTGGCAGGAGCTGCCTCAGCTTTGTTGGATTCAGCCGACACAGGCCTTTCCCACCCCTGGGATCAGAAGTTTGCCCCCACACAGGAGAGGCATTGGCTGTTTGGAGACCCCCTTTGTGGCCCTATAGTCCGCCAAAAATGTCAATTGAAAGATAAGCGTCGTATAGGCAGCAAAACAAGGACGAACGCCGGTGCTGAAGCTCAACTGCGACTAGGGAGATAAGGAGAAATACCCATAAAACCTAGCGGTCAAACACGGAAATGGTTCCAATCGTTTTTTACCATTCATTTTTCACATTGTGAATTTTACAAACACTTCAAACTAAGTATGTGTTTGGTGTAGGCTTACCTTAGCGAGACGTTTTGATTACCGTGTGATTCTCTCTCGGAAAAGGTGAATTTTATCAATATATTCGCCTCAATTTACTTTTTTAAAATGATAATTAACGACAGAGAAGACCTCAGTAAGACTACAAATTCCTGCAAGAAGCTCCTGCACGTCATCTCTAGCCGACACTGTCATTTACTGTTCACCAGCACGATCAGAGACCTGTGTCCAATCCATGATGAATCCATGTGCTGTATTGAAATGAATAGAACAAAGTGTTGATCTTCTTCCATCCACTTTCTCTGTCTTAGTTAGCCACTGACTACACTTTAGCTAGCTAGTTAGCATAGCAGTAGATAGCAGTATTTGTTTGCATGTTTGTCACACTTAAATGTTTCAGATCATCAAACACATTTTAATATTAGTCAAAGATAACACAAGTAAACACAAAATGCAGTTTTGAAATGAAGGTTGTTATTATTAAGGGAAAACAAAATTCAAACCCACATGGCCCTGTGTGAAAAAGAGATTGCCCCCTACAACCTAATAACTGGTTGGGCCACCCTTAGCAGCAACAACTGCAATCAAGCGTTTGCGATAATTTGCAATGAGTCTTTTACAGCGCTGTGGAGGAATTTTGGCCCACTCATCTTTGCAGAATTGACCACCACCATATTTTACTGTTGGTATGATGTTCTTTTTCTGAAATGCGGTGTTACTTTCACGGCAGATGTAATGGGACACACACTTTCCAAAAAGTTCAACTTTTGTCTCGTCAGTCCACAGAGTATTTTCCCAAAGGTCTTGGGGATCATCAAGATGTTTTCTGGCAAAAATGAGACGAGCCTTAATGTTCTTTTTGCTCAGCAGTGGTTTTCGTCTTGGATCTCTGCCATGCAGGCCATTTTTGCCCAGTCTCTTTCTTATGGTGGAGTCATGAACACTGACCTTAACTGAGGCAAGTGAGGCCTGCAGCTCTTTGGATGTTGTTGTGGGGTCTTTTGTGACCTCTTGGATGAGTCGTCGCTGCGCTCTTGGGGTAATTTTGGTCGGCCGGCCACTCCTGGGAAGGTTCACCACTGTTCCATGTTTTCGCCATTTGTGGATAATGGCTCTCACTGTGGTTCACTGGATTCCCAAAGCTTTAGAACCTTTTCCAGACTGATGGATCTCAATTACTTTCTTTCTCATTTGTTCCTGAATTTCTTTGGATCTCGGCATGATGTCTAGCTTTTGAGGATCTTTTGGTCTACTTCACTTTGTCAGGCAGGTCCTATTTAAGTGATTCCTTGATTGAGAACAGGTGTGGCAGTAATCAGGCCTGGGTGTGGCTAGAGGAATTTAACTCAGGTGTGATAAACCACAGTTGAGTTGTGTTATAACAGGGGGGCAAACACTTTTTCACACAGGGCCATGTAGGTTTGGATTTTGTTTTCCCTTAATAATAACAACCTTCATTTCAAAACTGCATTTTGTGTTTACTTGTGTTATCTTTGACTAATATTTAAATTTGTTTGATGATCTGAAACATTTAAGTGTGACAAACATGCAAACAAATAACAAATCAGGAAGGGGGCAAACACTTTTTCACACCACTGTATGTCGATACAAAGTACAAGGAGCTCCACCGAGCTCATATCACCTCCACAATAAACAATCACACACAAAGACAAGGGGGCAGAGGGAACACTTATACAGGTACTGATGAGGGGATATGAACCAGGTGTGTGTAATAAACAAGACAAAACAAATGGAATGATGAGATGAGGAGTGGTAGTGGTTAGAAGGCAGGTGACGACGAACGCCGAAGCTTGCCCGAACAAGGAGAGGAGGCAGCTTCAGAGGAAGTCGTGATATTAGCTAGTTAGCTACAAAGGCGAGGGTATTTTTTAATGCTAAGGTAGCTAGCTAGGTAATTTGAAAAATGCTAACTAAGAATACACACGAGAAATACACAATATCAATTATTTACACACTACTCGCTAGGTTACTTGCTACTTGTCGATGAGGGTTTGCATGGAGAAAAGTTGAGTTTTTTTACACTCTGGGGCCTTGAGTGATTACGTCAAAGCTTGCGACAGGATGAGTAGTTCTGTATGATAGCCACATTAGTGGCTAATTAGCATTTCATTTTGGGAGGTAATTACAGGCGAATATATTGATAAAAGTAACCTTGTCCGAGAGAGATTTGTGCGGTTATCAAAACGTCACGCCAGGGTAAGCCTACACAAAACACAGACCTTATATTAAGTAGTTTTAAAATCTCCTACGGAAAAATGTATGGTGGAAAAACGATTGGAACCATTTCTGCTAGGTTTTATGGGTATTATGACTCATACTGTGTTACTCAATTGTGCCCGGGCACTACAATGGTGCTGGGCAGAACCCTGGGCAAAAGTGCTGGAAAGGACACTTTGGGATAATGCTCCCGTGCACCTGGTGTGGCATGAAGGAGAGAAGTAACAAAGAAGATGATGAGCTTTGACGAGCATAGAGTTGGCCCAAAAAGACAACCATTCACATGACCAACATGTGAATTTTGCACCTTCACACCAGTGCTCATCACTGCTATAAAGACATGTCTCCTCCCAGTACATTAAGAAGGAATAGGTGCAACTCTTGCTCACAATTAAAAACGTAATACTTGATTGATTTTTACTAGAGTTAAATGTGGCTGTCGATGGCCTTCATCAGAAACATGTTCCCAATACATTCACTTTTTCCACATACAGGTCAAAGATGTATCCCAATGATGCCATTTCCATGGCCACAGCTAGATGCACTCACCACCAGCATGTTATTATAACAATAGTGCCAAGGACCTATGGCTTGTGGTGTGTTGTTTGGGGCCCTCAATGCAAAACAGTTTAGATGTGAGCAAGCATGGAGATGTTTCTCGGCTCACATCTGAGAATGCCTCAGCAAATGGTAGAGTGAACTAGAGAGGCAGAAACCAAGATGATGAAAACATGGTCCTGTGTGTGCCTCCCAGTAAATCATTGTCCTATCATGGCAAAGGTCTTGGTAACACTTTAATAATCATTCCATAACATTTTCATAATTTGCGTCATAGCACAAATTGATAACTGTTCAAAATTCAATTGATGGCCTATCATTGACAGTCATTACATATCACAGTAAATGTACCTGTGATATTACAATGCAATTAGAGTTTTATGGCAGGATACTTGATATGTCAAGTGTCACTAAAACGTGCATTTACCTCCTGTGACTCTCCTAATTAGCTTCTAGACAAAGGATGTGTGTGGGAAAGTCTGGGGGTGTGTTCATCCAAGCTGTCCACTGAATAGACATACAGGTCCACTTGGTGTGTAATCATTAGGAACCAAACGCAAGTAAAAAGGACGAAATCGAGAGGGACCTACCTGAATTTGTCCAATTAGAAACGCCTGTTTTTGTTTTTACGCTGCAAAGCGTCATCAATACATGTGGCACATATCATGGCATTATAATTAATACACAAATATTATGATATTATCATAAAGTGCCAGATTACATTTAAACAAAGTATTTTTCTGAGCTGTCTGTATCCTCCTGACTGGTGTTTTTTTTTTTTTTAACTACATGCTTTGCATCTCTGCTAAAATCTGGGTAAAAGATTGAAAGGAATGTGAGTCTTATTTAGTACATTTAGTAATTGCTTGCTTTTCTAAAGTCTAGAAAACTTGCCAGCATGCAAGATAGTTAGCCAAGCTACTATAACTTGATTGAAATGCCTTGGTAGCTAGTTATGAGGTCGGGAGATTGGGAACCTCTCTAGCTAGCTACACAGCAAATTTGCGGGTGTTAATATCTCAGTGTTTAGGTAAAAAGTGTTGTGAGTGTTATATCTGAGTGTTGATCCAAGTGGGTTTAACGCCAATGGGATTGAAATTGACGTCGCCTTTGGTGAATCAATTCAGTGTTAACCAGGTGGTGGTGTTGTTACTCGACTGTGTTGAGTTAATTTCCTTTAACTCTCTGAGTGAAAAAGACATGGGAGGGGCCTCATTATCATATTTCCCAGCATGCTTTGTTGCAGGTTGCTTTTTAGAATAGTTTTTTGAATATCTATGTTTCTGCATGCACATTGATTGATTAATTGATCTTACACTACACAATACAAATAACATACATTTTTCTAAACTAATCCACTCTGTAAGTGGTTGGACTTACACCACATGACCAAAAGTATGTGGACACATGTTCGTCGAAAGTTTCATTACAAAATCATTGGCATTAAAATGGAGTTGGTCCCCCCTTTGCTGCTTTAACAGCCTCCACTCATCTGGGAAGGCTTTCCACAAGATGTTGGAACATTGCTGCAGGGACTTGCTTCCATTCAGTCACGAGCATTAGTGAGGTCGGGCACTGATGTTGGGCGATTACAGCTGGCTCGCAGTCGACATTCCAATTCATCGCAAATGTGTTGGGGTTGAGATCGGGGCTCTTTGCAGGCCAGTCAAGTTCTTCCACACCGATCTCGACATACCATTTCTGTATGGATCTCGCTTTGTGCACGGGGGCATTGTCATGCTGAAACAGGAAAGGGCCTTCCCCAAACTGTTACCACAAAGTTGGAAGCACAGAATCGTCTAGAATGTCATTGTATGCTGTAGTGTTGAATTCCCTTCACTGGAACTAAGGGGCCTAGCCTGAACCTTGAAAAACAGCCCCAGACCATTATTCCTCCTCCACCAAACTTTACAGTTGGCACTATGCATTGGGGCAGGTAGCATATCCGCCAAACCCAGATTTGTACATCAGACTGCCAGATGGTGAAGCGTGATTCACTGCTCCAGAGTCCAATGGCGGCGAGCTTTACACCACACCAGCCGACGCTTGGCATTGCACATGGTGCTCTTAGGCTTGTGTGCAGCTGCTCGGCCATGGAAACCCATTTCAGGGGTGTCCACATACATATGTATTTTTATTTGTATCCCTTTTTCTCCCTAATTTCATTATATCCAATTGGTAGTTACAGTCTTGTCCCGTCGCTGCAACTCCTGTACGGACTCGGGAGAGGCTAACGTCGAGAGCCATGTGCCCTCCGAAACACGACCCTGCCAAGCCGCACTGCTTCTTAACACACTGCTCGCTTAACACGGAAGCCAGCCGCACCAATGTTACGGAGGAATCATCGTACAGCTGGCGACCGAAGTCAGCGTGCATGCGCCCGGCAACCACAAGGAGTTGCTAGAGCGCGATGGGACAAGGACATCCCAGCCGGTCAAACCCTCCCCTAACCCGGACGACGCTGGGCCAATTTTTCGCCGCCTCATGGGTCTCCCGGTCGCGGCCCGGATCTGTAGTGATACCTCTAGCACTGCAATGCCTTAGACCGCTGCACCACTCGGGAGGTCCCCTGTCCACATACTTTTGTATGTATAGTGCATTTCACCCGTTATTGAGATGGTTGTTCCAGTTTAGATGGTTTAGGTCAGGGGTATTCAACTCTTACCCTACGAGGTCTGGAGCCTGCTGGTTTTCTGTTCTACCTGATAATTAATTGAACCCACCTGGTGTGCCAGGTCTAAATCAGTCCCTGATTAGAGGGGAACAATGAAAACAAGCAGTGAAACTGGCTTTGAGGTTGAGGGATTTAGGTAGTCTCATATATCAATCTTCCCTACCTTGGCAGTCATTCTAACTGAAGATTGCAGGTGATGCAAAGTTCCAATTATTAGATATCCTAACTCTGTCTGGATTCCAATATAAATTATATAACACAAGCCAGCATAATACAGTGAGGGAAAAAAGTATTTGATCCCCTGCTGATTTTGTACGTTTGCCCACTGACAAAGAAATGATCAGTCTGTAATTTTAATGGTAGGTTATTTGAACAGTGAGAGACAGAATAACAACAAAAAAATCCAGAAAAACGCAGGTCAAAAATGTTATAAATTGATTTGCATTTTAATGAGGGAAATAAGTATTTGACCCCCTCTCAATCAGAAAGATTTCTGGATCCTAGGTGTCTTTTATACAGGTAACGAGCTGAGAATAGGAGCACACTCTTAAAGGGAGTGCTCCTAATCTCAGCTTGTTACCTGTATAAAAGACACCTGTCCACAGAAGGAATCAATCAATCAGATTCCAAACTCTCCACCATGGCCAAGACCAAAGAGCTCTCCAGGGATGTCAGGGACAAGATTGTAGACCTACACAAGGCTCGAATGGGCTACAAGACTAATCGCCAAGCAGCTTGGTGAGAAGGTGACAACAGTTGGTGCGATTATTCGCAAATGGAAGAAACACAAAAGAACTGTCAATCTCCCTCTGCCTGGGGCTCCATGCAAGATCTCACCTCGTGGAGTTGCAATGATCATGAGAATGGTGAGGAATCAGCCCAGAACTACACGGGAGGATCTTGTCAATGATCTCAAGGCAGCTGGGACCATAGTCACCAAGAAAACAATTGGTAACACACTACGCCGTGAAGGACTGAAATCCTGCAGCGCCCGCAAGGTCCCCCTGCTCAAGAAAGCACATATACATGCCCGTCTGAAGTTTACCAATGAACATCTGAATGATTCAGAGGAGAACTGGGTGAAAGTGTTGTGGTCAGATGAGACCAAAATGGAGTTCTTTGGCATCAACTCAACTCGCCGTGTTTGGAGGAGGAGGAATGCTGCCTATGACCCCAAGAACACCATCCCCACCGTCAAACATGGAGGTGGAAACATTATGCTTTGGGGGTGTTTTTCTGCTAAGGGGACAGGACAACTTCACCGCATCAAAGGGACGATGGACGGGGCCATGTACCTTCAAATCTTGGAAGAGAACCTCCTTCCCTCAGCCAGGGCATTGAAAATGGGTCGTGGATGGGTATTCCAGCATGACAATGACCCAAAACACATGGCCAAGGCAACAAAGGAGTGACTCAAGAAGAAGCACATTAAGGTCCTGGAGAGGCCTAGCCAGTCTCCAGACCTTAATCCCATAGAAAATCTGTGGAGGGAGCTGAAGGTTCGAGTTGCCAAACGTCAGCCTCGAAACCTTAATGACTTGGAAAAGATCTGCAAAGAGGAGTGGGACAAAATCCCTCCTGAGATGTGTGCAAACCTGGGGGCCAACTACAAGAAACGTCTGACCTCTGTGATTGCCAACAAGGGTTTTGCCACCAAGTACTAAGTCATGTTTTGCAGAGGGGTCAAATACTTATTTCCCTCATTAAAATGCAAATCAATTCATAACATTTTTGACATGCGTTGTTTTCTGGATTTTTTTGTTGTTATTCTGTCTCTCACTGTTCAAATAAACCTACCATTAAAATTATAGACGGATCATTTCAATGTCAGTGGGCAAACGTACAAAATCAGCAGGGGATCAAATACTTTTTTCCTTCACTGTATAACGGCCAATGTGGCCTGCAAACCAGGAGTTTCAGACCACTGTGTTAGGGTAACACTAGGCTGTCGAAGTATGGTATTGTCAAAAAAAGTAATATATTGAAATAAATAATAAAAAATGTATGTTAAAATATTCACTTAGGTGAAGGCTACAGGACTGAAAGCCATGAATGCAACAACCATGTCTCTGTTGCTAGCAAACACAGTCATGGGTGGTACAGGTAGCTCTAAAATTCACTTGAAAGGCACCCTGAGAAATAAATATGCAAATAAGGCCTTACACCCTACAGTGTTAAAACAACACCCCAAAAAAACGAGTTACTGTCACGCCCTGACTCAGGGGACTCGTATATGTTGAGTCAGGGTGTGTATATTCTTTGTTATGTAGTATTTTCTATGTGGGATCTAGTAGGTTTAGTTCTATGTTGGCCGGTGTGGTTCCCAATCAGAGGCAGCTGCCGCTTGTTGTCTCTGATTGGGGCCCATACTTAAGCAGCCTATTGGCACTGTCTAGTTGTGGGATCTTGTTCCGTGTGAGGTATGTTGTGTGTGCTACCTTGGACTGCACGTTTCCTTTCCTTTGTTGTTTTGTCATGTGTTTAACAGTTAAAATAAACATGTACGCATATCACGCTGCGCCTTGGTCTGACCCGTCATTCAACAAACGTGACAGTTACTGTTACACCACAGCTGTTAATTCCCTAACACTGAGAAAGTGTAACAGAATCAGCTATAATAAAGTGTTAATTCAAGTTGGAATTTGCAACACCCATATTTATATATATTATTATTATAATTATATTATTATTATTTTTCTTAGGGGGTAGATCAGCTTTAATATTGCAGATGGATTGTAATTTCCATCAATGTATTTGTCTGCATCACTTCCAATCCCCCATATATATTTTTTCCGCAAATATATACAGTTGAAGTCGGAAATTTACATACAATTAGTTTGGAGTCATTAAAACTTGTTTTTTCAACCACTCCACAAATTTCTTGTCAACAAACAATAGTTTTGACAAGTCGGTTAGGACATCTACTTTGTGCATGACACAAGTAATTTTTCCAAAAATTGTTTACAGACAGATTATTTCACTTATAATTCACTGTATCACAATTCCAGCGGGTCAGAAGTTAACTTACACTAAATTCACAGTGCCTTTAAACAGCTGTCATGGCTAAAAAATGATGTCATGGCTTTAGAAGCATCTGATAGGCCTTGAAATACATCCACAGGTACACCTCCAATTGATTCAAATGATGTCAATTAGCCTATCTTCAAACTCAGTGCCTCTTTGCTTGACATCATGGGAAAATCAAAAGAAATCAGCCAAGACCTCAGAAAAAAATTGTAGACCTCCACAAGTCTGGTTCATCCTTAGGAGCAATTTCCAAATGCCTGAAGGTACCACGTTCATCTGTACAAACAATAGTACGCAAGTATAAACACCATGGGACCACGCAGCCGTCATACCGATCAGGAAGGAGACGTGTTCTGTCTCCTAGAGATGAACATACTTTGGTGCAAAAAGTGCAAATCAATCCCAGAACAACAGCAAAGGACCTTGTGAAGATGCTGGAGGAAACAGGTACAAAAGTATCTATATCCACTGTAAAACAAGTCCTATATCGACATAACCTGAAAGGCTGCTCAGCAAGGAAGAAGCCACTGCTCCAAAACCACCATAAAAAAGCCAGACTACGGTTTGCAACTGCACATGGGGACAAAGATCGTACTTTTTGGAGAAATGTCCTCTGGTCTGATGAAACAAAAATAGAACTGTTTGGCCATAATGACCATCGTTATGTTTGGAGTAAAAAGGGGGGACTTGCAAGCCGAAGAACACCGTCCCAACCGTGAAGCACGGGGGTGGCGCTGCTTTGCTGCAGGAGGGACTGGTGCACTTCACAAAATAGATGGCATCATGAGGAAGGAAAATTATGTGGATTTATTGAAGCAACATCTCAAGCTTGGTCGCAAATAGGTCTTCCAAATGGACAATGACCCCAAGCATATTTCCAAAGTTGTGGCAAAATGGCTTAAGGACAACAAAATCAAGGTATTGCAGTGGCCATCACAAAGTCCTGACCTCAATCCTATAGAACATTTGTGGGCAGAACTGAAAAAGCATGTGCGAGCAAGGAGGCCTACAAACCTGACTCAATTACACCAGCTCTGTCAGGAGGAATGGGCCAAAATTCACCCAACTTATTTTGGGAAGCTTGTGGAAGGCTACCTGAAACGTTTGACCCATTTAAACAATTAAACAATTTAAAAGCAATGTAAACTTCTGACCCACTGGGAATGTGATGAAAGAAATAAAAGCTGAAATTAATCATTCTCTCTACTATTATTCTGACATTTCACATTCTTAAAATAAAGTGGTGATCCTAACTGATCTAAAACAGGGAATTTTTACTAGGATTAAATGTCAGGAATTGTGAAAAACTGAGATTAAATGTATTTGGCTAAGGTGTATGTAAACTTCCGACTTCAACAGTATATATACAGTTGAAGTCGGAAGTTTACATACACCTTAGCCAAATACATTTAATCTCAGTTACTAATCTAAAATTACTTGTGTCATGCACAAAGTAGATGCCCTAACCGACTTGCCAAAACTATAGTTTGTTAACAAGAAATGTGTGCAGTGGTTGAAAAACGGGTTTTAATGACTCCAACCTAAGTGTATGTAAACTTCCGACTTCAGCTGTATATATACAGTGGGGAGAACAAGTATTTGATACACTGCCGATTTTGCAGGTTTTGCTACTTACAAAGCATGTAGAGGTCTGTCATTTGTATCATAGGTACACTTCAACTGTGAGAGACGGAATCTAAAACAAAAATCCAGAAAATCACATTGTATGATTTTTAAGTAATTAATGTGCATTTTATTGCATGACATAAGTATTTGATCACCTGCCAACCAATAAGAATTCCGTCTCTCACAGACCTGTTCGTTTTTCTTTAAGAAGCCCTCCTGTTCTCCACTCATTACCTGTATTAACTGCACCTGTTTGAACTCATTACCTGTATAAAAGACACCTGTCCACACACTCAATCAAACAGACTCCAACCTCTCCACAATGGCCAAGACCAGAGAGCTGTGTAAGGACATCTGGGATACAATTGTAGACCTGCACAAGGGTGGGATGGGCTACAGGACAATAAACAAGCAGCTTGGTGAGAAGGCAACAACTGTTGGCGCAATTATTAGAAAATGGAAGAAGTTCAAGATGACGGTCAATCACCCTCGGTCTGGGGCTCCATGCAAGATCTCACCTCGTGGGGCATCAATGATCATGAGGAAGTTGAGGGATCAGCCCAGAACTACATGGCAGGACCTGGTCAATGACCTGAAGAGAGCTGGGACCACAGTCTCAAAGAAAACCATTAGTAACACACTACGCGGTCCTGGATTAAAATCCTGCAGCGCATGCAAGGTCCCCCTGCTCAAGCCAGCGCATGTCCAGGCCCGTCTGAAGTTTGCCAATGACCATCTGGATGATCCAGAGGAGGAATGGGAGAAGGTCATGTGGTCTGATGAGACAAAAATATAGCTTTTTGGTCTAAACTCCACACGCCGTGTTTGGAGGAAGAAGAAGGATGAGTACAACCCCAAGAACACCATCCCAACCGTGAAGCATGGAGGTGGAAACATCATTCTTTGGGGATGCTTTTCTGCAAAGGGGACAGGACGACTGTACCGTATTGAGGGGAGGATGGATGGGGCCATGTATCGCGAGATCTTGGCCAACAACCTCCTTCCCTCAGTAAGAGCATTGAAGATGGGTCGTGGCTGGGTCTTCCAGCATGACAACAACCCGAAACACACAGCCAGGGCAACTAAGGAGTGGCTCCATCTCAAGGTCCTGAAGTGGCCTAGCCAGTCTCCAGACCTGAACCCAATAGAAAATCTTTGGAGGGAGCTGAAAGTCCGTATTGCCCAGCGACAGCCCCGAAACCTGAAGGATCTGGAGAAGGTCTGTACGGAGGAGTGGGCCAAAATCCCTGCTGCAGTGTGTGCAAACCTGGTCAAGACCTACAGGAAACGTATGATCTCTGTAATTGCAAACAAAGGTTTCTGTACCAAATATTAAGTTCTGCTTTTCTGATGTATCAAATACTTATGTCATGCAATAAAATGCAAATTAATTACTTTAAAATCATACAATGTGATTTTCTGGATTTTTGTTTTAGATTCCGTCTCTCACAGTTGAAGTGTACTTATGATACAAATTACAGACCTCAACATGCTTTGTAAGTAGGAAAACCTGAAAAATCGGCAGTGTATCAAATACTTGTTCTCCCCACTGTATATAAACACTACCGTTGAAAAGTTTGGGGTCACTTAGAAATGTCCTTGTTTTCGAAAGAAAATCAATTTTTGTGTCCATTAAAAGAACATCAAATTGATCAGAAATACAGCGTAGACATTGTTAATGTTGTAGATGGCTAATGTAGCTGGAAACGGCTGATTTTCAATGGAATATCTGGTCCAGTCAGTGTGCCCCCTCCGCAAAATACAACTGACACTAATTTGAAATAATTATGATAAAATGTGGGCTTAAAAATTAAGTTTCTTAATTATTTTAACAATTTTTACATCTGAAAAAAAAACATGACAAATCTGAGGGGGCACGTGACCTTGTGCCGCCTATGGTCATGTCGCCACTGCACGCACACACAAACACACATGGGTTGAGCAAGGAAGAGAGATAAATAATACTCAGGATGCCAAATGTATTAATCCTGAGGTAAAGGTTATGACAGATGGTGTGAATTTGATTGATTAAGCATAGTCACTATAAAGATGTCATCAAGTAGGGCAATAGGCATAGTTGGTAGGCTATGGCTTGAGCATTTAGATCAGGTTTAATTCACCTCTCTCTCCAACAACCAACCAAAAATACAACAGCCTATGACTGTATTACTACCGTCACTAAAAATGGGAGTCGTTGTCCCAAAAGCGGGAATGCAGGCGACAAGCTTAGGTCTGCATATTATGCCCATAGAAACGCATTGGTTTGTACTGGACAGATTTTGGCTTCGCCTCTTCCGCTCTGCTGAAACTAGCGAGCGAAAAAGTGTTCCTCTGTCTTACTGTATGTAGCCCATGTATCTGATGCTGTCTGGCCAGAAATCGTATGACATGCCATAGGATCCTCTTTTGGTCCAGACAGCATCAGAAACATGGTCTACACATACTGAGACAGAGGGGCACTGCTTCGCTTGCTCAGATGCTTTATCTGAGATTGATGCGTCTTTCTGTTGCAGTGCGTCTCGTCAAATAAATTATACATATTACAATATTTTATTTAGACGGGCAAGGAGTTAGGGGGCCTTGCCCGCCCTACCATAAGGCCCGCCCATATTGCCAGCCCTGGGTAGGCCTACTTCTGCATGTGCTCAGGCGCACGGTCCCTCAACTTTTTCAGGAAAAAGAAACCAGACCCATGTTCATTGCTCACACCGAACAATCCAAACAAAAGACAATGAAAACATGTACACAACTCTTAATGGTGAAATAAACCAAAACTTGTTTCTCACAAGTGTAGCATGTTGTGAACTCCGCAAACAATGTTTCGAGCCTGAGAATGAGAACGGTAAATTACTGTAATTAATACATGCATTAACAGAAATGTATGTAACCAAATGACGGGGGATTAACGGTACATTCGCTAGGCCTACCGGTGACATATGTAATGTAATGTAATGGGGCATTGATAAAAAAAACTAAAAAACAATCAAAGGGCAAACAATCCACACAATGAAACAATGAACCTGCAAGAATTGGCAGGAGGCAGCTGAGCGCATTCTGGAGAGTTGAGTGCATGCATTATGGAGAGAGACATACCATATCTTTGCAACCTTCTTCTTGTTGCAACATTTTCAATTATACTCAAGACACATTATCTTCACACATATTTTAGATGCTTATCACTGACAGCCCCAACTCAATCAGCTAGACCTATTGCCACGCCCACTACCCAAATTGCAGTCTTCCCAAATAGGCATAGGCCTACACACTTGTGATTTGAAACAATCCACAGCAAAATAAAATGAAGAAGCTAATGATCCTCTGTGGCTAAGTCATGCTCCCTGGTGAAGTATTTTGAATGATTTTATTTAGACAGGAGTAATTATATAATTTTGGCGATACATCAATTGACTTTAGGGGAATGCAGCACCCTAACCGTGCACCCGTCAACTTTCCTTTCCAATTCGCTAGAGGCTGAAACCAGAGATCTCTATATAATGACGAGATGCTCATGTCTTCGCCCTAACAATGGAGTCTTTGTCCCAAAGGCGGGAAGGCAGGCGACAAGCTTAGGTCTGCATATTATGCCCATATAAACGCATTGAGTTTATTCTGGACAGATTTTGGCGAGAGTGAGACCTCTCGCTTCGTCTCTTCCTCTCTGCTGAAACTATTTCACCAGAATGAGCGAAACAGCGCCCATGTATCTGGTGCTGTGTGGTCTGAAATAGTATGACATGCCTTACTCTTTTGGCCCAGACAGCATCAGATACATAGTCTACATATACTGAGACAGAGGGGCGCTGTTTCGCTCGCTCGGATGTTTTAACTGAGATGTATGCGTCTTTCTGTCGGTGCGCGTCTCGGTCAACTAAATTATAAATATTTCAATATTTAATTTGGACTGGCAAGGAGGTACGGTAGGGCGGGCCAGACCCATAACGCCGGACCTGACAGTCAGTTGTTGGTTGGAGCACGTCTTTGGAGTCAATGGATGGGCGAGTATTACTCCTGCTGTATAATTCATTGCGGCCAGCAGGTCAAACAAACGACTAAAATTAACGAGTCACTCAGAAAAACGATTCATGACTCCCAAGTCAGTAAAAATAGTCGTTAAAAAAAAAATCGTTCGCGAACTGGCGCCAGGCTGTCGTCACGGGTCACGGCTCTCGTTGATAGGCACTGGCGTTTGTCGCTGGCTGGACTGGAGCGCAACTAGGCTCCTCTACAGCATGTGGCAACAGAGAGCGAGAGACAGGACAGCGAGACCACAGACTCGAGGAACTTCGGGCCAATTTGGTGAGGCTACAGGGCAGTCTTGCAACGCATGCACTATCGCGTTGAAGGGGTGTGATTGGAGAAGGGGTGCGGTGAAACAAGGACTTGAGATTTACTTTTTTGTCTCAAAATTAGCCTACATCAGTGACAAAGAAATACAGGTAGAGCCTTTATTTAGGTAAAATCATTGCACGTTGTGGATACCACGTTTGCTTTCGTCATAAGCTTAATTGCAATCACATTTGCGCGTAGGCAATAGTTAGATTTTGATGAACGTTGCCAAGAACCAGTCACTGGTTAGAATACATAACAGGCTAATAAGAATATCTGCAAATTTGTATGTAGTCTACAGCGTTGTCTTGGTAGAGGCAAGAGGAATCAGACAAAGAAAGTCGGGCGCAAGCTTCTCCTACAAAGCCCTCGTTTAGGTGTGACAGAAACGACAAAAGGAAAGTGGAAAAACTCGCATCAGCACCAGTGAACACCCAGACAGAGAAACAGACGAACAACAGCCAGACCGCACGACTGTTATTGGATGACAATATCCGGAAAATATAAGATTGTCTGCAGTTTTTGCAAGATGCAATAGGCTCCAGGTAATTACATTCCTTCTTGTGTCTGCACAGTCTGGAGTGTTTCAGAGCGTAGTGGTCACAACAAAACCACTCCAAAAGACATCTGAAGACAGGCGTCTAGTCTCACCAAGTAAGAAAACGTGCCAGTAGAAAATAAATGCTCACAAATGTCATATCATACAGGATTGCAGCTTACTGAAATAGTTATTGTGTGTTGTGCCTTGCAGCTAAATGGGAAGAGAAATAGATGAGCGCTGTCCAAAATAACTTAAAGAAAGGGAAAGAGAAGAGTGTGAAGTGGACAACGCAGAACACTAAATATTCCAGAGGCGAATGACCATTGAAGGTAAGCACCAAGTTGAGTGCCATAATTACAGAATTACAGAATTTAGGCATGGTCTTATCACAATAATAAACAATGCACCAAAAACGAAACAGAAGTAACTGACCACACTTGCATTGGATTGCATAACCGTTTAAGCATGTTGAATACACCTAGATTTTGCTGATATTTGTAGCCTACCTTAGGCTATTACATGAATCATTAAACACAACTTTTTTTATTTTGTTTTGTGTACAAATTAGCGAGGCCTACTTTATAATTATTCACAGCTGTATGACAATATCTATGATATGTGGGTCCTTTAACATGTCTTACCCCAAATTGTAAATTATGGCAAAAATACACTTTCTGTCAAACAACAATACTTTATCTTTCATTAACCTTTTTCTAACACACGTAGGCCTAAATGGTTTAAATTCCCCCAAATAAAAATGTCACAATTGGAAAATGTGATATTTCAAAATGTGATATTTCAAAATGTTTTTTATGTTTTTAACCGATTATTATTTTATAAATGTCATCCATAGCCACTTGTTATGAACATTTGTCTGTTATTCATTCAAAGTATTGTGTTTCTGTGACACTCAGAGGCTGAGAAATTGACGATTTCGCTAATCTGACATACCAGTACGACCTAAGATGGCCACCGATATGGGCGATATGGGCGTCATAGGCGCCAGTGCCATCAGACTTTTAGCTCTAACTTTGGAACGCTATGGGCTATCAACTCAGTTAGAATTGCATCTGAAAGATGAGACTCTCGATTTGGTATGCTGACATTGACTGGGAGCTAAAAATGTATTTGAATTATTATATTTATTGTTATTTTTTAGTTATAGTGGCTGCCAAGACCCCCAGGGGCCAAATCTGGTTTTCAGGTTTTTTTGTCAGTAACTTACTGCTTGACATAGTCCTAAAGTTTCAGAAGGATCAAAAAAAGGTTTTCAAAATGGACATTTTTGACCACTTGGTCAACTATGTAGGAGCATATGTGACCAAAATGGTCGCACTTTAGAGCCCTGAGCCCATCTCTCTCTCTCTCTCTCTCTCTGATTTTCCACTTTATGAGATGTGGATGGTGGGATGTTCAGATACAGTTTTGACATCAGTTCTTCTGCTCTGTTTTTGTATCAGCTGTGGAATTTGAACCTCTCTTCCTTGGGTGAGGCCTTTCCTGCTCAGTGGAATATGTTAGTCTCCTGAGGAGTGTGTATTGGCAAATGGGGCTTTCCAGTGGGGTTGATCACCAAACATTCCAGGCTGCTGGATGGAGGGTTAGCGGGCCAGCTCTGCGCAGCTGGGAGCCATATAAGACGCTGTGTCTCTGTGTGTTGAGCAATAGCACACACACATGCACATACACACACACACACACCCTCCGACCCCCACCACTGTTCAACTCTGCATACCCCGACCAATGCATGGAGCGGGAGGCCGTGGGGAGGGTTGTGTGTGTGTGTGTGTGTGTGTGTGTGCATTCTACTCTCTATCAAGGGACAGAGAGCTGCCAAAACCAAGGGATGTCTCATAACAGTCTGATGCAGTCTTGGAAAGATACATGCAAGACAAAGGAACACACACACACACACACACACAGACACACACACACACACACACACACACACACACACACACACAGACTGCATAGTGCACACATGCAAACTCTCTCACACATACCCCTTGGCACGTTGGCAGTCATAAACACTCACAGAGAGACTCACAAAGATACGCCAAACAAAATGTAGTTATTCTCTCTAAACCACATGATGTTTGTCTCTCTGCTGAAGTAATGTCGTTTCAGAGAGAGGGAGAGAATGGGAGAAGGAGGGGGAAGAGAAGCAGGTGATTGTGAGAGAGAGGGATGGCAGTCATACAGTTTCTGTTCTTTTCTTCTATCCTTTCTCTCTTTTTTGGCTGCCACCTGGTTTTGTTTTTTAAACAGGGTGTCCGTGTGCAAAGAATGTGTGTGCGGCATGTGTGTGAGTGTGTGTGTGTGTTTGTATGGTAGAGGAGAGCTGGAGCCGGGACAGTGTCTGCCCAGAGAGGAAAGGAGGAGCACAGATCCTGAGGAAGAGGGACATGTGGGGGTTTGGGTTTCTGGGGTAACACGGCCAGAGGAACAACAGAGAGCAGAGAGTAACACAGAGGGTAACACAGAGAGTAACACAGAGAGTAACACAGAGAGTAACACGGAGAGTAACACGGAGAGTAACACAGAGAGTAACACGGAGAGTAACACGGAGAGTAACACGGAGAGTAACACGGAGAGTAACACGGAGAGTAACACAGAGAGTAACACAGAGAGTAACACAGAGAGTAACACGGAGAGTAACACGGAGAGTAACACGGAGAGTAACACGGAGAGTAACACGGAGAGTAACACAGAGAGTAACACAGAGAGTAACAAGGAGAGTAACACAGAGAGTAACACAGAGAGTAACACAGAGAGTAACACAGAGAGTAACACAGAGAGTAACACAGAGAGTAACACGGAGAGTAACACGGAGAGTAACACGGAGAGTAACACAGAGAGTAACACAGAGAGTAACACAGAGAGTAACACAGAGAGTAACACAGAGAGTAACACGGAGAGTAACACAGAGAGTAACACAGAGAGTAACACAGAGAGTAACACATATAGTAACACATATAGTAACACGGAGAGTAGCACATATAGTAACACGGAGAGTAACACAGAGAGTAACACAGAGGGTAACACAGATAGTAACACAGATAGTAACACATATAGTAACATGGAGAGTAACACGGAGAGTAACACGGAGAGTGACACGGAGAGTGACACGGAGAGTAACACGGAGAGTAACACGGAGAGTAACGCGGAGAGTAACATGCAACCGGACACTGAGACAAGAGGGCTAGATATCAGAAAAGCCTTTGTTTTGCCAATACAGCGTATTGTGGGAGTTGGGAGTCAGGCACTAGGTCAGTTACAACACCTTGTGCAAAAACAAAAACATAAACAATCCAATGCTGTGCATAACAGACAGACAGAGAGACTACTAGGGAAATCTACTTACCATGTCTCTTACAGTAGTAGGTTGCTAGCTTTCTAGTGCTCTCCAACGTCCTCTGCTCTTCAGGGCGAATCCTAACTTCCACTTAAGTAGAATTTTCACTCAGTCTCCCATTGTTATTAATGCATGACTAAGTGAAAATTCATAGAAAGATTTTAGTGGAAGCTAGGATTAGCCCCTTAAAAAGTAGGGCCTCTTAGGGATCCATTGGACATCTGAGTTTCGTTATTCAGGACACTCAGTTAGTTTGTGAGGCTACAGCAGCTGCTACACAACTGTGTGCATATTTATATAATAACACATCTACAAAACACTCTGCTTTTCCAATACATACATATGTTTTGATTTGCATATTTTATTCTAGTAAAAACAAATATACCATTTGTAATAATATACATTTTTATATTTACACACACTCCTTATCACATGCATGTACTGTATATCATGCATGAAAGCTTACATTCATGTTCATCACATATGCACACAAGCACACAGAAACATGTACAAGCCCTCTGTGTATAGTGCATATATACAGTGGCTTGCGAAAGTATTCACCCCCCTTGGCATTTTTCCTATTTTGTTGCCTTACAACCTGGAATTAAAATTGATTTTTTGGGGGGTTTGTATCATTTGATTTACACAACATGCCTACCACTTTGAAGATGCAAAATATTTTTGGGGATGAAAGAAACAAGAAATTAAGATAAGAAAACAGAGAACTTGAGCGTGCCTAACTATTCACGCCCCCCAAAGTCAATACTTTGTAGAGCCACCTTTTGCAGCAATTACAGCTGCAAGTCTCTTGGGGTATATCTATATAAGCTTAGCACATCTAGCCACTGGGATTTTTGCCCATTCTTCAAGGCAAAACTGCTCCAGCTCCTTCAAGTTGGATGGGCTCCACTGGTGTATAACAATTTTTAAGTCATACCACAGATTCTCAATTGGATTGAGGTCTGGGCTTTGACTAGGCCATTCCAAGACATTTAAATGTTTCCCCTTAAATCACTTGAGTGTTGCTTTAGCAGTATGCTTAGGGTCATTGTCCTGCTGGAAGGTGAACCTCCGTCCCAGTCTCAAATCTCTGGAAGACTGAAACAGGTTTCCCTCAAGAATATCCCTGTATTTAGTGCCATCCATCATTCCTTCAATTCTGACCAGTTTCCCAGTCCCTGCCGATGAAAAACATCCCCACAGCATGATGCTTCCACCACCATGCTTCACTGTGGGGATGGTGTTCTCGGGGTGATGAGAGGTGTTGGGTTTGCGCCAGACATAGCGTTTTCCTTGATGGCCAAAAAGCTCAATTTTAGTCTCATCTGACCAGAGTACCTTCTTCCATATGTTTGGGGAGTCTCCCACATGCTTTTTGGCGAACACCAAACGTGTTTGCTTATTTCTTTCTTTAAGCAATGACTTTTTTCTGGCCACTCTTCCATAAACCCCAGCTCTGTGAAGTGTACAGCTTAAAGTGGTCCTATGGACAGATACTCCAATCTCCGCTGTGGAGCTTTGCAACTCCTTCAGGGTTATCTTTGGTCTCTTTGTTGCCTCTCTGATTAATTATCCTTGCCTGGTCCATGAGTTTTGGTGGGCGGCCCTCTCTTGGCAGGTTTGTTGTGGTGCCAAATTCTTTCAATTTTTTAGTAATGGATTTAATGGTGCTCCGTGGGATGTTCAAAGTTTCTGATATTTTTTTATAACCCAACCCTGATCTGTACTTATCCACAACTTTGTCCCTGAACTGTTTGGAGAGCTCCTTTGTCTTCATGGTGCCGCTTGCTTGGTGATGCCCCTTGCTTAGGGGTGTTGCAGACTCTAGGGCCTTTCAGAACAGGTGTATATATATACTGATATCATGTGACAGATCATGTGACACTTAGACTACACACAGGTGGACTTTATTTAACTAGTTATGTGACTTCTGAAGGTAATTGGTTGCACCAGATCTTATTTAGGGGCTTCATAGCAAAGGGGGTGAATACATATGTACGCACCACTTTTCCGTTATTTCTTTTGTAGAAATTATTTCATTTCACTTCACCAATATGGACTATTTTGTGTATGTCCATTACATGAAATCCAAATAAAATCCATTTAAATTACAGGTTGTAATGCAACAAAATAGGAAAAACAGCAAGGGGGATTAATACTTTTGCAAGGCACTGTACACAGAAACTAAAAGTACAATACTAATGAGAATCTCCCACACACACACAGATGACAGGAGAGGGGCCTCTCTCTCTGACCTCTCCCCCGCTCTGAGAGCCCTAGGTTGGGCTGGGGACAGGGCCTGAGTGGATGTCCTGTCTGGGTCCCACATCCAGGGTGACTGTACAGATAAGCCTGCTTGTTGCTCAACCCTCAACTGACATACTATGAGGTAAGAGCTCAGCGCTTCTGGGCCAAAGGTTCAGCACAGCTAAGTGTGTCTTGTTTCTTCTATGGGAATTTTGGCTTCCCACACTGGGTTGTAGCATTGTTACATAAGCCAGAGCAGGTAAAGCCATTCCTGATGATACTTACATGTAGCCTAACCTTGCCTTGGACTTGGATATTCAGTGTCCAAGACATTCGCCTTCCTTTTTTGGCAATTCAAAGGCACACCGTATTCACTTATAAAGTTCCTAATTGCATTATCCCTCTGCATTTGTAATGCTCTCACAGCGTAAACACAGAGTCTAAGAAGTGGTGAAAAAAACTTCATAAGCACATTCTCTGAAGGACAGGGCTTAAAATGACAGCTCCAGGGTCATGGTCAGGGTCAGCTCACATTCCATCTACTAATGTATTGGAAGCAACCACTTAGAGGTTTCTCTAAAATATAACCATAGATGTATCTGAAATGTGGCCTTTGATCTCTCTTGTTATATGGTTTCTCACTAGTTTTCTCTGTCACACACACTCACACACACAGAGCCCTCCCCATGGCCTCCTCCAACCCTGCACAGAGGCATGCACTCAGATTGAGAGTTAACAGACATTTTATCTCCCATTCTGAGTGCATAACGCTTTGGATTCATAGTTGTGGCTCTACCACAAACCATTCTGTGCTGAATCTGCAGTAAGTGGGTGTGCCTCTCACTAGAGAGGCTTGGCAATGCTTTATACTACACCCTACAGTCACTGAGGAGAATCAAGGGAATCTTGGCTGTATTCTCCTATGAGAGAGTGTGTGTGTGTGTGTGTGTCACGTGTGTATATGTGTTATAGAGAGTGTATAGTATGTCATGTATTTTTGTGACTGTGTGTGTTTAACTTTTGGAGTGTGTGTTCAGAGATTTTGGAGTCTGCTGCTGTTCTCATGTTTTTGTTGGAAAGCAGATCGTCCTGGCAGCTCAGTCATATGACAGGATGTGTGTATGTGTATGTGTGGTCACATAATATATCACTACTGTGTAGGAGTGTTTATGTGTCTGTTTCCATGTGTGCATGTTGTAGAAGTGTGGGTGTGTCGGTGTGTGTGTGTGTGTGTGTGTGAGGGAGAGGGAGGGAGGGAGGGGGAGGGGGAGAGGGAGAGATTAGATTTGTATTTAGGCACATGCATAGGGTCGCAGATGTAGTTGCAGTGTACAGTGAAATACTTGAGCTCCGAGCTCCAACAGTGCAGTGTCACGATCGTCAAAAGGAGTAGACCAATGCGCAGCGTGGAATGCGAACATACTTTATTATATTCACCACACGAACAAAAACAACAAAACGATACGTGAAGTCCTTGGTAACAAACACAAACCAACACGGAACAAGATCCCACAAAACACAAGTGCCAAACGGCTGCCTAAGTATGGTTCCCAATCAGAGACAACAAGCAACAGCTGATTCACGTTGCCTCTGATTGAGAACCACCCCGGCCAACATAGAAACACATGAACTAGAAACTGAAACAATGAACACAAAACATAAACTCTACACACCCTGGCTCAACATAACAGAGTCCCCAGAGCCAGGGCGTGACATGCAGGTGTGAATGAAACAATACAAAAATAGGAGTAGTGGTGGTTATTCAGCATGATAAATGTCCATTGGGTTGGGGGCAGGGTAGATGTCTGTTAAGGGGGGGCATGAGGGGGACAGGGGGAGCAGGTAGCTGACTAGTGGTGGCTATTCAGCAGACTAATGGTCTGGGGGTAGAATTTATTGGCCAGTCTGAGTTTTAGCCATGATGCTCCTGTACTGCCCACGTGAGTGATGGAAGCGGGGAGAACAAGCCGTGGCTCAGGTGGCTGAGGTCCCTGATGATCTTCTTGGCCTTCCTGTGACACCTGGTGCTGTAGGTGTTCTGGAGGTCAGGCAGTGTGCATTCGGCAGAGCGTACCACCCTCTGTAATGTCTTGCGGTAAGCATGCGCTCTTCTCCCGCTGACTCCATAACGGGTGGGTGATTCTGTGGTGAGTGTGGTGAAAGGAGTCAGGCGCAGGAGGGTAATCACCGAATACAGAGTTTATTCCTTCGTTGACACACAAATGCGCTCCAATAACGATCAACGAAACAGGCACTGGGGAAACAAACATCCCTGGCAATTACACTGTAATGGAATCCAATAATACATAGGCACAGGGGGAAAATCTACCCTGGCAACACAATGTTATGAGTAGCTCCACCGAGCTACATACTCTCACAATTAACAATCACCCACAAGGATAAGGGGGCAGAGGGAACACTTATACACAGACTAATTAGGGGATTAGAACCAGGTGTGTGTGATTGACAAGACAATTGTGATGATGATTGGGGCGGCAGTGGTTAGTACTCCGGTGACGACGAACGCCGAAGCCTGCCCAAACAACGAGGGGAGGCAGCCTCGGCCGAAGTCGTGACAGCAACTCTCTCCTCCACTTTGAGCCATCTAAGGCTTTCAAAGTGGGAATAGTCAAGATGCGTAAGTGCTGGAAGTTTAAGAATAATCCTGACTAATTTGTTCTGAGATGTCAAACTAAGAGCCATGGGATTTTTGGGGGCACTATTGTACCAGGAAGAGCATGCATAGTGAAAGTGGCATTGAACAAGAGCCCCTGCCAATGTCCCCATTGCATTCTTATCCTAATATTTGGAGGTTCTTGCCAGAAACCTAATTTTATGGTTCACTTTGGAGATAACATTTTGTGCCATGCTCTCCCCTGTCAGATGTTTATCTAGCACACATCCAAGATACTTAACATAGTATTTTGCTGCGACTACAATGTCACCTACTACCACCTTAAAATCAGGGGATTTCCTCAGTTTCACCTTGGACCCGAACAAGATGGACTCTGTTTTTCCAAGGTGAAGTGACAGCTTATTGTTATAGCCATTTACTGACATTCAGAAGTTCACCACTGAGGGCTTTCTCAACCACCTTTTTGTCTTTGTGGGAAACCAACAGTGCAGAATCATCTGCATATAGGAAAAGGTCACATGTACAGGCAGATTTCAGATCATTTATATACAATAGAAAGTAAAGTGGACCCAGCACACTCCCTTGGGGTACCCCACAGTTCAAGATTTTGGGTTTAGACAGGGTCCCATCCACATCCACCATCTGTTTTCTTCCTTGCAGGTAAGAGCTAACCCATTTTAATGCTAAGTTGTTAAAGCCCATAGCTCTTAGATTGATTAACAGTATCTCATGATCCACTGACAGCTTATTGTTATAGCCATTTACTGACATTCAGAAGTTCACCACTGAGGGCTTTCTCAACCACCTTTTTGTCTTTGTGGGAAACCAACAGTGCAGAATCATCTGCATATAGGAAAAGGTCACATGTACAGGCAGATTTCAGATCATTTATATACAATAGAAAGTAAAGTGGACCCAGCACACTCCCTTGGGGTACCCCACAGTTCAAGATTTTGGGTTTAGACAGGGTCCCATCGACATCCACCATCTGTTTTCTTCCTTGCAGGTAAGAGCTAACCCATTTTAATGCTAAGTTGTTAAAGCCCATAGCTCTTAGATTGATTAACAGTATCTCATGATCCACTGTATCGAACGCCTTTTGTAGATCTAACATAACCATACCACAAAATGTCCCTCCGTCTACTTCCTTCCTTATGTGGTCAGTTAGATATAGTAGGCAAGTGTCGGTGGAATGGGATTTCCTAAAGCCAGATTGGAGCTCATAGAATAGGTTATGTAAGGAAATATAACTGTCAATCTGCTTGAACATAATCCTTTCCATGACCTTCGATAAAACACACAGGATTGAGACAGGCCGATAGTTTCCATGACCTAACTTATTCTCTTTTTTATATAGAGGAATGACCTTTGCAAGTTTTAGTTCACTGGGAAAACACCCTAGTTCAATAGACAGATTTACAATGTGAGTTACACAGGGGGTGATAATTACCACAGCATCCCTTAGAAATCTGGCAGGAATGTTGTCAAGGACAGTTGCTTTGGAATGGTAAAGTTCTTTCAGCTTCTTTAGCACAGTTGACTCAGACACCTTTTCAAATGAAAAAGCATCTACTTGAATTCCCTGCTGCGAGTAAAACTGCAGCAGGGAATTCAATTTATTAATTTCCTATCTATAAATATATCATTTGCCCTGGATTTCCTGAACTCCAGAAAGCGTTAGTTTCTACGCTTAATTGCCTTGAAAATGTTATAGTTTATCCATGGTTCTGTTCTTTGCTTAATTCAGTGATTTTCAATACCGATTATCAATAACGCCTTGCGGGGGTGCATGCTACACCACTGCTTATAACTATAAGCTAAGTATAACTACAGTGGGAAAAAAAAGTATTTAGTCAGCCACCAATTGTGCAAGTTCTCCCACTTAAAAAGATGAGAGAGGCCTGTAATTTTCATCATAGGTACACGTCAACTATGAGAGACAAATTGAGAAAAAAAAATCCAGAAAATCACATTGTAGGATTTTTTATGAATTTATTTGCAAATTATGGTGGAAAATAAGTATTTGGTCACCTACAAACAAGCAAGATTTCTGGCTCTCACAGACCTGTAACTTCTTCTTTAAGAGGCTCCTCTGTCCTCCACTCGTTACCTGTATTAATGGCACCTGTTTGAACTTGTTATCAGTATAAAAGACACCTGTCCACAACCTCAAACAGTCACACTCCAAACTCCACTATGGCCAAGACCAAAGAGCTGTCAAAGGACACCAGAAACAAAATTGTAGACCTGCACCAGGCTGGGAAGACTGAATCTGCAATAGATAAGCAGCTTGGTTTGAAGAAATCAACTGTGGGAGCAATTATTAGGAAATGGAAGACATACAAGACCACTGATAATCTCCCTCGATCTGGGGCTCCACGCAAGATCTCACCCCGTGGGGTCAAAATGATCACAAGAACGGTGAGCAAAAATCGCTGAACCACACGGGGGGACCTAGTGAATGACCTGCAGAGAGCTGGGACCAAAGTAACAAAGCCTACCATCAGTAACACACTACGCCGCCAGGGACTCAAATCCTGCAGTGCCAGACGTGTCCCCCTGCTTAAGCCAGTACATGTCCAGGCCCGTCTGAAGTTTGCTAGAGTGCATTTGGATGATCCAGAAGAGGATTGGGAGAATGTCATATGGTCAGATGAAAACATCACTGCTCTGCATGGAGGAATGGGCCAAAATACCAGCAACAGTGTGTGAAAACCTTGTGAAGACTTACAGAAAACGTTTGACCTGTGTCATTGCCAACAAAGGGTATATAACAAAGTATTGAGAAACTTTTGTTATTGACCAAATACTTATTTTCCACCATAATTTGCAAATAAATTCATTAAAAATCCTACAATGTGATTTTCTGGATTTTTTTTCTCATTTTGTCTATCATAGTTGACGTGTACCTATGATGAAAATTACAGGCCTCTCTCATCTTTTTAAGTGGGAGAACTTGCAAAATTGGTGGCTGACTAAATACTTTTTTTCCCCACTGTAGTTGATTGGGTTAATTACTTATCGTCTGATTAGGTCAGGAAGTGTTTCTCATAAGAATGCTAAATTACTCTTGCGGTATTGAAGGAGGACAGCTAGCTATTACACTTGCAATAAGGTGCAGTCCTGCATTATTACTCTTGCAGTATGTAGGCCTAGGTATATACAATGTATATCTATCACAAAGACATACACATTATGTAGCTAGCTAAATAGATACATTGTGTATACCTCTTAGGTCACACACAGCATACTGCAAAATAATACTGCATTGCAGGACTGCACCTTATTGCAAGAAACTGTAATAGCTGTCCTCATTCCAAATAAGTTTTGAACAATTCACAAAGACAGATACACAACAGCTAGCTAAACAGATACACACACACATACTGTACCTCTCACGGAGCATTTGTTTCGTAAGCTGGTCTTCCAATCGGCTGAAGCGATCCTCTCCTCACATGATGATAATTTACATTGTGTATTTCTCCGTCTCTTTTCAGCTGTCTCCTCTCGTTCAGTCTAGATTGTTGCCCATGAACAAAAATTAAAAGGATGGCACAAAATAGCCCGGCTATCTCCTCCAGCCCGGCTATCTCCTCCAGCCCGGCTATCTCCCCCAGCCCGGCTATCTCCCCCAGCCCGGCTATATCCTCCAGCCCGGCTATATCCTCCAGCCCGGCTAACTCCTCCAGCCCGGCTATCTCCCCCAGCCCGGCTAACTCCTCCAGCCCGGCTATCTCCTCCAGCCCGGCTAAGTCCTCCAGCCCGGCTATCTCCTCCAGCCCGGCTATCTCCCCCAGCCCGGCTAAGTCCTCCAGCCCGGCTATCTCCTCCAGCCCGGCTAAGTCCTCCAGCCCGGCTATCTCCTCCAGCCCGGCTATCTCCTCCAGCCCGGCTAACTCCTCCAGCCCGGCTAACTCCTCCAGCCCGGCTATCTCCCCCAGCCCGGCTATCTCCCCCAGCCCGGCTAAGTCCTCCAGCCCGGCTAACTCCTCCAGCCCGGCTAAGTCCTCCAGCCCGGCTATCTCCTCCAGCCCGGCTATCTCCTCCAGCCCGGCTATCTCCTCCAGCCCGGCTAAGTCCTCCAGCCCGGCTATCTCCCCCCAGCCCGGCTAAGTCCTCCAGCCCGGCTATCTCCTCCAGCCCGGCTATCTCCTCCAGCCCGGCTAACTCCTCCAGCCCGGCTAACTCCTCCAGCCCGGCTATCTCCCCCAGCCCGGCTAAGTCCTCCAGCCCGGCTATCTCCTCCAGCCCGGCTATCTCCTCCAGCCCGGCTATCTCCTCCAGCCCGGCTAACTCCTCCAGCCCGGCTATCTCCCCCAGCCCGGCTAAGTCCTCCAGCCCGGCTATCTCCTCCAGCCCGGCTATCTCCTCCAGCCCGGCTAACTCCTCCAGCCCGGCTAACTCCTCCATACTTAAAAATGCCAGTCACCGAGGATCACAACAATGTCGCTGTCGAATTGCGTCATCGGTCGTTGTCTTAAAATTGTCACTAGCAGTTTTTCCTCGCGAATTAAACCTAGTCCTGTTTCCAGTTTAACGGCAAATGGAAAACAAACAAGAACCAACAAGGCTAGTTCGTTCTGGTTCCGGCACGGCCCGGCATGGTTTGGTTCATCCAGTGGAATTGTGCCATAATAGTGTTTGACAATCAGGAGGTTGGCAATTACCACCAATCAGCATTAACAAGACATTGGCCATATTCAGCTGCCCGAGATAAAAACTCAACAGGATTTTGAAAGGACACACGTGCACGCACACATGAACGAACTCAAGCCATCCAAGAAACCAGAAGATCGGCCCTCCTAATCAGCCTTGTGTAAGAGGGCACTTGTTTTAATGGGGAAGACTGATGTAACATCACTGCCATAGTGAATGAGTCAGACACCCAAACCACAGGTTGGACATGTTGTTGAGGGCGCTGTCATCCTCAGTGGGAGAGACTTCCACAGTCTCTCTCTGTCTGTCTTTGTGGTCAACTCCCAGCCAGCCAATACTAGTGGAAGGTCACTGTGGAACAACTATAATCTATGCATTACCATGGAGGACAAAAGTAAAGGAGGGCCCCTGGTTACAATAAAACACAGTGTCATGTATTGTCAAGTGTATGTCATACCAGGAAGGGGTTAGGGCATAGCACGGGTGTAGTGACAAAAGTCACACCGCACTATATGTAGTTGTGAGTAATTTCCTCTGTGTGAATAATAATTATAATTATGACTGCTCATAAATCTCCAGAGCTCTGGTAATAGGCTCAGTCAGTTCTTGGTCATTCAGGTCCACGGTGAATCCTACTAGCTTTTGTTACTGTACCCATACCACATCACACAGATAGTATTCACCATGACAGAATTAACAGATGGGAAGCTTGTAGTGGGCAGTAATATTTGATATGTGTATATACAGTATATTATATATATACATCACATGTGACTCGTGATAAGACTAAGCAATTAGCCTATTAAAATGTTCATCTGACTCCATAAAGATGATTAGCAATATGCAAGAGACTATGGTTGAGTTACAGTAATAGACAATGAATAAATGTCTGAGAATGGAATTCTAAATACAAGTATATTTAATTACTTTGTAAAATGAATGGATTCACATACAAGGCATAAAGCTTAAGTTACAAAGCAATACTGACATTAACAAAGCATTATTCTAGGCATATAATTTAGATCCTAAGCATGGTCAGAGAGAGAGAGACAAATAAACATGGCTTGTGCCATTGCCCATAGCTCATGGGAGAGGGAGAAAGAAAGAAAGAAAGAAAGAAAGAAAGAAAGAAAGAAAGAAAGAAAGAAAGAAAGAAAGAAAGAAAGAAAGAAAGAAAGAAAGAAAGAAAAAGAAAGAATCTCACCACAGCAGGTCAGGAACATAAGAAAGAACAATGAATCTAAGACCCTTTTATAAGCATCTGAGTTGTTTGGATTCAAAATCTGAGTTGTTGAACAATATAATTATTTAAAAGTTAACCTCCAATCAGATATCAGACCTACATGATGTAACCTCTGCTTCTCAGAGGTGAGACAATGCAGTTTGGCAAGATCAATACAGAGAATGCTGAATTCCTAAGACAACACAGAGGAAATTATTTTATACAGTTGATAAGAAGAGTCACTTCGGGGGCTGCCTGCCCTACAAGCTCGCTCCTATTTCAACACACTGAAATTACAGCTTTGCCTGGCACCTGTGTACTGTAGATGCATGAAGCATGTCCTACTAATCTCACCTAGATGTATTAAGCATTTCCCTAAGAGCAAAGTAACTGTTGCTCTATGTCAGGGATGGGCAACTGGCGGCCCCGGCGGCCCCCATTGATTTTGTTAGTCAGTCTCAAAATGTGTACAATTGTAGGAAATTAGGTGTAAAACAGCACATTGTCCTCTCTGCTCCATGGGAAAATGAATAGAATTGTATTTAAATGAGTTATACAATTACAAGATCTTCTCTCCACCCCATGGCAAAATGTGTAGAATTGTACAAAATTAATTATAAAACTTAATGTCTGTCAAGAGGCGGGATGCTAAAATGTTTTGCTCGCAATGTGTGCGTGTGTGCGTGTGGGGGGGTATGCAAATGTATTGGGGGAAAAAACACTCCATGCCACACTTTAACGTCTAAAACTTGATAGAAAGTACAAAGAAATTATAATCGACCTACTGTATATATGTTCAAATAACTGCCCTTTTTCTGGCCCGCAAAGAGTGACATCATTGATATACACAGAGAATAGAGTCGGCCCGAGAATTGAACCCTGTGGCACCCCCATAGAGACTGCCAGAGGTCCAGACAACAGGCCCTCCGATTTGACACATTGAACTCTATCTGAGAAGTAGTTGGTGAACCAGGCGAGGCAGTCATTTGAGAAACAAAGGCTATTTAGTCTGCCAATAAGAATGCGGTGATTGACAGAGTCAAAAGCCTTGGCCAGGTCGATAAAGACGGCTGCACAGTACTGTCTTTTATCGATCGCGGTTATCGTTTAGGACCTTGAGCATGGCTGAGGTGCACCCATGACCAGCTCGAAAACCAGATTGCATAGCGGAGAAGGTACGGTGGGATTCGAAATGGTTGGTGATTTGTTTGTTAAATTGGCTTTCAAATACTTTCGAAAGGCAGGGCAGGATGGATATAGGTCACTAACAGTTTGGATCTAGAGTGTCACCCACTTTGAAGAGGGGGATGACCGCGGCAGCTTTCCAATCTCTGGGGATCTCAGACGATACGAAAGAGAGGTTGAACAGGCTAGTAATAGGGGTTGCGACAATTTCGGTGGCTAATTTTAGAAAGAAAGGGTCCAGATTGTCTAGCCCAGCTGATTTGTAGGGGTCCAGATTTTGCAGCTCTTTCAGGACATCAGCTATCTGAATTTGGGGGGGGGGGCAAGTTGCAGTGGAGGGTGCAGAGCTGGTGGCCAGGGTAGGGGTAGCCAGGTGGAAAGCATGGCCAGCCGTAGCAAAATGCTTATTGAAATTCTCGATTATCGTAGATTTATCGGTGGTGACAGTGTTTCCTAGCCTCAGTGCAGTGGGAAGCTGGAAGGAGGTGCTCTTATTCTCCATGGACTTTACAGTGTCCCAAAACTTTCTGTTTGAAAAAGCTAGCCTTTGCTTTCCTAACTGATTGTGTATATTGGTTCCTGACTTCCCTGAAAAGTTGCATATCGCTGGGGCTGTTCGATGCTAATGCAGTACACCACAGGATGTTTTTGTGCTGGTCAAGGGCAGTCAAGTCTGGGTTGAACCAGGGGCTATATCTGTTCTTAGTTCTGAATTTTTTGAATGGGGCATGCTTATTTAAGATGGAGAGGAAAGCACATCCAGGCATCCTCTACTGACGGAATGAGGTCAATATCCATCCAGGATACCCGGGCCAGGTCAATTAGAAAGGCCTGCTCGCTGAAGTTTTTTCGGGAGCGTTTGACAGTGATGAGGGGTGGTCGTTTGACCACGTCCACATTACGGACTCAGGCAATGAGGCAGTGATCGCTGAGATCCTGGTTGAAGACAGCGGAGGTGTATTTAGAGGGTAAATTAGTCAGGAATGTATCTATGAGGGTGCCCATGTTCACAGATTTAGGGTTGTACCTGGTAGGTTCCTTGATAATTTGTGTGAGATTGAGGGCATCTAGTTTAGATTGTAGGACGGCCGGGGTGTTAAGCATATCCCAGTTTAGGTCACCAAGCAGTACGATCTCAGAGGATAGATGGGGGGCAAGCAATTCACATATGGTGTCCAGGACACAACTGGGGGCTGAGGGGGGTCTGTAGCAAGCGGCAACAGTGAGAGACTTATTTCTGGAAAGGTGGATTTTTAGAAGTAGAAGCTCAAACTGTTTGGGCACAGACCTGGATAGTATGATAGAGCTCTGCAGGCTATCTCTACAGTAGATTGCAACTCCGCCCCCTTTGGCAGTTCTATCTAGACGGAAAATGTTGTAATTCGGGATGGAAATTTCTGAATTTTTGGTGGCCTTCCTAAGCCAGGATTCAGACACTGCTAGAACATCAGGGTTGGCAGAGTGTGATAACGCAGTGAATAACTCAAACTTGGGGAGGAGGCTTCTGATGTTGACATGCAAGAATCCAAGGCTTTTACGGTTACAGAAGTCAACAAATGATAGCGCCTGGGGAGTAGGAGTGATACTGGGGGCTACAGTGCCTGGTTAACCTCTACATCACCAGAGGAATAGAGGAGGAATAGAATAAGGATACGGCTAATGGCTTTAAGAAATTGTCTTCTAAGTTCGTTGTACAGACAAGGATATGGAAGGATATGAGTACAGTGGAGGTACACCTAAGCATTGAGTAACAATGAAAGAGGTAGCATCACTGGAGTTACCGATTGAGCCGGTCTCCGCGTGTATGGGGGGTGGGACAAAGGAGCTCTCTGAGGCTGGTTGAGCGGGATTTGAGGTTCTACAGTGAAATAGTACAATAAGAACTACCCCAAACAGCAATAGGCTAGGCATATTGACATGGGAGAGAGGCATAACGCAATCACAGGTGTTATTCGAGAGGGCTAAGACAACAACTGGTAATGGCGCCGAAAGTTTGGGCTGAGGCTAAACAGATAAACAGGATAGGGTACCGTGTAAATGAACAGTCCAGCAGGCATCAGCTGTGTAGCTGAGTGATCATAAGGTCCAGTGAACAGTAATAGCTAAGTCCAGGAGCAGTTTGTAGGCTGCTACAGCACATGCGAGCGGGCCGGAGAAATATATACGAAAAAAAGACAAAAAAAACAAAAAAACAGGCTATTTACATGAGGACACAACACAATTCACGACCACACTGCTACGCCATATTGGATTCTTGGGTTGTGGAGTGCTAACCAGGGAATACCTAACACAACAGGAAAAGCAGGAGACTCAATAATAAAAAAAGTGACTTGCTCGTGATGAGTCTTGTTTGTAACCATAGTGACTGGTGCTGTAACCTCCCTAACAAACCCGGACCCTAATGGTCGACTGTCAAGTGCTCTGATGGGGAGTGGAATGGATAGGGGAACCAATGTAATGCCTAGACTGTGTGAAAATGACCTGCCCATAAAGTTCCCAGCTGCGCCTGAATCGACCAGTGCCTTACACTGGGGAACTACAATGTGATCAGGAAAGTGGATGGGTAGGGTACAGTGCGCAGCAGAGGGCTCTGAACGAGTGTGGGTGTTCGATACCTGGGGTGACGTGAGAGTGCCCTGACTGCCGCCTCCAAACCCAAAAGAACGCTGACGACATCGTGCAGTGGAATGTCCTCTCGTGCCACCAGAGTGACACTGGCACTGTCGTCTTCCGCTCTCCCGGATCGCCGCTCCACCCAGCTCCATCAGCTCGTGATCCGGGTCGGGCGGGGTTGGAACGGGCAGGCCCTCTCCCGGACGTCCTCTGGCCGCCAGCAGGTTGTCCAACCGGATGGCCATGTCCACCAGTTGAGTGAAGGACAACATGGTGTCCCGGCAGGCTAGCTCCCTTCGGACATTTCCCCGAGAGGCAGGAGATGAGGGCGGACACCTTCTCCCGCTCCGATGGGGCCGGGCTGATGCTGGAATAGTAAAGCTCCAGTTGGAGGAGGAATCCCTGGCAGAGAGCAGCTGTCCCGTCGAAATCCCGTGGTTGGGATATATGGATCCCTATGGGTGCTGGGTTGTGGGTGGTTGGATCCGGTCACCCAGCTGGTCCTGACAGATCGGGTCCTCCCCTCTCCAGGCAGTGCTTTCGCTTTTCCCAAGCTGGCTTGCATCGTCGAATGCTCCTGGAACCGTGTCACGACTTCAGGCATGCGCTCCTCTCCTGCTGACTCCATGGTGGGTGTGTGATTCTGTGATGGGTGATTTGAAGGAGTCAGGCGCAGGAGGGTAAATCACAGAATACATAATTTATTCCGGAAAAAGAGTTACGTGGAAATGCGTCAAACAGTCCAGTGCGCAAAACAACATTATCAGGACAGAGAAACAAGACACATGCTCATTGCTCACATGGAGCACTCCAAACAAAAGACAATGGAAAAAATGGATGGTTATGAAATAAACCAAACTTGTTGATACAAGTGTAGCAGGTTGTGAACTCTGCGAACAACGTTTTTACTCCGAGAATGAGAACGGTAAATGACTGTAATTAATACATGCATTAACAGAAATGTATGGAACCAAATTACAGGGATTAATGGTACATTTACTAGGCCTACTTGTGACATACTGTATGTAATGAGGAATTGATCAAAATAAACAATTAAAGGGCAAACAATTCACACAATAAAACAATGAATGTGCAGGAATTGGTGGGACACAGCTGAGCGCATTCTGAAGAGCTGAGTGTATGCATTCTGGAGAGAGACGCGCCATATCTTAGCCACACACGCCTCCCCTTCTTATTGTCTAAACATTTTAAATTCTACTCGAGACACATTATCTTCACACATATTTTAGATGTGCAACTCAATAATCAGCTCGGCCTATTGCCACGAGCGCTGCCCAAATTGCGGGCTTCCCAAATTGGCATAGGCCTACCTGCTTGTGATTTGAAACAATCCACAGCAATTTTTTAAAAGAAGCTAATGATCCTCTGTGGCTAAATCATGCTCTCTGGTGAAGTATGCCTGAAACCAGAGATCTGTATATAATGACGAGATGCTCATGTCTTTGCCCTAACAATGGGAGTCGTGTCCCAAAGGCGGGAAGGCAGGCGGCAAGTTTAGGTCTGCATATTATGCCCATAGAAACACATTGGGCTTATTCTGGACAGATTTTGGAGAGAGTGAGCCCTCTTGCTTCACCTCTTCCTCTCTGCTGAAACTATCTCACCGGAGAAAGCATCCGAGCGAGCGAAACAGCACCCCTCTGTCTTTCTATATGTAGCCCCTGTATCTGATACTGTCTGGACAAAAATAGTATAACATGCCATACTCTTTTTGTCCAGACAGCATCAGATACATGGTCTACACATACTGAGACAGAGGGGCGCTGTTTTGCTCGGATGCTTATCTTATCTCACTCGCATGTCTCAGTCAAATATATGATCAATATTTCAATATTTTATTTGGGGGGGCAAGGCAAGGAGGTACGGTAGGGTGGGCCAGACCCCCTAAGGCCCGCCCATAACGCCGGCCCTGTTGGGACTTACCAACATAACAACAACAAAAAAGCGAGATCATCAGCTCACAATATAAACTTGCATTTAAACATGCATTAAGATGAAAAAGTTATTGCATTTAGAGTATACATGAAAGAGAATGTATTGTTTTACAGTGGGGAAAAAAAGTATTTAGTCAGCCACCAATTGTGCAAGTTCTCCCACTTAAAAAGATGAGAGAGGCCTGTAATTTTCATCATAGGTACACGTCAACTATGACAGACAAAATGAGAAAAAAAATCCAGAAAATCACATTGTAGGATTTTTAATGAATTTATTTGCAAATTATGGTGGAAAATAAGTATTTGGTCAATAACTAAAGTTTCTCAATACTTTGTTATATACCCTTTGTTGGCAATGACACAGGTCAAACGTTTTCTGTAAGTCTTCACAACGTTTTCACACACTGTTGCTGGTATTTTGGCCCATTCCTCCATGCAGATCTCCTCTAGAGCAGTGATGTTTTGGGGCTGTCGCTGGGCAATACGGACTTTCAACTCCCTCCAAAGATTTTCTATGGGGTTGAGATCTGTAGACTGGCTAGGCCACTCCAGGACCTTGAAATGCTTCTTACGAAGCCACTCCTTTGTTGCCCAGGCGGTGTGTTTGGGATCATTGTCATGCTGAAAGACCCAGCCACGTTTCATCTTCAATGCCCTTGCTGATGGAAGGAGGTTTTCACTCAAAATCTCACGATACATGGCCCCATTCATTCTTTCCTTTACACGGATCAGTCGTCCTGGTCCCGTTGCAGAAAAACAGCCCCAAAGCATGATGTTTCCACCCCCATGCTTCACAGTAGGTATGGTGTTATTTGGATGCAACTCAGCATTCTTTGTCCTCCAAACACGACGAGTTGAGTTTTTACCATAAAGTTCTATTTTGGTTTCATCTGACCATATGACATTCTCCCAATCCTCTTCTGGATCATCCAAATGCACTCTAGCAAACTTCAGACGGGCCTGGACATGTACTGGCTTAAGCAGGGGGACACGTCTGGCACTGCAGGATTTGAGTCCCTGGCGGCGTAGTGTGTTACTGATGGTAGGCTTTGTTACTTTGGTCCCAGCTCTCTGCAGGTCATTCACTAGGTCCCCCCGTGTGGTTCTGGGATTTTTGCTCACCGTTCTTGTGATCATTTTGACCCCACGGGGTGAGATCTTGCATGGAGCCCCAGATCAAGGGAGATTATCAGTGGTCTTGTATGTCTTCCATTTCCTAATAATTGCTCCCACAGTTGATTTCTTCAAACCAAGCTGCTTACCTATTGCAGATTCAGTCTTCCCAGCCTGGTGCAGGTCTACAATTTTGTTTCTGGTGTCCTTTGACAGCTCTTTGGTCTTGGCCATAGTGGAGTTTGGAGTGTGACTGTTTGAGGTTGTGGACAGGTGTCTTTTATACTGATAACAAGTTCAAACAGGTGCCATTAATACAGGTAACGAGTGGAGGACAGAGGAGCTTCTTTAAGAAGAAGTTACAGGTCTGTGAGAGCCAGAAATCTTGCTTGTTTGTAGGTGACCAAATACTTATTTTCCACCATAATTTTCTAATAAATTCATTAAAAATCCTACAATGTGATTTTCAGGAAAAAAAAATCTCAATTTGTCTGTCATAGTTGACGTGTACCTATGATGAAAATTACAGGCCTCTCTCATCTTTTTAAGTGGGAGAACTTGCACAATTGGTGGCTGACTAAATACTTTTTTCCCCCACTGTATATGCTGTAATTATGAATTATTCCGGTAGCTAGCAAACTAGCTAGCTAACTATCTATGTTAGCTAGCACCACTAGCTCTAGCTAGCTAGCTATGCATTGATGGGGGCACTGGGTGTGAATGGCTAGCTAGCTAGTGGCAATACTGTCAAGTATACTGTCAAACAAAACACATTGTTTGGACTGTGTAGAGCAGGGCTCTCTAACCCTGTTCCTAGTTACCTGTCTAACTAGCTAGCAACCTATCAATTTATTTGAATAAGCTGTCATTGTTTCTGTTGCCTACACATCTTTCTTTTTTCACAGGCTACAGCTGTCACAAATGTTGTTGTGCAACCAGCAACACTGATTTTTTTTGTAAAATTCCAGTTGCTTCCATTTTGTTTCAAAATTGTTTAATTTTTTTTGCATGTTGTTGGTATTATTATGTGTCCTTTTTTAAATAAATAAAACCTTAACTAGGCTTACATCTGTGCTCAGATTCTTGGAGATCCTTTGCATAGTTTTACTCTCAACTCATCCTATAAGCACATTCACTGTTTTATAACACCTCAAATTAATACCACTTTGCTTAAGGTGTCTGTACACACTCTATAAGAGCATATGACATGGTTATGATGCCCATCATTCCATTCAATGTAATAATGTGACACAGAGGTTGGTAAATGACATAACACCCTGGTATGTAGACTCTTATGTAGCATGTAAAAACATATGACATATGTTGTCATGCAGACTGTACAATAGCAGTTGTTATTAACAGTTGACATTAGACCATATGACAACAGGATGAACAGTCATTTTTAACAGTCATTATAACCGGTTTTATTACATCTCATGCCTTGACTCATAACTATTTAAAACTACTTATGACAGCTTATGACAAATAATATAATGTGTTATATAGCTTTTATAAAGGCTTTATATGAATGCATAAGAACACCTACAGTAAAATGTTAGCCAAAATGCAAACTGTAAAGATACAAATGTGTAATAAATCATAGTGAAATAGTATTACTGCAACCATAGCCTAATGGTCTTGCTGTAGGCCTACAATAATCTGGTTCTTTCTGCCCCAGTGCACTCAGTGTCGCGGTCATTGACATGTGGTCACAGTGTGTGGTGACCGTCGGTAGCCCATGAAGCGCGCCAGGCGACCGCTTGGTCCAGAAATATCAGGACTCCAGTATAGATTTTTCCATTACTCTTTTTAGAGCGTACCATTCACTCTGACTGTGCAGCCGAGTGCACCAGACTGTCAATGAACGAGATGGAGCTGTGTGTGTGTGTGTGCCTGTGTGCGTGTGTGTGTAGAGGAGAGTATGAGGAACACACACTAACAGAGCAGCAGAATCAGACAAACCACACTCAAGCTATTTGGCTTAATCACAACAAAGGCCCTTCCTGTTTGCAGTGGGGGACTGGGGGTCTCTCTTACTGAACTAGACTGTATGGTGATACAGTATGTTTTCTCTCCCTCTCCCTCTCTCTCTCTCCCCCCCCTCTCTCTCTCTCTCTCTCTCTCTCTCTTCCTTTCATCTCTCTCTCTCTCTCTCTCTCTCTCTCTCTCTCTCTCTCTCTCTCTCTCTCTCTCTCTCTCTCTCTCTCTCTCTCTCTCTCTCTCTCTCCTTCTCTCAGATCTTGCTCGGCAGTACTTGTTGAGCAATTCATCTTCTCGCTCACTTTTACAGTGGTAACATACAACCCCCTTCTAAACACATCAATAGATCTATCATCATTTCATTACTCTGACATAAGGGACAATTTATCATCAACCATGTCCCGGTCCAGCAGCATGGTATCATTCTCTTCCTTATCCTGGATGGTCAGGGTGAGGGAATGCAACATCAGCGCTAAATTCACTCTCTCTGCCTCTATTGTCTCGTCTCAACCCCAGCCCAAGCTTTACTGTGACATGTCGTCGCCAAAGTGTGATGAGCGGCTTGGATCTGTCCGAAGTTCAAACAGGTTAAGAACATTCCAACAATCCCACAAGTAGCACAGGCCTGCAAATGCTTAGTAAGCGCATGGTGAACCAGGTTAAGGGCCCAGAAGCAGGGCTGCTTGTATCAGGAACCTCTCAGTAGTGCATACAGAACAGTATACAGATGTCAAGTGGCTCCATGGTGAAGGGTCAACTAAAGGATGTACTAAATGAGGTTGATAGGGAACAATTCTAGCAGATTAACTCAATTTCAATTTCTGGACATATGGGACAAGTGGTTAGTGTGTGATTTTTATGCAGGCCGATAGAAGTCACATGTTCGCTGGATTATACTTGTTAAACACTCATCTTTGGACGTAGATGGTTGATCACTTAACCTGCCTTATAAAGCTCTGCTCCGTCATAACCATCCTAAGTCTGGGAGTTGTGGTTGTGTCCCTGGCTGGCTTGTATCATATAGTGGGTCTACCTAGGTGAGGTACCCAATTAGCATTTTGTGTGTGTGTCCAGCGCAGAAGTAGATCATGGGGCTGTGTGTGTGTGTTTGGTTTTATTATCCTTGTGTGGACCAGAAGCCCTCACGAGGATAGTTAAACAAAGAAAATGTGGACAAGTGGGGAAATTTCACCGGTCCTCACAAGGAAAAAGGCCATTTTAAGCTTAGGGGTTAGGTTTAGGGTTAGGGTTACAATTAGGGTTAGGGTTAGAATTAGGGTTAAGTTAGGAGTTAGGGTTAGGGGTTAAGGTTAGGGGTAAGGTTAAGGGTAAGGTTAGGGTTAGGGTTAGGTTAGGGGTTAGGGAAAATAGGATTTTGAATAGGAATAAATAGTTTGGTACTCACAAGGATAGTGAGAACAAACATGAGAACAAACATGTGTGTGTGTTTGGCCAGGGCCCAGACCCATCAGGTAATTAAGCCCCTAGAACAGAGACTGATTGGATCCTTAATGAGATTAGCCCTGCCACTTGACCAGGCCATGCTATAAGGAGCACCTCTGCTGACCTCTGTGTCCCTTTCCCCACTGAGGGGATGAGGTGTGTGTGTGTGTGTGTGTGTGTGTGTAAGTGAGTTGGGGGTTGATGCAGACAAACGGCAGGCCATCCACAGACATCGTTCCGTGCAGTTTGTCTCCAACAAAGCAGCCTTGTGCCACTCAAGAATTCAGAGCAAACACTTCAAACCCCTCCGCCTCTACCTCCACCATCCCATTCTTGCATATCTAGGGGTAAAGGGTGAGGGTAAGAGAGCAGAGATGCCACATAAATGGGCAGTGCCCCTGGTGTGAAAGGACTGCCTGCTCTGCTCTATGGTATGCTGGGGGGTTGGGTCCGGTTGGTTGTGCACCCAGCTCTGCTTGGCTTGGATGGTACCTCTATGATAAAACTCACCACTGGCATCATCATCAGAGGCCTGTTTTACGTCTCTGAGACACAAGGTATTTAAACACAACACAACCCCTTCCCTCTAATGTCACTTCACATTCCCTGCATAGCTTCCCTATCACAACCTCTCATCACAGCTACTGACATGGACATAGTCAGCCACCAATTGTGCAAGTTCTCCCACTTAAAAAGATGAGAGAGGCCTGTAATTTTCATCATAGGTACACGTCAACTATGACAGACAAAATTAGGAGAAAAAAATCCAGAAAATCACATTGTAGGATTTTTAATGAATTTATTTGCAAATTATGGTGGAAAATAAGTATTTGGTCAATAACTAAAGTTTCTCAATACTTTGTTATATACCCTTTGTTGGCAATGACACAGGTCAAACGTTTTCTGTAAGTCTTCACAAGGTTTTCACACACTGTTGCTGGTATTTTGGCCCATTCCTCCATGCAGATCTCCTCTAGAGCAGTGATGTTTTGGGGCTGTCGCTGGGCAACACGGACTTTCAACTCCCTCCAAAGATTTTCTATGGGGTTGAGATCTGTAGACTGGCTAGGCCACTCCAGGACCTTGAAATGCTTCTTACGAAGCCACTCCTTCGTTGCCCGGGCGGTGTGTTTGGGATCATTGTCATGCTGAAAGACCCAGCCACGTTTCATCTTCAATGCCCTTGCTGATGGAAGGATGTTTTCACTCAAAATCTCACGATACATGGCCCCATTCATTCTTCCCTTTACACGGATCAGTCGTCCTGGTCCCTTTGCAGAAAAACAGCCCTAAAGCATGATGTTTCCACCCCCATGCTTCACAGTAGGTATGGTGTTCTTTGGATGCAACTCAGCATTCTTTGTCCTCCAAACACGACGAGTTGAGTTTTTACCAAAAAGTTCTATTTTGGTTTCATCTGACCATATGACATTCTCCCAATCCTCTTCTGGATCATCCAAATGCACTCTAGCAAACTTCAGACGGGCCTGGACATGTACTGGCTTAAGCAGGGGGGACACGTCTAGCACTGCAGGATTTGAGTCCCTGGCGGCGTAGTGTGTTACTGATGGTAGGCTTTGTTACTTTGGTTCCAGCTCTCTGCAGGTCATTCACTAGGTCCCCCCGTGTGGTTCTGGGATTTTTGCTCACCGTTCTTGTGATCATTTTGACCCCACGGGGTGAGATCTTGCGTGGAGCCCCAGATCGAGGGAGATTATCAGTGGTCTTGTATGTCTTCCATTTCCTAATAATTGCTCCCACAGTTGATTTCTTCAAACCAAGCTGCTTACCTATTGCAGATTCAGTCTTCCCAGCCTGGTGCAGGTCTACAATTTTGTTTCTGGTGTCCTTTGACAGCTCTTTGGTCTTGGCCATAGTGGAGTTTGGAGTGTGACTGTTTGAGGTTGTGGACAGGTGTCTTTTATACTGATAACAAGTTCAAACAGTTGCCATTAATACAGGTAACGAGTGGAGGACAGAGGAGCCTCTTAAAGAATAAGTTACAGGTCTGTGAGAGCCAGAAATCTTGCTTGTTTGTAGGTGACCAAATACTTATTTTCCACCATAATTTGCAAATAAATTCATTACAAATCCTACAATGTGATTTTCTGGAGAAAAAAAATCTCAATTTGTCTGTCATAGTTGACGTGTACCTATGATGAAAATTACAGGCCTCTCTCATCTTTTTAAGTGGGAGAACTTGCATAATTGGTGGCTGACTAAATACTTTTTTTCCCCACTGTATGGATTATAGTCATCTAGCAGTGTAGCGCAGGGCCGTATCCAAAACTGATCCTAGACCAGCATTCCTACTCTGAGTCGTTGTGAATATGGGCCAAGATCTTATCCAGAGAGGCCTTTTGTCAGTGCATACCAAAAAGTTACTGAGCAAAGGGCATACACATAGATAGCACAAACAAAAATATCCAAAAGTTTACCTAATCCTAACCTTCAATATCTGCTGTACTTTACACAGAATAGTACAAACAATATAAAGTGTAGCATTACAATGACAACTATACCATTACAACTTGTTACAATGGTGCCAACATTTTGTGGCTGATCTTTCAGCAGGGGAGTGGGTGAATGTGTCAAAGACCTGACTGGGCCCAAGCACCGCACGGTATGGCTCATTATATTGTTGCGTGCGTTTTTGTGTACTGAGAAACATGTAACTTGGTTCCAGAAGAAAATCCCTTTCAATTTCCTTATGTTGGGGGCTTTCATCAAGGTAAGTGTTTCTTGGTGTAACGTCATCCCCAGGCTAGTATTCAGACCGCATGACTTTTTCCACATTTTGCTACGTTACAGCCTCATTCTAAAGTGGATTAAATTACTTTTTTCCCTCATCAATCTACACATAAAACCCCATAATGACAAAGCGAGAACAGGTTTTTAGAAATACCTTGTTTACATAAGTATTCAGACCCTTTGCTATGAGACTCGAAATTGAGCTCAGGTGCATCCTGTTTCCATTGATCATCCTTGAGATGTTTCTACAACTTGATTGGAGTCCACCTGTGGTAGATTCAATTGATTGGACATGATTTGTAAAGGCACACACCTGTCTATATAAGGTCCCACAGTTGACAGAGCACGTCAGAGCAAAAACCAAGCCATGAGGTTGAAGGAATTGTCCGTAGAGCTCAGCGACAGGATTGTGTCCAGGCACAGATCTGGGGAAGGGTACCAAAAACATTTCTGTAGCATTGAAGGTCCCCAAGAACACAGTGGCCTCCATCATTCTTAAATGGAAGAAGTTTGGAACCACCAAGACTCTTCCTAGAGCTGGCCGCCTGGCCAAACTGAGCAATTGGGGGAGAAGGGCCTTGGTCAGGGAGGTGACTCTATGGAGATGGGAGAACCTTCCAGAAGGACAACCATCTCTGCAGCACTCCACCAATCAGGACTTTATTGTAGAGTGGCCAAACGGAAGCCACTCCTCAGTAAAAGGCACATGACAGCCCGCTTGGAGTTTGCCAAAAGGCACCTAAAGGACTCTCAGACCATGAGAAACAAGATGATCTGGTCTGATGAAACCAAGATTGAACTATTTGGCCTGAATGCCGAGCATAATGTCTGGAGGAAACCTGGCACCATCCCTACGGTGAAGCATGGTGGTGGCAGCATCATGCTGTGGGGATGTTTTTCAGCAGCAGGGACTGGGAGACTAGTCAGGATCGAGGGAAAGATGAATGGAGCAAAGTACAGAGAGATCGTTGATGAAAACCTGCTCCAGAGCGCTCAGGACCTCAGACTGGAGCGATGGTTCACCTTTCCAACAGGACAATATCCCTAAGCACACAGCCAAGACAACGCAGGAGTGGCTTCGGGACAAGTCTCTGAATGTCCTTGAGTGGCCCAACCAGAGCCCGGACTTGAACCCGATCGAACATCTCTGGAGAGACCTGAAACTAACTGTGCAGCGACTCTCCCCTTCCAACCTAACAGAGCTTGAGAGGACCTGCAGAGAAGAATGGGAGAAGCTCCCTAAATACAGGTGTGCAACGCTTGTAGCGTCATACCCAAGAAGACTTGAGGCTGTAATCGCTGCCTAAGGTGCTTCAACAAAGTACTGAGTAAAGGGTCTGAATACTTATGTAAATGTGATATTTCAGTTTTTGCTTTGTCATTATGGGGTATTGTGTGTAGATTGATGAGGAAAAAACGATTGAATGAATTTTAGAATAAGGCTGTAACTTAACAAAATTTGGAAAAAGTCAAGGGGTCTGAATTCTTTCCGAAGGCACTGTATAAGCTTGGGATATCAATCATTCAAAGTTCGCCTTAGTGGGAGTAACCATAGAATTCTATGGAAGTGACCTTACTGAGTAAAGTATTTGTCATCAGTCTATGTCCTTTACTAGCAAAAACATTCCCCCTGGCCGTCACTAATTAACACAGCCACAAAGTCATAATTATGGCTAAACCCCGCCCATTTCCAAAAAAATAACATTTTATTTTAAACCTAACCTTAACCTTAACCCTAACCTTAAAAACAACAGGTCCTACCTTCCAGCTAGCTTATTAGCAAAGGACATAGCTAGCTAGCTAATGGCTCCACCGAGAAGAAGAAAGACTACACCCTTAAAATCTGTGGTCGATGTGTGTCACGCTTGTGGGGAAAACTATCCCAACTACGACAGTGGTGCACAAGACACATAGGGGAAGGTGTTGTGGGAGATGATTGGTTGGTAGATTAAGCCAATGAGTAATGTGCCGGGAGATTCTACCGGCACTCTGTATTGGCTAACAAAGGCCAAGTTTGATGCGTTGGTCCACCAGACCTTCCGCGCATTTGGGCGGAAGTGTCTGGGAACGAGATTGGTCCTCTGCTATTCGGGAATCCTTGGGGCGTCCCTACCCCATAGAAGTTGAAATTGAAAATGGTTAAAGTTAGGATTAGGTAAGGGTTATGGTTAGGGTTAGGGTTTAGGGGAGGGACGCCCCAAGGATCTCGGATAGCACTAACCGAACAAGATTAGGTGTACTGTGACTAACATGACTTCACTTTAGATATAGGAGGGGGCTGAGCACGCAACCCTGTGGGGCCCATGTGTTGAGGATCAGCATGGTGGAGGTGTTGTTGCATACCTTCACCATTTGGGTTGGCCTATCAGGAAGTCCAGGACCCAGTTGCACAGGGAGGGGTTCAGACCCACTGTGTGTGTGTGTGTGCGAGAACGTGCGACATGTTTGTGTGTGTGCGTGCATACATGTGTGTGTATTTAGGAATGCCAGCTTCACTCTTTTCCACGAGGTCGCCTGCCCCTCAGGTAGCACCATCGTCACCCTTCACCCTTGACCTCTAAGTTTCCCTGAGGCCAAGCAAGCAGCAAACCACTTTCCTATGGGAGAAAAAAACAAGCTATCTCCCTAACATCCTCAAGTTGCTATGTGTGACAGCGTGAAAATGAGAGTTAATTCTGTGATATGCCTGTCTCTTCCTCGGTGTTGGGGGACTGTTTGATGGCCCACTTTGGCACTGACCTACTTGTGTCAGAGTGTGGAGGCCGATGCTGCTGGCTGTCGCATGGTGTCTGTCTGAGGGAAGCTCTCGTGGGTGTGGTGGAAGATGCTGGGTGTTTTGACAGCTAGATGTATGCTCCAGTATGGGCATGGGGCATGGGGCATGGGGCATGGGGTATTGGGGTGAGCTGACGGGGTTTGGAGAGTAGTGTCAGTGTCCTCTTGGTGAGCTGTGGGGCGTATGTCTCGGGGTCAGGGGCTCTTTGTCTGGGCACAGAGAGGAGGAGATACAGACGGGTAGACAGACATTACTAGAACATACAGTATAACAGAGACAGGCTCAGTTTCATACTAGCCTCTGTGGCCCGGTCATCCAGGTACCCCTACTGCTCCAGCAGCCTGGGAATGTGTGTGTGTGTGTGTGCGTGTGTGCGTGTGTTTGTGTGTGAGCGTGTGTGTGTGCGCGCGCGCGCGCATTGAAGAGAGCTAAATCAACAAATATAGCAGAGCATATTTCCCAGCCTTATGCTCATGTGATGGCCACTTGTGTGTGTGTGTTTTTTAAAAAAAGAATTGACTTTGTTTAGATAATATAACTACCTTCCTTGATCTATGGCCTTAGCTCATTCTCAACCCACAGTTCATTACAGTACCCCAGCAAGGAGACATTTCCACACGCATTTAATGGTAATGTATCATAGGCCTACAATTTTAATAACATAGTCATAAAACACTGATACAAGCCTAGTGCTTCTTGCAACTGAAACAGGGAAGCCACAACCACAGCATGCATTTGAGAGTTCACTCACTATGTACCTCCTTAACAAGCGCTGCCTTTCCAAATTCTATTACCCTCAGTGCAAGACCATGACCCCCCGCTTTATGCAACATTCCAACCCCATCATTCATGGCGTTCCATTTGAGCCATGCCAGAGGGGCCAGGGGGCATCACTTTCTCAGGATTGGCTGCTGTGGGCACTGCTATAGGCACTCCCAGTCAGTGGCGTGTATACATGGATGCCAAGGGAATTTTGTCTCTGTGTTTTCATAATTTTCTGTCAATTCGCAAGTGGCTGAATCTCACCGGAGAAATCATCAGAGCGAGGGAAACAGCGCCCCTCTGTCTATTCTGATTCTGATCTAACCATAATTTCATATACTGTGCCACTGGCCTGAGACGATTGAAGTTCAATATGTAGCCTAGATGTAGCCTAGTAGGCACACGTTAACTAGTTAGCTAACTTAGCTGGTTCATTGTTGCCTATGTGAGGAAGTTAGACTGGCAAGCATTTTAGCTCGGTTGACTATGACAACAAAAACTGAAAGCGTACTGTATGACAGAGCCATAGACAGTTTTGCCAGGCAGTGCTCCTGTTGTCTTTGTGCTGAGTTGCGGTAACTCTGTGGTTCTAAATCAGTAGTTGTTTAGTAAACTGTCGAAAACATGAACTTGCTTGATCATGCTGCAGGTCATATACCTGTTAGTTACATGCAATATTTGCTTTGTGGACTTCACCAAACAGATGTTGCTCTCTGGTTTTGTGATGAAACAAACCTATGTGTACTTAAATTTATTCTGCCACTGTGTGACTGTTGTCCTTCTGTTGTCACGGCCTTATTGTATATTACGGTGGCGTATGAACGAATGGGTTATAGAGCAAACAACGCAAATATCACAACATAGGTTGTAATATGCCTTTTTTACTGGCTTGGCTTGGCTTCCTCAGTGATTTTACCTACGCACCGCTACTGCTCCCAGGCCTATCTGGTGATGGCTTTGTGTGTGTGTGTGTGTGTGTGTGTGTGTGTGTGTGTGTGTGTGTGTGTGTGTCGTGCGTGCGGGCTGACAGACAGGGCAGAGTGAATGCATTGACAAGACAATGGGAACGGGGTGTGAGCTAAGCTGTTCCCTAGCAATAACAGGCTACGCTCCTATAGCCTTTCTTTTGGAACGTGCAGTACCTAGATCCACCAGGAGATGCCAGCCTTCTTTTGCTTATACACAGTAGAGCAGTGTTTCTCTACTCAGGCTTTTTGGGGAGCTCATTTAAATGTTGGTCCTAATTCCCACCTTTAATGACAACATTTTCATCAAGAGGTCAAAAGTCATCTTCCTCAGGTCTTGTTTGATTTCATTAAAGAAGGTAATTAGGAGCATACAGTGTGAGGGCCTTTCTGGTCTTGTATGTATCATTAGCATCATGTATGTATCATTAGTCAAGCACCTACGTTTTGGACTATGACTACATAAGTGTGTATGACCACAAGCATTTTAATTTGAATGTTGGACAAGGTTACAGTGTTTGATCAAACATTGAACATGTAGGTTAGAGACTAGTCAGGTATAATTGCAACCTGTTCTTCCTTGATTTACTATGAATAGGATGAGCACATTGTCAGTATTGGGCCAACTTCAGCACTGTCATGAATGGGCCAAAGGCTAAGGGTCACTTTTATTATCGTAACCATAATAATGACCCTATGACCTGTGATGCCAAAATTAACATCCTACAGGACACATTCTCTGGTCACAGTGCATGGGTAGTTAAGTGTTAAATCTATGCCCTTATAATGAGAATACAAAGTAATGCATTCCATTAGATTAGTTTTTATTCTTGGCCACAGTGGCATTTATTCCCCTGTGGCAAAGCTTAACATTCCAGGCATTGAATTCCCAGACGTTCTGTCCATGGCAAAAAATGGCTAATTCATTATACAGGTGGGGAGGCTTACCTTTCTCATCTACAGTGCCCATCTATGTGCTCCTATATTTACAGCGGTGGCTGAGCACATGACTGTTGGTGTCGCTGTGTGTGGTATGTAGTTGCCATACCATTGAACTTACATAACTAGCCAGAGAGCCTCACAGTGATGTGTTTGGCAAACATTTAACTGAATTTGAAATGTCATAGCTTGCAATATGAGATAAAGTACTGCTACATCAAGAACTGTGTAATAGACTGTGTCAAATATTTCAAAATGATAAATAGATGTTCAACCTGACTGTTACATCTACAGTGTGCGATAAAAAAGACACAGGTTGAACTTGTGGCATTGCTGTAAAGAAAGCAGAAATGGTCTGATTGAAGACAGAAGTAGGCGGGGGGGCACGGCATGTTTCGAGTTAACGGGGCGGGGAAACTGCTTCGGGGCGGTAACAGGAAGAGCACAGCTCCTTACCATTGGCTCCCATCTATCCCCATCTCCAAGATATCATGATGCAAACCAATGGGGTGTGCTTTTGAAGAAATCAGCTGGAGAAACAAAAACACAGACGGGTGGCTCATAGGCGAGATAGAACTATCAACGGTTAATATTTCACCAAATAAGAGCAGTTTTAGGTAAAAGTTCAGAGTTAGTGAGTGCTTTAGCTAGATGCAAATTAGTGAGCAGCCTGACGCATTGTAAGAGAACAGCGAGAAGAAGGAAGATGCTACCTTTGTGACAGCGCTGAGTTTTTGTGCAACATTCACACTAGTTCTCTCAGGGCTCTTGAGTTGCCAACCTCTTCTTGCCTCCACTCCTCTCCCGCGCTCGGTCGAACCACGCTCGGAGTGGCATGTGGGTCAATACTGGAACAGTCGGAAGGTAGGCGAGAAACGTCAGTACAACAGTGTTGCATGCATATGGTCACGTGTTCACTTTGTGTTTCGGTTTGCTTTAGGATATTATGAAATATCTCACTGGTTCCCAAAGTTTTGAACTGTAAACAATAGGCTACAACTAGCCTCTTCGCTCCGGGAGACCTGTAGGCTCCAATGTAACAAGCATAATGATGGTAGTGTTTTTTGTGCACGGATGTCCTGCTGCTTGAAAGCTGATTGCGTTTCAATGTGGTGCAGCAATAGGCTGGGTCCGTTACGCAAGACTATCAATGCATCTCTTTTTGGTTGTATCCTACTTACCCTCTACAATAACGTGCTTTGGTCTAACAATTCAAACTCGATTGACGTTGCATTTCGTAAGGTTTCGTGTATATTTTTGGGATTATTCTTGTCAACACTGGAAATGCAATGATGTAGCCTATCAGTTGCCTGCATGTCTATCTGATCAGTGAACACGATTGGGTCTCATACAGTACAAAAATACATATGAGCCAGATGCTTGGTTATGAATGGCTGATGCTTTGTTATGAATGGCTGCACATAGAAAATCAGTCAAAACACCCTCCATTGATGCAATTGTATGTAATAGTAGCAGCAGCTTCTTGTTTCCCTCAACGTTTTAACATGCAGTATCTCATAGAAAAGCTGAATAGCAGTTCAAATTGATTGTTGATTTATGATCAACAATGACACACACTGCCTGTAATAGTGATCCAGGTCATTAAGAGGATTATGTGGCTTTACCAGCAGTCACAGCTAAGGAGACGTGTCAGTCAGTACTCCAAAACATAAAATGCAGTCTGCAAATGATGCTGTTAGACGTTAGAAACATGCTTTGGTTATGTGTTGACCAAACCCAATGTGATGTGCGGAAAGGTGAAATTTTATTATGGATGGCATGAGAGGTAGTGTGCTCCCCAAATATGTTGTAACAAACACATAGCATTGCATCTGCTTAGGCCCTGTGCTCAGGAAGTAGGATTTAACCAACCTGCAACAACAACGAAACTGGTCTGCTGCTGCTCTCGTTGAATGACTGCCTTTAGCTTACATTCTATATTCTATTGCCTTATGTATTCATTCTATTGCCATATGTATTCATTCTAGAGGATGCAGGACAAAGCAAGCCACTATGGTGACCAGGGTGTGTGTCAACAGTTAGGAGATAACATGCTGCATTGACCCCCATGGAAGAGGCAGCCAGCAGTGAATGGCTTCACTGGCTACTGCAGTGACAGACAGAGAGGGAAAGAGAGGCTAGTGACTGTGGCAGACAGGCAGATTTATGCCCAATGCCAGAGGCTGAGACTGCCAACCCTGACAGAGCAGAGGCACCCAAGCTGAAGGCCTGAGCTGAGTGGAGTGACACAAGAGTGGCAAATATCCTGCAGTCCAAGGTAACACTGTGTTCATGTGGGCGGTTGGTTTCCTGTTACATTTTGTGAGTGCAATGCTTTCACCTTAAAAGCAGACAACAGTGTGAGTGTTGCGAGGGAGGTTCTTCTAATGATGAGTCGGCACTTTTGAGATGACAATGACAGTTACAGTTTGTGTGTTTTTAAGTGCATTTGGTGTTTACATATGCCTAAGCAGTTAGTGGTAGTCCAAGGTGATGTTTTGGTCACGTGACGTGCACCTGGCACTTATGAAACACTGTTAGGAATTTATGTTGAGTAAGAAAGAAGCCTGTCTGGAGTGTTCAGGCTACTAACAGACAGAATATGCATAGGAGCTGTTGATAATGGAAGGACACTGTGAGACATTGTCAACCCTGGGGATATGGCTCGACCAAAGAGAAAGACGGAGAGAGAAGGCATTAGAGAGAGACAGAAAGGGGCGAGAGAGAGAGAGAGAAAAGGAGGGAGAGATATGGCTTGGCCAATGAGGGGGCAATTCTCCATCACAAGGAGGGAGAGGGAGGAGGAGGAGGAGAAATAGGACAGAGCAGAATGACTTGTTTACAAGGCAGTGAAGAGGTAGAGGCATCCCCAAACACACTCCCATAGTGCCAGAGAGCTTCTCATTAGATCTGTTGTGATAGATGCAGTTATACATGTTTGTGTTGTGTGTGTACTGTGTGTTCCTATAGCTGTGTGTGTGCGTGTGCTTATGTGTGTGATTGTTTGAGTGCCCATATTGAACTGTGTGTTGTGTACATGCATGTGTGTGTGTGTGTGTGTGCGCACATATTGAAGTGTGAATGTGCATGTGAATGTGTGTATTGACGTGCGTAATGTGTACATGCATTTGTGTGTGTGTGCGCCAAAAACCCGGGGCAGTTTAATAATACAGGATGTTGTAGCTGGGTGCCCCTGCCTCTCCCCTGGCCCTGTATACAGCCAGGCTGAGGCTGCAGACTAGACCAGACTACCGCCTTATATAACCAGTCTGTGCCCCCCTCGCCTGTGGCAGCCGCTGTCTCCACAGATCCCTCTGTCTGTGTTCTCTCTCTCAAACACACACACACACATGCACGGACACGGCACACACACATGCAAACCTGTATCAATGCATAGCCTATGGTTCACGTTTTGCGAAAGTGTGAGCATCCTACCTACCAGCGATTAGTCATTTTCCATGAAGGGAGGAGACACTTGGCGACTTAACAGTCGGCAACTAGCGAGCGAGCGACCGGTGTTGAAAATGTCCCAAGTTTATGCAAATGTCATACATTTATAATAACACATCTGTCTTTCCATTATTGGGAGACCTATTCACTGTTTAGAGTGTGTGCACACATGTAAATGTATTGTGATTGTAGTGTGTGTGTGTGTCTGTGTTTGCATGTGTTCGTGTGCGCTTGCGTGTATGTGTGTGGAGAAGGCTGTGGCGGGAGGTCATTGGGGGTGTTACAGGTAGCCAGCTGTGTTAGGGTGAACTCTAGCCCTGAGGAGGTGGGGGAGGAAGAGCAGGATGAGAGATGGGGTTTATGGAGCGCTGGGGTCGAACGGCTGCTACCACTGGAACGGTTACATAGCTCAGAGTGAGGGAGTGGGGAGAGACGCGTCTGCCTGCTGCTCATCGCATGGCCCTAACAGAGAGAGAGAGAGACACACACATAGAGAGAGAGAGAGAGAGAGGGAGAACAGAGGGGAGTTTGGAGGAAAGAGAGATGGGTCATTCCATGTCATTTCAGCAGGCCATGTCACCTACCATCGCAGATTGTTCTGAAATCGTTTCTGTAGTTAGACACAGATAAGATTAGCATTCCTGAGACATTTAATATATAATTTGATCTCTGAGAAATTAAGCTAATTGATTGCACCCAAATTGGCCAATTTTTATGTATAGGATTCATATCATATTCAATAAATATAGTACCTAACATCCGATTAGGACCATATTTCTTCTTAACAATTAGTAAGACCTGAGGAATCCAATAAAATGATCAATAGCCACCCACAGACTGCCGACGCCAATCCCACCCCAACAACCAGTATACAGTATCAGTTTTCTGTCTGACAAGTAGTATAAAGCTGCTGCTTGGAATACTGCTTCTTCAACCTTTGTAATGTATTCCCTGTGAATCTGGTGATGGTATCAACTCCTAAATATGCGGGAACTGCGCCATTTTAAACCCCAAGTTTTTAGCAGCATCATGGTGAAGCACTTTACAATTCACCGTGAGTGCATGGGGAGAGTGCGGCTAAATCTAACTCTGGTCAATTGTAGGGTAACTTGGGGAAAATGCCAGTATACCTCAAAATCTTTTTTTTGGGGGGGTGACATATTTTATTTTTAATTGAGCAAGAGTAGTTGCAACCAGGGAAAGTGTTTTGGGGAAAGATTGTGACATGAAATGGTTTCTGTGAGAAGTACAGGGAGTGGGGATTTACCCCACATGGCGGATTACCCCAAGTTACCCTAACAAGTAGGCCTAAATTATATTCACTGTGTTTCAGGAATGCTAATCTGTTTCTAACTACAGAAACGACAGAAACGATTTCAGAACAATCTGAGATTGTAGGTGTCGAAAGGACAGAGTGAAATTAGAGCCGAGTGAGAGAGAAGGGCAATAAGGATGGTGAGCAATGGAAACAGTGAAAGAGGAAAGAGTAGTGGATGGAGAAAGGGAGTGAGCATTGGGAGAGTTGAGGAGGTGGGGAGCTGAGTTATTCAGTCTTCCTCTATGAAAGCCCCCACTGCACTGCACTGACCCAAACCTGTACTGAGACAGTCCTCTCAAATGTGCATGAGGCTGTCTTTGTCTGTTCTGTATCTGCACAGACCCCGTGCATACAGTAGCACTACAGCCCAGTGGTTAGGGGATGGTAGGGGGTGCATTGAAGGGGAGGTCCCTCCCCCCTTATTTTGTGGGTCCCCCCCAGATATTTTATGAGAAGGATATTGGGCTAATCATTAGCTAGATCAAAAAAATAATTATTTTAACTAGTTAGCATCCTATTGATGAATTGTATGTCCCAAAAAACATACATAAACACAGTGAATATAATTTAAGCCTACCTGTTAGGGTAACCTGGCGTAACCCGCCACCAGGGGTATTTCCCCCTGCCTGTACTTCTCACAGAAACCACTTCATGTCACATTCTTCCCACAAACCTTCCCTGGTTGCCACTACTCTTGCTCAACAAAAAATGTAATCTGTCTCATCACAATTTTTTAAGTCACACCCCCCCCATAAAGATTTTGAGATAGGGTGGCATTTTACCCCAATTGACCTGTGTTAGATTTAGCCCCACTCTCCCCTATGCACTCGTGTGAATTGTAAAGTACTTCACCATGATGCTGCTAAAAAACTTGGGGTTTAAAATGGTGCAGTTCCCGCATATTTAGGAGTTGATAAATAAATAAAATAGGAATGGAAAGCTGGGACCTCCCTATCTTTAACAAAGGCCATTAAAACTACTGTTTTCCCCGCGAATGCAAGAATTGTTGTGCATTAACTGCTTGTCAGAATGCAGGTTTCCCTCCCTATGGCACTCGTAACTTGTCTGTGCCTCAAGAGGAATATTTATCTTTATTTAACACATCTTAGATTTCTTATTCAGTGGGGGAAAAAGAATTTAGTCAGCCACCAATTGTGCAAGTTCTCCCACTTAAAAAGATGAGAGAGGCCTGTAATTTTCATCATAGGTACACGTCAACTATGACAGACAAAATGAGAAAAGAAAATCCAGAAAATCACATTGTAGGATTTTTAATGAATTTATTTTATGGTGGAAAATAAGTATTTGGTCAATAACAAAAGTTTCTCAATACTTTGTTATATACCCTTTGTTGGCAATGACACAGGTCAAACGTTTTCTGTAAGTCTTCACAAGGTTTTCACACACTGTTGCTGGTATTTTGGCCCATTCCTCCATGCAGATCTCCTCTAGAGCAGTGATGTTTTGGGGCTGTCGCTGGGCAACACAGACTTTCAACTCCCTCCAAAGATTTTCTATGGGGTTGAGATCTGGAGACTGGCTAGGCCACTCCAGGACCTTGAAATGCTTCTTACGAAGCCACTCCTTCGTTGCCAGGGCGGTGTGTTTGGGATCATTGTCATGCTGAAAGACCCAGCCACGTTTCATCTTCAATGCCCTTGCTGATGGAAGGAGGTTTTCACTAAAAATCTGACGATACATGGCCCCATTCATTCTTTCCTTTACACGGATCAGTCGTCCTGGTTCCTTTGCAGAAAAACCACCACTTTGTTTCCACCCCCATGCTTCACAGTAGGTATGGTGTTCTTTGGATGCAACTCAGCATTCTTTGTCCTTCAAACACGACGAGTTGAGTTTTTACCAAAAAGTTCTATTTTGGTTTCATCTGACCATATGACATTCTCCCAATCCTCTTCTGGATCATCCAAATGCACTCTAGTAAACTTCAGACGGGCCTGGACATGTACTGGCTTAAGCAGGGGCACACGTCTGGCACTGCAGGATTTGAGTCCCTGGCGGCGTAGTGTGTTACTGATGGTAGGCTTTGTTACTTTGGTCCCAGCTCTGTGCAGGCCATTCACTAGGTCCCCCCGTGTGGTTCTGGGATTTTTGCTCACCGTTCTTGTGATCATTTTGACCCCACGGGGTGAGATCTTGCGTGGAGCCCCAGATCGAGGGAGATTATCAGTGGTCTTGTATGTCTTCCATTTCCTAATAATTGCTCCCACAGTTGATTTCTTCAAACCAAGCTGCTTACCTAGTGCAGATTCAGTCTTCCCAGCCTGGTGCAGGTCTACAATTTTGTTTCTGGTGTCCTTTGACAGCTCTTTGGTCTTGGCCATAGTGGAGTTTGGAGTGTGACTGTTTGAGGTTGTGGACAGGTGTCTTTTATACTGATAACAAGTTCAAACAGGTGCCATTAATACAGGTAACGAGTGGAGGACAGAGGAGCCTCTTAAAGAAGAAGTTACAGGTCTGTGAGAGCCAGAAATCTTGCTTGTTTGTAGGTGACCAAATACTTATTTTCCACCATAATTTGCAAATAAATTCATAAAAAATCCTACAATGTGATTTACTGGATTTTTTTCCCTCAATTTGTCTCTCATAGTTGACGTGTACCTATGATGAAAATTACAGGCCTCTCTCATCTTTTTAAGTGGGAGAACTTGCACAATTGGTGGCTGACTAAATACTTGTTTTCCCCACTGTAGTTATACTTAACTTATAGTTATAAGCAGTGGTGTAGCATGCACCCCCGCAAGGCGTTATTGATATTCGGTATTGAAAATCATACAGTCAGTATTTCTAAATACCCCGGTATATGGTATAAACGGTATATCACCCAAGACTAGTGTGTGTGCGCGCGTGCGTCCATGCATGCGTACATAGGTGTGAGTGTGTTTCCTCCTTGGCCAGACGGAGTGTAGCAGAAGGTTTGTTTAGGTGTTGATGAAGGGGGCAGCAGGCAGGGAGATTGATCCTCTCACTGCAGTCTGACGCCTATCAATATGTCACAGGCAACTGAGGTGTGTAGGGTGAAGTTGCCCCTCGACACTATTCTTGGGTCAGTTTAGCATTTTTCCCACTAATACTTAAGGTAATGATTGGGGGAAGGTTAGCTGATCCTAGATCTCTACATAGTGAAAAACTTCAACCTAGAGCAACAACTGGATTCTCATTCACATCTAATACAACCTTTCATTACTCACTTTTCCATTATTAGATGAAGTTGAAACAATCTGTTAATATCGAGGTTTAAATAAGGCCAGCACTGATATAGAGATATAGTAGATATTTTGATTTTTATATGCTCTTTTCAAGGCCATGGCCTAGTAACACACCCGAAGTATTGGCTTGCACCTTCCTCAGTGTGTCTACTTTCCACTATGACATTTTCAATCCCTGTAATACAGGTGACAGCCTAACAGGTGATGTCTAGACTGCTGCTTTACTCAGGATATGTACAGTATCAGTCACTGGCTGTGAATGAAACCCTACACTGCTCTCACAGTGTCTAGTTACTGCTGCCTCTCACAGCCAAGCTGTGTGTGTTTGTGTGTATGTTTGTGTGTGTGTGTACTGACCTCTGCGTAGTCAAACTAGGCCATGGCCAGATGCTGTGCCACAGGGTGATGGTGTAGCACTCCAGGACTCCTGTCTGATCCCCCTGAGAAACTATCCACTGCTCCCAGTTACATCACAGCTCACATCTCCCCATGCCTCACAGCCTGCCTAAGCCTATTACACACCAGACCCATGCACCCCCCCACACACACACACACACACTAGGTCAGCAGGATATGGGCAAAAAATAGAATAGCGATAAAAAAACAAAAAATTAATTATATTTGACTTGTGATATAATCAAAACACTTGGGTGAACTGTTGGAATTATAGAAATATAATGATTTATATTAAGAAGCAAAGTGGAAAGCAGCATTGTTCTTGTTTGGAACAATCTGTTAACTGCATTTAAAATCAAATCAAATCAAATTGTATTTGTCACATGCGCCAAATACGACAGGTGTAGACATTACCGTGAAATGCTTACTTACAAGCCCTTAACCAACAATGCAGTTTTAAGAAAATAAGAGTTAAGAAAATATTTACTAAATAAACTAAAGTAAAAAAGTTAGGCAATAAAATAACAATAACGAGGTTATATACAGGGGGTACCGGTACCGAGTCAATGTGCGGGGGTACAAGTTAGTCGAGGTAATTGAGGCAATATGTACATGTAGGTAGGGGTAAAGTGACTATGCATAGATAATAAACAGTGAGTAGCAGCAGCGTCCGGGTAGCCATTTGATTGATTGTTCAGCAGTCTTATGGCTTGGGGGTAGAAGCTGTTAAGGAGCCTTTTGGACCTAGACTTGGCGCTCCAGTACCGCTTGCCGTGCGGAAGCTTGGCTTTACTGGGCCGTACGCACTACCCTCTGTAGCGCCTTATGGTCAGATGCCAAGCAGTTGCCATACCAGGTGGTGATGCTCTCGATGGTGCAGCTGTAGACGTTTTGAGGATCTGGGAACCCATGCCAGATCTTTTCAGTCTCCTAATGGGGAATAGGCGTTTTCTTGCCCTCTTCACGACTGTATTGGTGTGTTTGGACCATGATAGTTTGTTGGTGATGTGGACACCAAGGAACTGTGAAGCTTTCAACCCGCTGCACTACAGCCCTGTCGATGTGAATGGGGGCTTGTTCTGCCCTCCTTTTCTTGTAGTCCACGATCAGCTCCTTTGTCTTGCTGACGTTGAGGGAGAGGTTGTTGTCCTGGCACCGCACTGCCAGGTGTCATCGTTGTCAGTGATCAGGCCTACCACCGTTGTGTCATCGACAAACTTAGTGATGGTGTTGGAGTCGTGCTTGGCCACGCAGTCATGGGTGAACAGGGAGTACAGAAGGGGACTAAGCACGCATCCCTGAGGGGCCTCCGTGTTGAGGATCAGCGTGGCAGATGTGTTGTTGCCTACCCTTCCCACCTGGAGCCGGCCCGTCAGGAAGTCCAGGATCCAGTTACAGAGGGAGGTGTTTAGTCCCAAGGACCTTAGCTTAGTGATAAGCTTTGTGGGCACTATGGTGTTGAACGCTGAGCTGTAGTCAATTAATAGCATTCTCACATAGGTGTTCTCACATAGGTGGGAAAGGGCAGTGTGGAGTACAATTCAGATTGCGTCGTCTGTGGATCTGTTGGGGCGGTATGCGAATTGGAGTGGGTCTAGGGTTTCCAGGATGATGGTGTTGATGTGAGCCATGACCATACTTTCAAATCACTTCATGGCTACAGACGAGAGTGCTACGGGGCGGTAGTCATTTAGGCAGGTTACCTTGGCGTTCTTGGGCACAGGGACTATGGTGGTCTGCTTGAAACATGTAGGTATTACAGACTCGGTCAGGGAGAGGTTGAAAATGTCAGTGAAGACACTTGCCAGTTGGTCCGCGCATGCTGTGAGTACACGTCCTGGTAATCCGTCTGGCCCCGCGGCCTTGTGAATGTTGACCTGTTTAAAGGTCTTACTCACATCGGATACGGAGAGCGTGGTCACATAGTAGTCCAGAACAGCTGCTGCTCTCATGCATGCTTCAGTGTTGCTTGCCTCGAAGCAAGCATAGAAGGCATTTAGCTCGTCTGGTTGGCTCGCATCAATGGCCTGCTCGCGGCTGGGTTTCCCTTTGTAATCCGTAATAGTTTGCAAGCCCTGCCACATCTGACGAGCATCAGAGAATTTGACCTAACAGAATAGCATGCAAACGTATAGTGAATCTAACAGCAAGGAGGAGGAACTGCGCTGCTTGAGTGACAGGGGGCGAGGCTTGGTGTGTGTGGGAAGCAGCCGCAAGAGGAGAGAGGGAGAGAGATGACACACACAGTAATCTATAAAAACGGATGTGACATTTCAAAATATTTCATGCGATATGGATTAGGGTTGAATATTTTCCAGTTTTTTTTTACAAATGTTCCATCCTGAGAATAAATCACTTTTCTCCCAGGTATCCTGGTATTTCCCGCCAAAACCGGAAGTGTCCTTCAAAAGCATTATAAAGCATATAAATAGGCCTATGTCTGGATTTGATTTGAGTTTTGATCCAAAATTCAAGCCTGATGCTACCTGAGCCTGATGAGCCATACATTAAATAATGTTTTTGTCCTACATTAAAGACATTTAATGAGCCCAAGCCCAAGCCCAAAAAAGCCCAAACGATTGTGCCGTTATCCAATACATATATGATATAGGCTACTGCACATTACGCACGACAGAAAAACATAAAAGCCCATAGATGTAGCTAGCTATATGCTCTCTTGGGTAAATAAATGAAACTAGCTCCAGTAGGCTAATCTTTTTGAGTGTGAACTGTATTACTGTATTGTATTATACTGTATTATATGGACTGGAATTACGCACGTCGTTCAAACCATGATGAAGAGAACATGCGATTCTGATGCAGCACATGCAGCCTACAAAGTTACAAGTTATAGGCTAGCGAATTTGATTCTAATTTTGAAATTTAATAGGGTCTATTTGTATAATTAGTAGGCTGACGCATATATACCTTTCATATTGTTTCCCCTAATGTTATTAGCCTACCTCCTCTTTCTCTCTCTTTTTGCTTCAATCCTTCCTCGCTTTCAACAGTTAAATGAAATAAGTTTTGTTGTCCTTATCTTCATTATTCTCATGACATCCTTGAATAATATAGGACTAGAATTAGATGCAGAAGGCTTTCCCTTCTCTTCACGAAGATTGAAGGGTTATGGGTCTGAATAAATAACTGCTATAGCCTACCGCCATCACGTGTTCTCTCTTCTTTCAAACTATCCGTGAGTTCTATTGGCTGCTGTATTTAACATTCAGCAAGCAAGAGCTTGTGTCCCTTTTCGAATAGTTAATTGGCAGGGCCGGCGTTATGGGGGGGCCTGCCCATCCAAATAAAATGCCAACAGGAAGACTCATCAATCTCAGTTAAAGCATCTGAGCAAGCGAAACAGCGCCCCTCTGTCTCAGTATGTGTAGACCATGTATCTGATGCTGTCTGGACCAAAAGAGTATGGCATGTCATACTATTTCTGGCCAGACAGCATCAGATACATGGGCTATATATAGAGGGCTGCTGTTTCGCGGATGCTTTCTCAGGTGATATAGTTTCAGCAGAGAGGAGGAGGCGAAGCGAGAGGGCTCACTCTTGCCAAAATCTGTCCAGTATGAGCACAATGCGTTTCAATGGGAATAATATGCAGACCTAAGCTTGTCCCTTGCCTTCCCGCCTTTGGGACAAAGACTCCGATTGTTAGGGCGAAGAGATGAGCATCTCGTCATTATATACAGATCTCTGGTTTCAGCCTCTTGCAAATTGGAATGGGAAGTTGGCGGTTGCACAGTGCACTGTTAGGATGCTGGATTGCCCTAAAGTAATTGTATGTTTCGCCAACATTATAGAATTACTCCTGTCTAAATAAAATCATTCAAAATTCTTCACCGGGGGCCTCCCGAGTGGCGCAGTGGTCTAAGGCACTGCATCGCAGTGCTAGCTGTGCCACTGGAGATCCTGGTTGGTGTCCAGACTCTGTCACAGCCGTCCGCGACCGGGAGACCCATAAAGCGGCGCACAATTGGCCCAGCGTCGTCCGGGTTAGGGGAGGGTTTGGCTGCCCGGGATGTCCTTGTCCCATTGCGCTCTAGCGACTCCTGTGGCGGGCCGGGCGCATGCACGCTGACACGGTCGCCAGGTGTACAGTGTTTCCTCCGACACGTTGGTGCGGCTGGCTTCCTGGTTAAGCGGGCATTGTGTCAAGAAGCAGTGCGGCTTAGCTGGGTCGTGTTTCAGAGGACGCACGGCTCTCGACCTTCGCCTCTCCCGAGTCCGTTCGGGAGTTACAGCGATGGGACAAAACTAACTACCAATTGGATACCACGAAATTGGGGAGAGAAAGGGGTAATAAAACAATAACAAAAACTATTCTTCACCAGGGAGCATGACAGTCACAGAGGATCATTAGCTTATCATTTTTTGTGTCTCTTGAGTATAAAATGTTGCATCAAGAAGAAGGGGAGGGTAGTGTGGCGAAGGTATGGTGCGTCTCTCTTCAGAATTCATTCATATGTAGGAAAGTGCCCATTTGGCAGTCTTAACTCACCATGTACACCACAAATGTTTTCTTCGCCTCACACAAGTCAACAAAGTCTGTTTTTTAACATCCATTGCGAATGATAGTTCTTCAGTATTTGAAAAATCTTTCCAACACTCCCACCCTTGATAATCACCAAGACCTTTGAAAGAGCAAAATATCATGATATGATGATCTCATATATCCAGTGGAAACATCTTTAAAAAACATATTTATGTCCCGAGCTCACTGGCGCAGGAAACTCTGAGGGCCCGGAGTAGGCTAGTAGATACAATGTTGCAAGTTCGCAAGCAATGGCTTCAGGCCTGACTAAGTGATGATTTGATACAATGTTGCACTTCACTAGCAATAGCTCAAATCAAGACAGATAGAAAGGGAGGCAGGCAGGCGGAGTACAGAGATGAATGTGATTGAATGGACCGGAAATGATCAATATAGAGTTGTGTCATGCAGCCCTTATGTTTTGATTTCTAAGACATTCCCAGTTTTATAGGCCTATCACAACTAAATAAATAATGGATTTTATTGTGATGGCTATATTAAATGCATTTATTTGACTTTTTTAAATGTAGATGTTCCAAAGGCAATTACCGTGAGACCGGCAGTCATTTGCATGACATTTACAGTCTGACATAATTTCATGACCGCCACAGCCCTAAATGTCAATATTGTGATTTCGATGTGAATTCAAATAATTGTGTAGCTCTAACACACACATACGTGTGCATTTACACACACACACACACACACACACACACACACAAACATACAAAACATGCATCTTTGTCTATCTTACACATGTAGACACTCTCAAATACAAACATGTGCCTACTCTTGTATGGGCCAGTGGTGAGAGAGCTGTGACACACTGACTTTCTTCAATGCCTCACGCAAATTCACTTACACACACTCTGTCCTACACATACAATACGTTCTCTTCCACCCCCAATTAAACCTCCAGCACACAACACCTTCATTGGCATACTTGGGGAAAAAACTAGGGATGCAAATGTTGTTAAATTTTGCTGCCAACTAACTGACCCTAATTAACCGGTCAACAAACTGTAAAAAAAAAATCCAAACAGTACATTTATGTGACCAACAGAATATACTATCAGAGATCTGTATATAATGATGATGCTTATGTTTCCGCCCTAACAATGGGTGTCGTCCCAAGGCGGGAAGGCAGGCAACAAGCTTAGGCCCAAAATAAGCCCATAGAAACGCATTGGACTTATTTTGGACAGATTCTGGAGAGAGTGAAACCTCTCGCTTCGCCTCTTCCTCTCTGATACTATGCATGCATACAAGGACCTGACATTTTTCATTAAGGGCTTAATGGAAACATGCAACAATGGCAAGTCTATCGTCTTACAGTAAAAAGGCTATAGCCTATTATTGAACATGCAACTACTGTAATGAAGCAGCTAATAAAACGTAATTTTCAAACATTAGCTCAAATGCAATTAGCAGAAAACACAGTTCTATATGTGACAGAGATGAAAATCTCCATTAGAATCTTAGAAAGAGGGGGAATCTAATAGCAACTAATATGATGGGTTGCTATTATGACTAGGATTGTGCCTTTGGCTTCTGGACAACGAAAGAAAGTTGATATGAAAACCAATCGAACAGGAGAGATAAAATAATTGCCTCCACGTTTCTATGGATGGAAATTCGCATGGCTACTTTGAAGCAAGGTAACACATGCCTCATTATTTGAAGTTTAAGTAAAACATTCAGGTTTCAAACAATTATACTGCCTCAAGCTCACATTGCAAAGTGGTGGGTTACACACTGATAGTCAACGGTAAGCAGGCTATACCCAATGCATCTGGATGGCGAATGGGAGGCACGCTTTACGTGTTGAGATTGAGAAATAAATATAGCTCATATTTAATCGTGGCCACCAAAGTATTTAACAGCAATTGCATTTAGAATTGTTGTTTGTTGCGAAATGACTGGGCTTACAAAAGCATGTTTCAGTCCAGTAGCTTACATGCTTTTTGAGGAGCTACTCTCTCGCTGTCTGACAGATTGTAGGCAATTCCACTCCTCAAACTAGGCTCTGTATGCTGTGTGCGTGTGATGAATAAAATGCATGACGACTAACGGAAATACACACGCGGCAATTTCATTTCACAAAAATATGCAAATTAACCTATAGACCGATAAGCAAGACCGGTCAAATAACGGTTAACCATTAACATCCCTTGAAAAAACGTAAAATACGGTTGTTCTCAACCATCAGTGGTGGTGTGTTGATCCCATAGGAATGACTGTCTGACATGTCTCTTTATCACCATATTGCGCTCTCTCTCCCGCTCCCTCTTTCCCTCCTTTTTTCCATTTACAACTCTGAGAGAGCTGTTGTTGGTCCACTCCTCTTGCAGCTGCTGTGGCCATTAAGTGAAGCTCTGTTACATAAGGATAGGATGTAGTAACTTTTACTACTCCCTCTATTGCAATACTACCTGACTCACGTAAACCTACGCGCCTCACTATGTGTCTTAGAAAGACAGAGGAAGGGAGAACTAGGGATGGAGCACAGATAAAGCCTAGAGTAGACAGCCATTACTCCCTCAGTTCCCTCGGAATCTCTCAGGGTTGGCTCACTCTCTCCCCTACTCACATGCAGTGGCTTGCGAAAGTATTCACCCCCCTTGGCATTTTTCCTATTTTGTTGCCTTACAACCTGGAATTGAAATTTATTTTTGGGGGGGTTGTATGATTTGATTTACACAATATGCCTACCACTTTGAAGATGCAAAATATTTTTTATTGTGAAACAAACAAGAAATAAGACAAAAAAAACTGAACTTGAGCGTGCATAACTATTCACGACCCCCAAAGTCAATACTTTGTAGAGCCACCTTTTGCAGCAATTACAGCTGCAAGTCTCTTGGGGTATGTCTCTATAAGCTTGGCACATCTAGCCACTGGGATTTTTGCCCATTCTTCAAGGCAAAACTGCTCCAGCTCCTTCAAGTTGGATGGGTTCCGCTGGTGTACAGCAATCTTTAAGTCATACCACAGATTCTCAATTGGATTGAGGTCTGGGCTTTGACTAGGCCATTCCAAGACATTTAAATGTTTCCCCTTAAACCACTCGAGTGTTGCTTTAGCAGTATGCTTAGGGTCATTGTCCTGCTGGAAGGTGAACCTCCGTCCCAGTCTCAAATCTCTGGAAGACTGAAACAGGTTTCCATCATGAATTTCCCTGTATTTAGCGCCATCCATCATTCCTTCAATTCTGACCAGTTTCCCAGTCCCGATGGGAAAACATCCCCACAGCATGATGCTGCCCCCACCATGCTTCACTGTGGTGATGGTGTTCTCGGGGTGATGAGAGGTGTTGGGTTTGCACCAGACACAGCGTTTTCCTTGATGGCCAAAAACCTTAATTTTAGTCTCATCTGACCAGTGTACCTTCTTCCATATGTTTGTGTAGTCTCCCACATGGCTTTTGGCGAACACCAAACGTGTTTGCTAATTTTTTTCTTTAAGCAATGGCTTTTTTCTGGCCACTCTTCCATAAACCCCAGCTCTGTGGAGTGTACGGCTTAAAGTGATCCTATGGACAGATACTCCAATCTCCGCTGTGGAGCTTTTCAGCTCCTCCAGGGTTATCTTTGGTCTCTTTGTTGCCTCTCTGATTAATGCCCTCCTTGCCTGGTCCGTGAGTTTTGGTGGGCGGCACTCTCTTGGCAGGTTTGTTGTGGTGCCATATTCTTTCATTTTTTAAATAATGAATTTAATGGTGCTCCGTGGGATGTTCAAAGTTTCTGATATTTTTTTATAACCCAAACCTGATCTGTACTTCTCCACAACTTTGTCCCTGACCTGTTTGGAGAGCTCCTTGGTCTTCATGGTGCCGCTTGCTTGGTGGTGCCCCTTGCTTAGTGGTGTTGCAGACTCTGGGGCCTTTCAGAACAGGTGTATATATACTGAGATCATCAAATCAAATTTTATTGGCCACATGCACCGAATACAACAGGTGCAGACATTACAGTGAAATGCTTACTTACAGCCCTTAACCAACAGTGCATTTATTTTTAATAAAAAAGTAGAATAAAACAAAAAAGTGTTGAGAAAAAAAGAGCAGAAGTAAAATAAAATAACAGTAGGGAGGCTATATATACAGGGGGGTACCGGTGCAGAGTCAATGTGCGGGGGCACCGGCTAGTTGAGGTAGTTTAAGTAATATGTACATGTGGGTAGAGTTAAAGTGACTATGCATAAATAATTAACAGAGTAGCAGCAGCGTAAAAAGGATGGGGTGGGGGGGCAGTGAAAATAGTCCGGGTAGCCATGATTAGCTCTTCAGGAGTCTTATGGCTTGGGGGTAGAAGCTGTTGAGAAGTCTTTTGGACCTAGACTTGGCACTCCGGTACCGCTTGCCGTGCGGTAGCAGAGAGAACAGTCTATGACTAGGGTGGCTGGAGTCTTTGACAATTTTGAGGGCCTTCCTCTGACACCGCCTGGTATAGAGGTCCTGGATGGCAGGAAGCTTGGCCCCAGTGATGTACTGGGCCGTACACACTACCCTCTGTAGTGCCTTGCGGTCGGAGGCCAAGCAGTTGCCATACCAGGCGGTGATGCAACCAGTCAGGATGCTCTCGATAGTGCAGCTGTAGAATTTTTTGAGGATCTGAGGACCCATGCCAAATCTTTTCAGTCTAATGAGGGGGAATAGGCTTTGTCGTGCCCTCTTCACGACTGTCTTGGTGTGTTTGGACCATGATAGTTCGTTTGTGATGTGGACACCAAGGAACTTGAAGCTATCAACTTGTTCCACTACAGCCCCGTCGATGAGAATGGGGGCGTGCTCAGTCCTCTTTTGTTTCCTGTAGTCCACAATCATCTCCTTTGTCTTGGTCACATTGAGGGAGAGGTTGTTATCCTGGCACCACACGGCCAGGTCTCTGACCTCCTCCCTATAGGCTGTCTCATCGTTGTCGGTGATCAGGCCTACCACTGTTGTGTCGTCGGCAAACTTAATGATGGTGTTGGAGTCGTGCCTGGCCATGCAGTCATGGGTGAACAGGGAGTACAGGAGAGACTGAGCACGCACCCCTGAGGGGCCCCTGTGTTGAGGATCAGTGTGGCAGATGTGTTGTTACCTACCCTTACCACCTGGGGGCGGCCCGTCAGGAAGTCCAGGATCCAGTTGCAGAGGGAGGTGTTTAGTCCGAGGATCCTTAGCTTAGTGATGAGCTTTGTGGGCACTATGGTGTTGAATGCTGAGCTGTAGTCAATGAATAGCATTCTCACGTAGGTGTTCCTCTTGTCCAGGTGGGAAAGGGCAGTGTGGAGTGCAATAGAGATTGCATCATCTGTGGATCTGTTGGGGCGGTATGCAAATTGGGTGGGTCTAGGGTTTCTGGGATAATGGTGTTTATGTGAGCCATGACCAGCCTTTCAAAGCACTTCATGGCTACAGATGTCAGTGCTACGGGTCGGTAGTCATTTAGGCAGGTTATCTTAGAGTCCTTGGGCACGGGGACTATGGTGGTCAGCTTGAAACATGTTGGTATTACAGACTCAGTCAGGGACATGTTGAAAATGTCAGTGAAGACACTTGCCAGTTGGTCAGCACATGCTCGGAGTACACATCCTGGAAATCCGTCTGGCCCTGCGGCCTTGTGAATGTGGACCTGCTTAAAATCGGCTATGGAGAGCGTGATCACATAGTCATCCGGAACCGCTGGTGCTCTCTTGCATGCTTCAGTGTTGCTTGCCTCGAAGCGAGCATAGAAGTGGTTTAGCTCGTCTGGATGTCTTGTGTCACTGGGCAGCTCGCGGCTGTGCTTCCCTTTGTAGTCTGTAATAGTTTTCAAGCCCTGCCACATCCGACGAGCGTCAGAGCCGGTGTAGTACGATTCAATCTTAGTCCTGTATTGACTCTTTGCCTGTTTGATGGTTCGTCGGAGGACATAGCGGGATTTCTTATAAGCGTCCGGGTTAGAGTCCCGCTCCTTGAAAGCGGCAGCTCTACCCTTTAGCTCAGTGCGGATGTTTCCTGTAATCCATGGCTTCTGGTTGGGGTATGTACATACGGTCACTGTGGGGACGACATCATCGATGCACTTATTGATGAAGCCAGTGACTGATGTGGTGTACTCCTCAATGCTATCTGAAGAATCCCGGAACACGTTCCAGTCTGTGCTAGCAAAACAGTCCTGTAGCTTAGCATCTGCGTCATCTGACCACTTTTTTATTAACCGAGTCACTGGTGCTTCCTGCTTTAGCTTTTGCTTATAAGCAGGAATCAGGAGGATAGAGTTATGGTCAGATTTGCCAGATGGAGGAAATTAGGTAGAACTGATTTAAGTTTCCCTGCATTAAAGTCCCCGGCCACTAGGAGCGCTGACTCTGGATGAGCATTTTCCTGTTGACTTATGGCCTTATACAGCTCATTCAGTGCAATCTTAATGCCAGCATTGGTTTGTGGTGGTAAATAGACAGCTATGAAAAATATAGATGAAAACTCTCTTGGTAAATAGTGTGGTCTACAGCTTATCATAAGATACTCTACCTCAGGCGAGCAAAACCTCAAGACTTCCTTAGTATTTGATTTTGTGCACCAGCTGTTGTTTACAAATATACACAGACCGCCACCCCTTGTCTTACCGGAGTCAGCCGTTCTATCCTGCCGATGTAGCGTATAGCACGCTAGCTGTATGTTGTCCATGTCGTCGTTCAGCCACGACTCGGTGAAACATAAGATATTACAGTTTTTAATGTCCCGTTGGTAGGATAACCGTAATCTTAAGTCATCCAATTTATTCTCAAATGATTGAAGATTGGCTAATAGGATTGATGGGAGCGGCAGTTTACTCGCTCGCCGTCGGATCCTTACAAGGCACCCCGACCTACGTCCACGATATCTCAGTCTCTTCCTCATGCGAATGACGGGGATTTGGGCCTTGTCGGGTGTCTGTAGGATATCCTTCACGGCCGCCTCGTTGAAGAAAAAATCTTCGTCCAATACGAGGTGAGTAATCGCTGTCCTGATATCCAGAAGCTCTTTTTGGTTATAAGAGACGATGGCAGAAACATTATGTACAAAATAAATGACAAATAACGCGGGAAAACACACATAATAGTACAATTGGTTAGAGGGCTGTAAAACGGCAGCCTTCTTCTCCGGCGCCGTTATAGTAACAATCATGTGACAGATCATGTGACACTTAGATTGCACACAGGTGGACTTTATTTAACTAATTATGTGACTTCTGAAGGTAATTGGTTGCACCAGATCTTATTTAGGGGCTTCATAGCAAAGGAGGTGAAAACATATGCACGCACCACTTTTCCATTATTTATTCTTTTAGAATTTTTTGAAACAAGTAATTTTTTTCATTTCACTTCACCCATTTGGACTATTTTGTGTATGTCCATTACATGAAATCCAAATAAAAATCAATTAAAATTACAGGTTGTAATGCAACAAAATAGGAAAAATGCCAAGTGGGATGAATAGTTTTGCAAGGCACTGTAGAATAAGGTAGTCTGTACGGTACAATTCGTTTTGGCCCAGCACTGGCTTTGACAGCTCTAGGACTTCAACGGACGTGGAATATTCCAAAGGGAATGTGTTGTTTGTTGTAGCTTTTAAACAAGACCTGACATTGTTTGTTTTGGCCTGTAACAATTTTGTCTCGATCTGTAGCAACAGGGACATACAATGTGTGAGACGAGAGGAGCAGGAGTTGGTGGGAATGAGTGTTGGGGGGGGGGGGAGGGGCGGAATAGCCACTGTCCATCATCTCATGTGTCCGATGAATGGGTGCCATTTTTAGCCGCTCTGTGTGTCACTGCAGGGACGAAGTGCTACTCCGCCGGCATCTACGTCAATGGAATAATAATAAGCCTATGAATCTTTCAAATGGCCTATTTATGGTACCTTGGATGGGTCAGAGTGGTAGGACAGGACTGCAGGTCTGGTCTGCCAATATCAGCTGTATCAATATCACCTTCAGAGATGCACTGGAGCCTAACCAACTCTCTCTCTCTCTCTCTCTCTCTCTCTCTCTCTCTCTCTCTCTCTCTCTCTCTCTCTCTCTCTCTCTCTCTCTCTCTCTCTCTCTCTCTCTCTCTCTCTCTCTCTCTCTCTCTCTCTCTCTCTCTCTCTGCTTCAATTATGTAAATACATTCATCCTGAGTGCTGATTTCCATGGAAACAAAAAAAAAAGAGTTGACAGCTTTGTTTTAACATGTCAGAAATATTTGAAGTCATCTAAGGCAAGAAGTTTAAAGTAAGCATTTCACAGGGCTGTGAACGTATGGCCTTTTTAAAGTAATTGGAACTATGCAATGACCTCTGCTACGTGCCAAACTCTTGATGGAAGTTGGTTGGTGGTCTGACTCTGATAGGGGAGCCTATGGAGCCACTATCCTGTCCTGTGTGTGTGACCCAATCACATGAATCATCTCTTTCCTAGCATTCTCTGTTAGACTAGACAAGACAAGTCTCTGGGAAGCTTCTTGCTGTTCAAATCCATCTCTCGGTTGAACCTGGTCGAGCATTCAGGCCTCTGTCTGTACATCACCACTTCCTTTTGTCTTAAGGCAAAAATGCTCATCTACTGTTCCGTTGCTGTGGATCTAGACTAGAGTTTGGACAGGCCAAGACACAACTCTGGCATCTATCTAAAGGGCCCTGTTCAGACGCTATTGTCTCTCTCACTGCTACGGTACCGTAGCTACTGGCTATTCGCTACCCACGACCACCTCCTGTTCCACTTTCTGTTTCTGAAGAAGAGAGGCATATCTTGGCATCAGCAGACTCTCTAGGTTGAGAGAGAAAGAGTGGGAGGGTAGGAGGATGGGGGGTGGGGCTGGCGGAGGGGTGGTGGTGTCTTTCATGAGTGCCCCTAAGCAGATGGGATCGCCATTCGCTCCTCCAAAAATAAAATCTACCACTGGGGCTGTGCTCTGGTTTATGTAGGTGCCTCTTGTTCTCTCTTCCTCTCTCACCCTCTGTTATGACATAAATAGCTCCTCAGTTTTTTATTTCTCTGCCCCTGTACCATGTGTTCACTCTGGAGGAGTTTGGCAGGAGCTGCTCATTACTGGTCAGTACAGACTCAGGCTTCTAGCTATGGCCAAGCTTTTCTGTTGGTGATTGATTTAAGGAGCTACCCTGCCCAGTGTTGGCCAAAAGCTATTCAGTATTGTTCCGTTTGTACCTGAATACTTCACTTAAAGACATGCTCCGGAACATTGGCGACTAGTAAGTATTTTTTCAACCTTCCGCTTTGGGATGGATGTGTGAATGTGTAGTTCACACATGCATGTTCTATGACCAGAATTACTTTCTTGCCTCAATTACTTTCTTACCCCCTCTCTCTCTCTCCCTCTCCCTTCCTCTCTCTCTCTCTCTCTCTCTCTCTCTCCCAGGGCCCTCTCCATGGATATTGACACAGACTATGAGCGGCCCAATGTGGAAACCATTAAATGTGTGGTGGTAGGGGACAACGCGGTGGGCAAGACCAGGCTCATCTGTGCCCGCGCCTGCAATGCCACCCTCACACAGTACCAGCTGCTCGCCACCCACGTGCCAACCGTCTGGGCCATTGACCAGTACCGTGTGTGCCAGGAGGTGGGCATGGACCCACGCTACACACACACGCACGCATACACACACACACGCACGCACACAGGCACAGCCTGAAAATAATTGTCCCATGCAGTGGTGTGATGTGTGCCTGTCCGTCTAGGTGTTGGAGAGGTCCCGGGATGTTGTGGATGAGGTCAGTGTGTCCCTGAGACTATGGGACACCTTCGGTGACCATCACAAAGACCGACGTTTCGCGTACGGCAGGTGAGGAGACACACAAACATGCACACACATACTCACTGAGAGGCTGTGGCTACTTTCAGCTTAGGGTACTTGTTGTACAGACAGATTCTGGTAACTGACCTAATAACTCAACCTGCCTGGCTATAATGCAACACCCCCCATTGTGCATAATGAAAGCTAGATACAGTATCAACAAGATCTCATAGTTTCTCTTTTGGAATTCAACGTATTATGGATGAACTTCTATTTTTGATGCAATAATTTGGCGTGGTTAAAGAGTTAATTCCGCGTGGCTAAAGGGTAAAAACAGAAACAACTCAAAGGTTAACAGTTTAGGCATTAATTCCGAATGGTTAAGGTAAGGGCTATGGTTTGGGGAAGGCTGACCAACCTCATACCATAAGTATTCTCACTGCTTGCTAGAGCAGGTTTCTTCAACCTTTTCTTGCCCATGGACCCCCTTCCAGGCAAACCGGCAACCCAGGAACCCCCATCATACGTTAGCAAAAAAACATTTAAATATTCACGTGTCTAATTAACATTTAAAAATGAATAGATTTGGTCGATAGCTTTTCACAATTTTGACCTCCCATATTATAATTGGAAGAGGAGGCGTAAACTCTAACATACAGTGGGGAAAAAATGTATTTAGTCAGCCACCAATTGTGCAAGTTCTCCCAATTAAAAAGATGAGAGAGGCCTGTAATTTTCATCATAGGTACACGTCAACTATGACAGACAAAATGAGGGGAAAAAAATCCTGAAAATCACATTGTAGGATTTTTAATGAATTTATTTGCAAATTATGGTGGAAAATAAGTATTTGGTCAATAACAAAAGTTTCTCAATACTTTGTTATATACCCTTTGTTGGCAATGACACAGGTCAAACGTTTTCTGTAAGTCTTCACAAGATTTTCACACACTGTTGCTGGTATTTTGGCCCATTCCTCCATGCAGATCTCCTCTAGAGCAGTGATGTTTTGGGGCTGTCGCTGGGCAACACGGACTTTCAACTCCCTCCAAAGATTTTCTATGGGGTTGAGATCTGGAGACTGGCTAGGCCACTCCAGGACCTTGAAATGCTTCTTACGAAGCCAGTCCTTCGTTGCCTGGGTGATGTGTTTGGGATCATTGTCATGCTGAAAGACCCAGCCACGTTTCATCTTCAATGCCCTTGCTGATGGAAGGAGGTTTTCACTCAAAATCTCACGATACATGGCCCCATTCATTCTTTCCTTTACACGGATCAGTCGTCCTGGTTCCTTTGCAGAAAAACAGCCCCAAAGCATGATGTTTCCACCCCCATGCTTCACAGTAGGTATGGTGTTCTTTGGATGCAACTCAGCATTCTTTGTCCTCCAAACACGACGAGTTGAGTTTTTACCAAAAAGTTCTATTTTGGTTTCATCTGACCATATGACATTCTCCCAATCCTCTTCTGGATCATCCAAATGCACTCTAGCAAACTTCAGACGGGCCTGGACATGTACTGGCTTAAGCAGGGGGACACGTCTGGCACTGCAGGATTTGAGTCCCTGGCGGCGTAGTGTGTTACTGATGGTAGGCTTTGTTACTTTGGTCCCAGCTCTCTGCAGGTCATTCACTAGGTCCCCCCCGTGTGGTTCTGGGATTTTGCTCACCGTTCTTGTGATCATTTTGACCCCACGGGGTGAGATCTTCGCGTGGAGCCCCAGATCGAGGGAGATTATCAGTGGTCTTGTATGTCTTCCATTTCCTAATAATTGCTCCCACAGTTGATTTCTTCAAACCAAGCTGCTTATCTATTGCAGATTCAGTCTTCCCAGCCTGGTGCAGGTCTACAATTTTTTGTTTCTGGTGTCCTTTGACAGCTCTTTGGTCTTGGCCATAGTGGAGTTTGGTGTGTGACTGTTTGAGGTTGTGGACAGGTGTCTTTTATACTGATAACAAGTTCAAACAGGTGCCATTAATACAGGTAACGAGTGGAGGACAGAGGAGCCTCTTAAAGAAGAAGTTACAGGTCTGTGAGAGCCAGAAATCTTGCTTGTTTGTAGGTGACCAAATACTTATTTTCCACCATAATTTGCAAATAAATTCATAAAAAATCCTACAATGTGATTTTCTGGATTTCTTTTTCTCAATTTGTCGTCATAGTTGGTGTGTACCTATGATGAAAATTACAGGCCTCTCTCATCTTTTTAAGTGGGAGAACTTGCACAATTGGTGGCTGACTAAATACTTTTTTTCCCCACTGTAGCCTATTCTCTAACATAGCCTGTTAGCTACAAAGGTAATCTCGCGTTGCCATACCTCCAAAATCACGTCGTTGTCACATTAGGGAAGCCTGGTTCGCAACAAGGTTACTTGAAAGGTAACTCCAAACACATTTTTGCTAAGGGCAGCTGTTTAGTTGGTTAAACAAAGGTTAGCCATGTGTTGGCAAAAAAGGATGCCCAAGTCAAGAAAGCTTACCAGCACTTGCCCTACTGGTCGCCTATTTGTGGGTGCTTTTCAAAGCCTATGTCACGGATGCCAGTGAGTGTAATTTGCTCAATATTAAGGGTTGTTTAATAAAGAAGAAAGAAGATATTCTACTATTTCCTACTGTAGGTATGTAATTCAAAATTAGTTTATTCTGTTGTTGCTAGCGATATTCAAAAAAACATTGAAATAATAAAATAACTGTGTATATATATATATATATATATATATATATATATATATACACACACAGTTATTTTATTATTTCAATGTTTTTTTGAATATCGCTAGCAACAACAGAATTGGACACACCTACTCATTCAAGGGTTTTTCTTTATTTTTACTACTTTCTACATTGTAGAATAATAGTGAAGACATCAAAACTATGAAATAACACATATGGAATCATGTAGCAAGCAAAAAAGTGTTAAACAAATCAGAATATATTTTATATTTGAGATTCTTCAAATAGCCACCCTTTGCCTTGATGGCAGCTTTGCACACTCTTGGCATTCTCTCAACCAGCTTCACCTAGAATGGTTTTCCAACAGTCTTGAAGGAGTTCCCACATACAGTTGAAGTTGGAAGTTTACGTACACCTTAGCCAAATACATTCAAACTCAGTTTTTCACCATTCCTGAAATTTAATCCTAGTAAAAATTCCCTGTCTTAGGTCAGTTAGAATCACCACTTTATTTTAAGAATGTGAAATGTCAGAATAATAGTAGAGAGAATGATTTATTTGAGTTTTTATTTATTTCATCACATTCACAGTGGGTCAGAAGTTTACATACACTCAATTAGTATTTGGTAGCATTGCCTTTAAATTGTTTAACTTGGGTCAAACGTTTCAGGTAGCCTTCCACAAGCTTTCCACAATAAGTTGGGTGAATTTTGGCCCATTCCTTCTGACAGAGCTGGTGTAACTGAGTCAGGTTTGTAGGCCTCCTTGCTCGCACACGCCTTTTCAGTTCTGCCCACACATTTTCTATAGGATTGAGGTCAGGGCTTTGTGTGATGGCCACTCCAATACCTTGACTTTGTTGTCCTTAAGCCATTTTGCAAGAACTTTGGAAGTATGCTTGGGTTCATTGTCTTTTTGGAAGACCCATTTGTGACCAAGCCTTAACTTCCTGACTGATGTCTTGAGATGTTGCTTCAATATATCTACATAATTTTCCTATTTTGTGAAGTGCACCAGTCCCTCCTGCAGTAAAGCACCCCCACAGCATGATGCTGCCATCCCCGTGCTTCACGGTTGGGATGATGTTCTTCGGCTTGCAAGCACCCCCTTTTTCCTCCAAACATAACAATGGTCATTATGGCCAAACTATTCAAACTGTTCTATTTTTGTTTCATCAGACCAGAGGACATTTCTCCAAAAAGTACGATCTTTGTCCCAATGTGCAGTTGCAAACCGTAGTCTGGCTTTTTTATGGCGGTTTTGGAGCAGTGGCTTCTTCCTTGCTGAGCGGCCTTTCAGGTTATATCGAAATAGGACTTGTTTTACTGTGGATATAGATACTTTTGTACCTGTTTCCTCCAGCATCTTCACAAGGTCCTTTGCTGTTGTTCTGGGATTGAATTACACTTTTCGCACCAAGGTACGTTCATCTCAAGGAGACAGAACGCGTCTCCTTCCTGAGCGGTATGATGGCTGCGTGGTCCCATGGTGTTTATACTTGCGTACTATTGTTTGTACAGATGAACGTGGTACCTTCAGGTGTTTGGAAATTGCTTCCAAGCATGAACCAGACTTGTGGAGGTCTACAATTGTTTTTCTGAGGTCTTGGCTGATTTCTTTTGATTTTCCTTATGATGTCAAGCAAAGAGGCACTGCGTTTGAAGGTAGGCCTTGAAATACATCCACAGGTACACTTCCAATTGACTCAAATGATGTCAATTAGCCTATCAGAAGCTTCTAAAGCCATGACATCATTTTCTGGAATTTTCCAAGCTGTTTAAAGGCACAGTCAACTTAGTGTATGTAAACTTCTGACCCACTGGAATTGTGATAAAGTGAATTATAAGTGAAATAATCTGTCTGTAAACAATTGTTGGAAAAATTACTTGTGTCATGCACAAAGTAGATAAACTATAGTTTATTAACAAGACATTGGTGGAGTGGTTGAAAAACAAGTTTTAATGACTCCAACCTAGGTGTATGTAAACTTCCGACTTCAACTGTGTGCTGAGCATTTTGGTTGCTGCTTTTCCTTCACTCTGCTGTCCGACTCATCCCAAAACATCTCAATTCGGTTGAGGTCGGGTGATTTTGGAGGCCAGGTCATCTGATGCAGCACTCCATCACTCTCCTTCTTGGTCAAATAGCCCTTACACTGCCTGGAGGTGTGTTTTGGGTCATTGTCCTGTTGAAAAACAAATGATAGTCCCACTAAGCGCAAACCAGATGGGATGGCGTATCGTTGTAGAATGCTATGGTAGCCATGCTGGTTAAGTGTGCCTTGAATTCTAAATAAATCAAAGACAGTGTCACCATCAAAGCACCCCCACACCATCACGCCTCATCCTCCATGCTTTACGGTGGAAACCACACATGCTGAGATCATCCGTTCACCTACTCTGCATCTCACAAAGACATGGCGGTTGGAACCAAACATCTCAAATTTGGACTCATCAGACCAAAGGACAGATTTCCACCAGTCTAATGTCCATTGCTCATGTTTCTTGGCCCAAGCAAGTCTCTTCTTCTTATTGGTGTCCTTTAGTAGTGGTTTCTTTGCAGCAATTCGACCATGAAGGCCTGATTCATGCAGTCTCCTCTGAACAGTTGATGTTGAGATGTGTCTGTTACTTGATCTCTGAAGTATTTATTTGGGCTGCAATCTGAGGTGCAGTTAACTCTAATGAACCTATCCTCTGCAGCAGAGGTAACTCTGGGTCTTCCTTTCCTGTGGCGGTCCTCATGAGAGACAGATTCAGCATAGCGCTTGATGGTTTTTGCCGCTGCACTTGAAGAAACTTTCAAAGTTCTTGAAATTTTCCAGATTGACTGTCCTTCATGTCTTAAAGTAATGATGGACTGTAATTTATCTTTGCTTATTTGAGCTGTTCTTGCCATAATATGGTATTTTACCACATAGGGTTGTCTTCTGTATACCACCCCTACCTTGTCAAAACACAACTGATTGGCTCAAACGCATTAAGATGGAAAGAAATTCCACAAATTAACTTTTAAGAAGGCACACCTGTTAATTGAAATGCATTCCAGGTGACTACCTCATGTAGCTGGTTGAGAGAATGCCAAGAATGTGCAAAGCTGTCATCAAGGCAAAGGGTGGCTACTTTGAAGAATCTCAAATATAAAATATATTTTGATTTGTTTAACACTTTCTGGGTTACTAGATGATTCCATATGTGTTATTTCATAGTTTTGATGTCTTCACTATTATTCTACAATGTAGAAAATAGTAAAAAATAAAGAAAAACCCTTGAATGAGTAGGTGTGTCCAAACCTTTGACTGGTACTGTATATATATGCATTATGTATATTCATGGACCCCCTGCAGTACCTCGGAGCTCCGGTTGAGTACCGCTGTGCTAGAGCATTGTGAACTGCTGTAGCGCAATGGTCTAAGCAGCGCGCTCCGGCTCCGACCATCATGAGATCACGGCCAGTGCTGGGCGTTTTTTATTTATCTTTTTGGAGCGCCAAGGAAGGCATATATCGACTATCGACTCTCCTCTAGCACACAGACATGATGGCATCATCTCTATCCCTGACCTTTCAGACATAGCACTGATCCTCACCCAGCCAGCTAGCAGGACTTAATCCACCCACATATACACACACACACACACACTGAGCAGGATGTCAGTCTGGAGGGTGGGTGGGGGCTGTGTTTGTATAACAGGTCACCCGGTCACTTTGTGGATCTGTTTTTGAGTGACAGACTGTGTGTGTTTTAGTGTGCGGCTTTGTGTGTGTGCGTGTGCAGCTGTGCGTGCGCAGCTGTGTGTGTGTGTGGCTGTGCGCCTTTTCAAATAGTCAGTGACTCATTGTCTGTGTGTGCTCAGTCAGCCTGCAGTCAGCTGATAGCACAGTGCAAGCTCAGCTGTTCTGTGCCTTCCCGTCTCTGCCCTTCTGTTTGGGCGCTGTGGGGCTCAACCTCTTGCCCTAAACCCAGTATCAGATAGCCATGCCACCCCATGCAAGCACCCTTATTCAGCAATCAACTACTTATAGGTATGCTCACACTGTCCTCTCTGTGTAGACGAGTATTTGATAGGGTTTGTTATTTGATCATAGGGCATATATACAGTACCAGTCAAAAGGTTGGACACACCTACTCATTCCAGGGTTTTTCTTTATTTTTACTATTTTCTACATTGTAGAATAATAGTGAAGAAATACAAACTATGAAATAACACATATGGAATCATGTAGTAACCAAAAAAGTGTTAAACAAATCAAAATATATTTTATATTTGAGATTCTTCAAAGTAGCCACCCGTTGCCTTGATGACAGCTTGCTTCACTCTTGTCATTCTCTCAACCAGCTTCATGAGGTAGTCACCTGGAATGCATTTCAATTAACAGGTGTGCATTCTTAAAAGGTAATTTGTGGAATTTCTTTCCTTCTTAATGCGTTTGAGCCAATCAGTTGTGTTTTGACAAGGTAGGGGTGGTATACAGAAGATAGCCCTATTTTCTAAAAGACCAAGTCCATATTATGGCAAGAACAGCTCAAATAAGAGAAACGACAGTCCATCGTTACTTTAAGACATGAAGGTCAGTCAATCTGGAACATTTCAAGAACTTTGAAAGTTTCTTCAAGTGCAGTCGCAAAAACCATCAAGCGCTATGATGAAACTGGCTCTCATGAGGACCGCCACAGGAAAGGAAGACCCAGAGCTACCTCTGCTGCAGAGGATAAGTTCATTAGAGCTACCAGCCTCAGATTGCAGCCAAAATAAATGCTTCACGGAGTTCAATTAACAGACACATCTCAACATCAACTGTTCAGAGGAGACTGCGTGAATCAGGCCTTCATGGTCGAATTGCTGCAAAGAAACACTACCAAAGGACACCAATAAAAAGAAGAGACTTGCTTGGGCCAAGAAACACAATCAATGGACATTAGACCAGTGGAAATCTGTCCTTTTGGTCTGATGAGTCCAAATGTGAGATTTTTGGTTCCAACCGCCGTGTCTTTGTGAGACGCAGAGTACGTGAACGGATGATCGCCGTATGTGTGGTTCTCACCATGAAGCGTGGAGGTGTTATGGTGTGGGGGTGCTTTGCTGGTGACACTGTCAGTGATTTATTTAGAATTCAAGGCACACTTAACCAGCATGGCTACCACAGCATTCTGCAGCGATACGCCATCCCATCTGGTTTGGGCTTAGTGGGACTATCATTTGTTTTTCAACAGGACAATGACCAAAACACACCTCCAGGCTGTGTAAGTGCTATTTGACCAAGGATAGTGATGGAGTGCTGCATCAGATGACCTGGCCTCCACAATCACCCGACCTCAACCCAATTGAGATGGTTTGGGATGAGTTGGACCACGGAGTGAAGGAAGAGCAGCCAACAAGTGCTCAGCATATGTGGGAACTCCTTCAATACTGTTGTAAAAGCATTCCTCATTAAGCTGGTTGAGAGAATGCCAAGAGTGTGCAACGCTGTCACCAAGGCAAAGGGTGGCTACTTTGAAGAATATAAAATCTAAAATATAATTTGATTTGTTTAACACTTTTTTGGTTACTATATGATTCCATTTGTGTTATTTCATAGTTTTGATGTCTTCACTATTATTCTGCAATGTGGAAAATAGTAAAAATACAGAAAAACCCTTGAATGAGTAGGTGTGTCCAAACTCATATACAGTGAGGGGAAAAAGTATTTGATCCCATGCTGATTTTGTACGTTTGCCCACTGACAAAGACATGATCAGTCTATAATTGTAATGGTAGGTTTATTTGAACAGTGAGAGACAGAATAACAAAACAAAAATCCAGAAAAAACGCATTTAAAAAATGTTATAAATTGATTGGCATTTTAATGAGGGAAATAAGTATTTGACCCCTCTGCAAAACATGACTTAGTACTTGGTGGCAAAACCCTTGTTGGCAATCACAGAGGTCAGACGTTTCTTGTAGTTGGCCGCCAGGTTTGCACACATCTCAGGAGGGATTTTGTCCCACTCCTCTTTGCAGATCTTCTCCAAGTTATTAAGGTTTCGAGGCTGACGTTTGGCAACTCGAACCTTCAGCTCCCTCCACAGATTTTCTATGGGATTAAGGTCTGGAGACTGGCTAGGCCACTCCAGGACCTTAATGTGCTTCTTCTTGAGCCATTCTTGGCCGTGTGTTTTGGGTCATTGTCATGCTGGAATACCCATCCACGACCCATTTTCAATGCCCTGGCTGAGGGAAGGAGGTTCTCACCCAAGATTTGACGGTACATGGCCCCGTCCATCGTCCCTTTGATGCGGTGAAGTTGTCCTGTACCCTTAGCAGAAAAACACCCCCAAAGGCAAATGGTTTCCCCTCCAGGTTTGACGGTGGGGATGGTGTTCTTGGGGTCATAGGCAGCATTCCTCCTCCTCCAAACACGCGAGTTGAGTTGATGCCAAAGAGCTCCATTTTGGTCTCATCTGACCACAACACTTTCACCCAGTTCTCCTCTGAATCATTCAGATGTTCATTGGTAAACTTCAGACAGGCATGTTTATGTGCTTTCTTGAGCAGGGGGACCTTGCGGGCACTGCAGGATTTCAGTCCTTCACGGCGTAGTGTGTTACCAATTGTTTTCTTGGTGACTATGGTCCCAGCTGCCTTGAGATCATTGACAAGATCCTTCCGTGTAGTTCTGGGCTGATTCCTCACCGTTCTCATGATCATTGCAACTCCACGAGGTGAGATCTTCCATGGAGCCCCAGGCCGAGGGAGATTGACAGTTATTTTGTGTTTGTTCCATTTGCGAATAATCGCACCAACTGTTGTCACCTTCTCACCAAGCTGCTTGGCGATGGTCTTGTAGCCCATTCCAGCCATGTGTAGGTCTACAATCTTGTCCCTGACATCCTTGGAGAGTTCTTTGGTCTTGGCCATGGTGGAGAGTTTGGAATCAGATTGATTGATTGCTTCTGTGGACAGGTGTCTTTTATACAGTTAACAAACTAAGATTGGGAGCACTCCCTTTAAGAGTGTGCTCCTAATCTCAGCTCGTTACCTGTATAAAAGACACCTGGGAGCCAGAAATCTTTCTGATTGAGAGGGGGTCAAATACTTTTTTCCCTCATTTAAAATGCAAATCAATTTATAACATTTTTGACATGCGTTTTTCTGGATTTTTTTGTTGTTATTCTGTCTCTCACTGTTCAAATAAACCTACCATTAAAATTATAGACTGATCATTTCTTTGTCAGTAGGCAAACGTACAAAATCAGCAGGGGATCAAGTACTTTTTTCCCTCATTGTATATATATCTCAATGACTCATTTATTTATCATTTATTGATTTGTAGACTGCTATGAAGACGTTAGCATGTTATTGACTAATGACTACAGTGTGTCATTCCGAAGACTGAATAGGTGAGTTATTAACCCTTATGTCACCGTTATGGAGTGACATAGTACCTGCATGATCTCTAATAACAGTGGAAAGTGTGTGTCTGTGTCCAGGGGATCTCTGCTGGGTTGTGTATACACTGAGCAGTCAGCCAGTCAGTCAGGAGTTTGAGCTCAGCCTCGCTCTATATCCTGTAAAAACACAAAACACCCAGCTTTGGTTAGCTAGCAGCCCTGCTGACCTTTGTAGTTTGACTTGACAAAGACAGAGTAGGGTGAAGTTGCCCCTAGATGCTGAACTCGTGTCAGTTTTTGATTTCCCGCAGTAATAGTTAAGGTTAGATTTGGGGTAGGGGAAGCTGATCCTAGATCTGTACCTAGGGGAAACTTAACAATAAACCTCCTATTAGTTATTTTTCAGGTGCAGTTGGTAAATGATTGGCCAACAGGGTCAATGAGCGATATAGACTCCTGATGTGTGTTTTGTCAACTCCTCTCTGACTCACGTCCACACATGTACATGGACGTATGAACATTCACGCAGACAGATGCAGGAATAGTCACAACCCTTACCACAAGGGCAAAGGCACGTACACACTAACATAGATTAAAAGCAGTCTGAGCCATGGTAATGACACTTTGACAGGATGCTAATGGAAATTCCTGTTTGTGTGTGTAGGTGTGCGAGTATGTACACTACCATTCAAAAGTTTGGGGTCAGTTAGAAATGTCCTTGTTTTCCATGAAAACTTGCATGAAGTGAGTTTGAATAGCCTTGGTTTCTCAAATGACTGCCTCGCCTGGTTCACCAACTACTTCTCAGATAGAGTTCAATGTGTCAAATCGGAGGGCCTGTTGTCTGGACCTGTGGCAGTCTCTATGGTGGTGCCACAGGGTTCAATTCTTGGGCCGACTCTTTTCTCCGTGTATATCAATGATGTCGCTCTTGCTGCTGGTGACTCTCAGATCCACCTCTACGCAGACGACACCATTTTGTATACATCTGGCCCTCCATTGGACACTGTGTTAACAAACCTCCAAACAAGCTTCAATGCCATACAACACTCCTTCAGTAGCCTCCAACTGCTCTTAAACACTAGTAAAACTAAATGCATGCTCTTCAATCGAACGCTGCTGGCACCCGCCCACCCGACTAGAATCACTACTCTCGACGGGTCTGACCTAGAGTATGTGGACAACTACAAATACCTAGGTGTCTGGTTAGACTGTAAACTCTCCTTCCAGACTCACATTAAGAATCTCCAATCCAAAGTTAAATCTAGAATCGGTTTCCTATTTCGCAACAAAGCCTCCTTCACTCATGCTGCCAAACATGCCCTCGTAAAACTGACTATCCTACCGATCCTTGACTTCGGCGATGTCATTTACAAAATAGCCTCCAACACTCTACTCAGCAAATTGGATGTAGTCTATCACAGTGCCATCCGTTTTGTCACCAAAGCCCCATATACTACCCACCACTGTGACCTGTACGCTCTTGTTGGCTGGTCCTCACTACATATTCGTCGCCAAACCCACTGGCTCCAGGCCATCTATAAATCACTGCTAGGCAAATCCCCGCCTTATCTTAGCTCATTGGTCACCATAGCAGCACCCACCCGTAGTCTGCGCTCCAGCAGGTATGTCTCACTGGTCATCCCCAAAGCCAACACCTCCTTTGGCCGCCATTCCTTCCAGTTCTCTGCTGCCAATGACTGGAACAAATTGCAAAAATCTCTGAAGCTGGAGACTCTTATCTCCCTCACTAACTTTAAGCATCAGTTGTCAGAGCACCTTACCGATCACTGCACCTGTACACAGCCCATCTGAAATTAGCCCGCCCAACTACCTCATCCCTATATTGTTATTTATTTTGCTCATTTGCACCCCAGTATCTCTATTTGCACATCATCTCTTGCACATCTAACATTCCAGTGTTAATACTAATTGTAATTATTTTGCACTATAGCCTATTTATTGCCTTACCTCCATAACTTACTACATTCGCACACACTGTATATAGATTTTCTGTTGTATTTTTGACTTTATGTTTTGTTTTATCCCATATGTAACTCTGTGTTGTTGTTTTTATCGCACTGCTTTGCTTTATCTTGGCCAGGTCGCAGTTGTAAATGAGAACTTGTTCTCAACTGGCTTACCTAGTTAAGTAAAGGTGAAAAAAAAGAAAGAAAAAAAAAGAAAAGGAAATATAGCAAAATACATAGGAAATGTAGTCATTGACAAGATTAGAAATAATGATTTTTAATTGAAATAATAATTGTGTCCTTCAAACTTTGCTTTCGTCAAAGAATCCTCCATTTGCAGCAATTACAGCCCTGCAGACCTTTGGCATTCTAGTTGTCAATTTATTGAGGTAATCTGAAGAGATTTCACCCCATGCTTCCTGAAGCACCTCCCACAAGTTGGATTGGCTTGATGGGCACTTCTTACGTACCATACGGTCAAGCTGCTCCCACAACAGGTCAATAGGGTTGAGATCCAGTGACTGTGCTGGCCACTCCATTATAGACAGATACCAGCTGACTGTTTCTTCCCTAAATAGTTATTGCATAGTTTGGAGCTGTGCTTTGGGTCATTGTCCTGTTGTAGGAGGAAATTGGCTCCAATCAAGCGCCGTCCACAGGGTATGGCATGGCGTTGCAAAATTGAGTGATAGCCTTCCTTCTTCAAGATCCCTTTTACCCTGTACAAATCTCACACTTTACCACCACCAAAGCACCCCAGACCATCACATTGCCTCCACCATGCTTGACAGATGGCATCAAGCACTCCTCCAGCATCTTTTCATTTGGTCTGCGTCTCACACATGTTCTTCTTTGTGATCCGAACACCTCAAACTTCGATTCATCTGTCCATAACACTTCCTCTGTCCAGTGTCTGTGTTCTTTTGCCCATCTTTTTTTTATTGGCCAATCTGAGATATGGCTTTTTCTTTGCAACTCTGCGTAAAAGGTCAGCATCCCGGAGTCACCTCTTCACTGTTGACGTTGAGACTGGTGTTTTGCGGGTACTATTTAATGAAGCTGCCAGTTGAGGACCTGTGAGGCGTCTGTTTCTCAAACTCTCAAATGTACTTGTCCTCTTGCTCAGTTGTGCACCAGGGCCTCCCACTCCTCTTTCTATTCTGGTTAGAGCCAGTTTGCGCTGTTCTGTGAAGGGAGTAGTACACAGCGTTGTACGAGATCTTCAGTTTCTTGGCAATTTCTCGCATGGAATAGCCTTCATTTCTCAAAACAAGAATAGACTGACGAGTTTCAGAAGAAAGTTATTTGTTTCTGGCCATTTTGAGCCTGTAATCGAACCCACAATTGCTGATGCTCCAGATACCCAACTAACCTAAAGAAGGCCAGTTTTATTGCTTCTTTAATCAGCACAACAGTTTTCAGCTGTGCTAACATAATTGCTAAAGGGTTTTCTAATGATCAATTAGCCTTTTTAAAATGATAAACTTGGATTAGCAAACACAACGTGCCATTGGAACACAGGACTGATGGTTGCTGATAATGGGCCTTTGTACGCCTATGTAGATATTCCATAAAAAATCAGCAGTTTCCAGCTACAATAGCCATTTACAACATTAACAATGTATACACTGTATTTCTGATCAATTTGATGTTATTTTAATGGACAAAAAATTTGCTTTTCTTTCGAACACAAGGACATTTCTAAGTGACCCCAAACTTTTGAACGGTAGTAGTGTAGGTGTAATTTTCCCTAGGGTACATATTGGTGGAAGTTAAGGTATGTTCTATGGAACCAGTGTTATTCTGTTGCTTATTTGGCCGACTACTCTATCTAGCTTCTGGGGCCTATCATGTTGGCTGTGCACAGGCATTTTTCCACTAAAGAATTATGAGTAGTGTTTACTTAGTTGTTTAAACCCAGTTGACTCTGTTGACCGGTTTCATCTTCCGTTATCATCTTTAACCCTTAAGGTTGATGTCCGCGCCCCGTGTACATTTAATTAGCATAATCAATAAATCCCCATAAAAATCCGTCCGTTTAAGCTAGAGATATTTTGCACTGGATACGTCTCAATCCACCGCATCTGCCTATATCACACTGCGGTGAAAAGTGACAGGCTAGAGCGGGGTTTGTCAGACCTTGAGACATCCTGAAAATCGGTCTTCTCACAAAAACAATTTGGTCTACATAATTTGTCACAAAAAAAAAAAATCTATATTTTTTTTATACTTCAAGGGGTCTTCAAAATCAAATAGCTAAATGATACTTGGTATGACCTTCTTAAAACAATTCCATATAGAACCCCCCACCCCTCCTCCAACTTAGACAGAGCTTAGACTCTTATGAGTTAATAACCCATTAGAAAAAACTTTGATCTGACCATGGTTGTTAGCCATAGAGCTGGCACAATTACTGTATAACCGTTTAACCGACGATTATCGATGAAGACCGTCATGAAAATTAAAAAAAACGTCATAACCGTTTTAAGAAATAAATAAAATAATTTTTGTGGAACGAACAGCTGACTGAAAAGAGGACGGCGGGGCATTCCTGCGTTTGAGTCCGTTTCTGCGGGAACATGGAATCTTAACAACGTGCAGAAACGTTGTTGCTCCGTGCTGAAATGTAGAATTTTAATTCTAATTATGTTGACTTATGTGGCTCATGCAATGGAATGTATTTTTTGTAATGTCAGTTGAGTTGAATCAACAATATTATCAGCACATATTGATTCATACACTTCCTCTTTTTACATCCTGCTTTTACTTCCTGCTTCGCTCCTATAGATATACTCGCAATGGCCACCAGTCCACTCATTATGCCAATTACGGTCATCCAAAATTCTATGACCGTCACAGCCCTACTTATTGATTAGAATTATTATAATATATTTAGTGAATTCCATGTTTTGACCCCGGATAAATCCCCATAAAACATAACAATTAACCTATTTATCTTTACTGAAGTCAATTTCATAGCCTCTAGAACAGAGTGCTCTGCTTAGTCTGAAATTAGGGCAGAGTGGAGAGGCTCCCTTAGTGCTGTGCTGGTTACGTGGTAGCTGACATTCATTCACATATGGGAAGCCACACACACATGCCTGTCAGAGCCGTGCCTCAGAGACACTAGTGGTGGAGAACATCCTTAAGTCCTTTTGTCAGCCTGGCCCAACACACTGCTGCACTGTAGCTGTTGTGTGTGTGTGTTTTGCTCTATTATTAACCACTCTCTGTGGCATTGGCTGCCTTAGGGCCTTAGTGGGCTTACGTAAGGGAGAGAGAGGGGCTTCACAGCCCACCAGCCTCAGAGGCCTGTAGACATGACACACACAACCCCATGACCCCACACCCCAGGCCGCTCAATGTCGCCATCCATATTCACTGTGCCCAGCAGCACTAGTTCAGACTCTTCTCAGACATGTTTTTGACCTCCAGGAATGTACCTCCAGCTCTCTCTCTTACTCCCTCCCTCCTTCTACATTACCCTCTCTCCTTTCCCCAACTCTCTCGCCCTCCTCTCTCCCTCTCTCTTATTTGTGCGTGGCACAGGTCTGACGTGGTGGTGCTGTGTTTCTCCCTGGCCAATCCCAACTCCCTGCGCCATGTGCGCACAATGTGGTACCCTGAGATTAAGCACTTCTGCCCCCGCACCCCTATCATCCTGGTGGGCTGCCAGCTGGACCTGCGCTACGCCGACCTGGAGGCTGTCAACCGTGCCCGCAGACCCCTAGCCAAGTAAGATCACCCTCATCCTCCTGAAACAGGTTTAAATACATGCATATTTAAATTTATTTTTATTTGAAATACTCATTTTCTGTTTTATTTGAGTATTTTCAAATAATGTGCCCGAATCCAACTACTTTTGAAGTATTTGAAAGTATTTTCAAATCATTTCCTATAAATAGACCTACTATTTGAAACTATTTTCAAATAGCCAACTTGTTTCCAAATACATCTCAAATACCCCTAGGACAAAACAGACCTGGGTACAAATGCATGGAGTATTTAAATATTTTTGTTTGAAAATACACTTGTCTGTGTATTTGACTATTTTCAATAGTATTATATTCTAATACCAAAAAAAAAAAATACTTACTTTGAAATGTCTTTGAAAGTAATTGAAATACTTAAAATAGTATTTGAACCCAGGTCTGGACCACCTTGACCGCAGCAGTCCCATCACATCCATTGGCTGGGTGTGTGGCATTTGACTGAAATGCAAACGCACCCGTCATGCCTTCTGTCTGTCCATAGTTTAGGTCCTTGTTTTTGTCTAATACACTCTTGACTCAGTTACAGCCCTGTGGCACGATAACACAGTTATAGAACAATCCTTTCATTAGAGATCTACCTCTCTGCTAATGATGTAATCCTCTCCCTTTGTCTTCAGACCAATCAAGCCTACAGACATCCTACCTCCTGAGAGAGGCCACGAGGTGGCCAAGGAGCTGGGCATTCCCTACTTCGAGACCAGCATCGTGGCCCAGTTTGGGGTCAAGGATGTGTTCGACAACGCCATCCGTTCTGCCCTTATCTCCCGCCGCCACCTCCAGTTCTGGAAGTCCCACCTGAAGAGAGTCCAGCGGCCCCTCCTCCAGGCCCCCTTCCTGCCCCCCCGTCCACCTCGCCCTGTGGTGGGCATCCCCGACCCCCCTCCCATCGACGGAGAGGCCCCTGACTCCCTCTTCTGCCAGCCGCTGTGCGCCGACGTCCTCTTCCTTCTCCAGGGCGGTGCCACGCGCGTCTTCGCACACAAAGTCTACCTGGCCACATCCTGCTCCAAGTTCTATGACCTCTTCACCCTGGACCTGCTGGCTACCGAGTCGGATTGGGAGGGAGAGGAGCGCGCCGAGAGCGGGGAGGAGGACGAGCAGAGCAGGAGAGGAGCCAAAGAGCAGGCGGGGCGCACTAAGAGCTTGGACATCGATAAGGAGGGGGAGGGGGGCGCCAGGGGACTCAAACGGCCACCCATGCTCCAGCAGGGCTCCCTGAGAACTTCCAAAAGTGATAACGCCCTCCCCGCCAGGAGCCAGTGCCCCCTGGGGCCCCTGGGAGCCGGCCGTGGCCTCTCGGGCTGGGGGAGGGGCTTCCTGAGTGTTTACCTGGAGCACATAGCTGACCCCGAGACGGGGCGACTTCGCCTCATGACCGTGGTCTCCATGGACGTCCTCATACAGGAAGAACCCTTCCAGGTAAGATCAGATAACAACAAAACAAGTCTTGCAAGATGCTTTGGATAATAGCGTCTGCTAAATCACTGTATTAAATCATGCAAAACCAGCTACATTGTGAGGTTCCCATTCCCAACACTGCTCCAGGGTTGTATAATCTTAGTGCACTGTGAATAATGCCCCTACTGGTCATCACAACCATAACACAGTTTAAGTCCCTATATTCAGTCTGGTATGAGAACGGTAGCCCCTATCTGCAAAAGCAGGGTGTCTACGGAAAGCTGAGTATCTTGGCTATTGATCGGTGCCTTCAAATCTTTGGTGTGACTTACTACCATATATGGGCATATGAATTTATAAGGACAAGCCGAGCCGATGACCTCATTTCAAGATGGCTGCTACCTACATTCCGGTTAGCGTTGTGAAGAATAAACAAAATAAACACGGAATACGTCAATACACACCGAAAGCCGGGACTCCACAGATCATGGGGCTATCTTATTTGTCTGCCTGTGACCTACCGTTATTAATCACCAGCCCCGAGAGTCAAAATGTTTATTTTACACGTTTTCACCCAACAGCAAACATCTTACAAGGTAAGCTTTGATTTGGTCTGTGTTTGAACTATAGCTACACGGGGATATCAAATTAATCCTTAGGTTGGTAGGAACAAGCCTATTGCCAATGTTATCTGATGATGTATGATTTAATGGCAACATCGAATGTCCACCGAGTTACTATATCTTTGCGCATCAAAAATATGATGTTGCCTGCTTACGCACTGTAGGCATCCATTAAACAGGGGATTGGCTATTATGGCACCTTGACAGTCTTGTAGCCAATGAGATAAGCTTTCCAGGGATATGCAGTTGACCTGGGTTGGACAAAGCAAGGTCTAGAACCTTTTTATGTGTAATGTGAACTATTGCTACCTGGCTTAGAGACTTGGAAATGTCCCGTGACCACACCTGACACCACTTACTAAAACATCTGCCCATTTTTTTTTCTGATATTGTTCACATGTTATGGAAGCCATCTGATGTGGTTCCAGGTCTAGTCATCAATAATTCACTTATAGCTTGTCAATGAAAGATGACTTTCAAAATTAAAAAAATTAAAAAACTGTTATTTTGTGTGTGCTTGATCTTGTGAATTCTGAACTATGTAACTCCTATCTGTCTTCTGATCATTTCCTCATAATCTCCCAGATGTCTTCTTTCCAAATATACCAAGTTTCAGAATCATGTAATTACACATGAATAGCAGTTACTTTTGGGTATGTCTATTTAGGCAGAAATCTACATTTTGCCATTATATTTACATTTAAGAGTAGAATTAAAGGTAATTAAAGTGAAGTTAATTCAAACGCATCAAATGGTGTTTATTAACTTGATTTATACCACTGCTTGGCTTAATACTCAATTCCGATAAGTTGAGAGGGTGTTGATTCTTTTTTCAACTCTGCGGTGGTTTCAGGCAGTGCTGCAGTACTTGTATACAGGCAGTCTGGACGAGAGCCGAGGGGACCTGATGCAGGTGGCCACCATCGCCGAGCTGCTGGAGGTGTTTGACCTGAGGATGATGGTGGCCAATGTGCTGAACCGGGAGAGCTTCATGAACCAGGAGATCACAAAGGCCTTCCACGTCCGCCGAGCCAACCGCATCAAAGAGTGCCTCAGCAAGGGTACCTTCGCCGGTAAACACACTGCCCCCACTTCTCTTGACTTACTGCGTCCTCAGAGCTATTGTGTGTTATGTGTGCGTGTGCGTGTTTGCATTCATAAGTGTGTACACACTACATTTAGCATTCCCATGTTATTCCAATATTCTCCCATTAATTCACATGTCTGGATCTATGGCCATGATATTGTTTTTCCTATTTGCAATATTTTGTTTGTGTGTCCTGTCCTCCATGTCAAAATGAGTCCATTTGGTGTCATCGATCTAAATATGTGTTGCTGAGCTTTTCTGCTTTCTCCGTATGTGTGCCGTGCCCATGTGTTTCTTTACGTCACTCCTTTCTGGTTCCTTTTGTGTGCATGTTGGCTATAGCGTTTCCTTCAAGGTGAGAGTGAGATACTATCTCTAAAGTAACTGTAGTCTTTTCTACCTTCAGCTGGCCTACCACAGTCCTTATTTTGTAGTCATTGTGTCTGTTTCCATGGGGATTTGTTTTTCAATATAAACTATATATACAAAAGTATGTGGACACCCCTTCAAATTAGTGGATTCGGCTATTTCAGCCACACCCGTTACTGACAAGTGTATAACATCGAGCACACAGCCATGCAATCTCCATAGACAAACATTGGCAGTAGAGAATGGCCTTACTGAAGAGCTCAGTGACTTTCAACAGTCATAGGATGCCACCTTTCCAACAAGTCATTTCGTCAAATTGCTGCCGTGCTAGAGCTGCCCTGTGTATTGATGTTAGAGCTGCTAGATCTGCCCCGTGTATTGATGTTAGAGCTGCTAGATCTGCCCTGTGTATTGATGTTAGAGCTGCTAGATCTGCCCCGTGTATTGATGTTAGAGCTGCTAGATCTGCCCTGTGTATTGATGTTAGAGCTGCTAGATCTGCCCTGTGTATTGATGTTAGAGCTGCTAGAGCTGCCCCGTGTATTGATGTTAGAGCTGCTAGAGCTGCCCTGTGTATTGATGTTAGAGCTGCTAGAGCTGCCCTGTGTATTGATGTTAGAGCTGCTAGAGCTGCCCTGTGTATTGATGTTAGAGCTGCTAGAGCTGCCCTGTGTATTGATGTTAGAGCTGCTAGATCTGCCCTGTGTATTGATGTTAGAGCTGCTAGATCTGCCCCGTGTATTGATGTTAGAGCTGCTAGATCTGCCCTGTGTATTGATGTTAGAGCTGCTAGATCTGCCCCGTGTATTGATGTTAGAGCTGCTAGATCTGCCCTGTGTATTGATGTTAGAGCTGCTAGATCTGCCCCGTGTATTGATGTTAGAGCTGCTAGATCTGCCCCGTGTATTGATGTTAGAGCTGCTAGATCTGCCCCGTGTATTGATGTTAGAGCTGCTAGAGCTGCCCCGTGTATTGATGTTAGAGCTGCTAGATCTGCCCTGTGTATTGATGTTAGAGCTGCTAGATCTGCCCTGTGTATTGATGTTAGAGCTGCTAGATCTGCCCCGTGTATTGATGTTAGAGCTGCTAGATCTGCCCCGTGTATTGATGTTAGAGCTGCTAGAGCTGCCCCGTGTATTGATGTTAGAGCTGCTAGATCTGCCCTGTGTATTGATGTTAGAGCTGCCCCGTGTATTGATGTTAGAGCTGCTAGATCTGCCCTGTGTATTGATGTTAGAGCTGCTAGATCTGGCCCGTGTATTGATGTTAGAGCTGCTAGATCTGCCCCGTGTATTGATGTTAGAGCTGCCCCGTGTATTGATGTTAGAGCTGCTAGATCTGCCCTGTGTATTGATGTTAGAGCTGCTAGATCTGGCCCGTGTATTGATGTTAGAGCTGCTAGATCTGCCCCGTGTATTGATGTTAGAGCTGCTAGATCTGCCCTGTGTATTGATGTTAGAGCTGCCCCGTGTATTGATGTTAGAGCTGCTAGATCTGCCCCGTGTATTGATGTTAGAGCTGCTAGAGCTGCCCCGTGTATTGATGTTAGAGCTGCTAGATCTGCCCTGTGTATTGATGTTAGAGCTGCCCCGTGTATTGATGTTAGAGCTGCTAGATCTGCCCTGTGTATTGATGTTAGAGCTGCTAGATCTGGCCCGTGTATTGATGTTAGAGCTGCTAGATCTGCCCCGTGTATTGATGTTAGAGCTGCCCCGTGTATTGATGTTAGAGCTGCTAGATCTGCCCTGTGTATTGATGTTAGAGCTGCTAGATCTGGCCCGTGTATTGATGTTAGAGCTGCTAGATCTGCCCCGTGTATTGATGTTAGAGCTGCTAGATCTGCCCTGTGTATTGATGTTAGAGCTGCCCCGTGTATTGATGTTAGAGCTGCTAGATCTGCCCCGTGTATTGATGTTAGAGCTGCTAGAGCTGCCCCGTGTATTGATGTTAGAGCTGCTAGAGCTGCCCCGTGTATTGATGTTAGAGCTGCTAGATCTGCCCCGTGTATTGATGTTAGAGCTGCTAGAGCTGCCCTGTGTATTGATGTTAGAGCTGCTAGATCTGGCCCGTGTATTGATGTTAGAGCTGCTAGATCTGCCCCGTGTATTGATGTTAGAGCTGCTAGAGCTGCCCCGTGTATTGATGTTAGAGCTGCTAGAGCTGCCCCGTGTATTGATGTTAGAGCTGCTAGATCTGCCCCGTGTATTGATGTTAGAGCTGCTAGATCTGCCCCGTGTATTGATGTTAGAGCTGCTAGATCTGCCCCGTGTATTGATGTTAGAGCTGCTAGAGCTGCGCCCCGTGTATTGATGTTAGAGCTGCTAGAGCTTTTTTAGGGGGTAGATCAGCTTTAATATTTCAGATCGATTGTGGCTTCCATCAGTGTAATTGTCTGCATCATTTCCAATCCCCCATATATTTGTTTTGTAAATAGCATTCGAAAGTATTCAGACCCCTTGACCTTTTCCACATGTTGTTACGTTACATTCTTAATATAAAATGGATTACATAGTTTTTTCCCCCCTTATCAATCTACACACAATACCCCATAATGACAAAGCAAAAATAGTTGTTTTGAATTTCTTTACAAAAACTAAAATAATATCACATTTACATAAGTATTCAGACCCTTTACTCAGTACTTTGTTGAAGCATCTTGAGTCTTCTTGGGTATTACGCTACAAGCTTGGCACACCTGTATTTTGGGAGTTTCTCCCATTCTTCTCTGCAGATCCTCTCAAGCTCTGTCAGGTTGGATGGGAGTGTCGCTGCACAGCTATTTTCAGGTCTCTCCAGAGATGTTCGATCGGGTTCAAGTCTGGGCTCTGGCTGGGCCACTCAAGGACATTCAGAGACTTTTCCCGAAGCCACTCCTGCGTTGGCTTGGCTGTGTGCTTAGGTTTGTTGTCCTGTTGGAAGGTGAACCTTCGCCCCAGTCTGAGGTCCTGAGCGCTCTGGAGCAGGTTTTCATCAAGGATCGCTCTGTACTTTGCTCCGTTCATCTTTCCATCGATCCTGACTAGTCTCGCAGTCCCTGCCTCTGAACAACATCCCCACAGCATGATGCTGCCACCACCATGCTTCACCTTAGGGATGGTGCCAGGTTTCCTCCAGACGTGGTGCTTGGCATTCAGGCAAAATAGTTTAATCTTGGTTTCATCAGACCAGAGAATCCTGTTTCTCATGGTCTGAGAGTCCTTTAGGTGTCTTTTGGCAAACTCCAAGCGGGCTGTCATGTGCCTTTTACTGAGGAGTGGCTTCCATCTGGCCGCTCTACAATAAAGGCCTGATTGGTGGAGTGCTGCAGAGATGGTTGTCCTTCTGGAAAGTTTTCCCATCTCCACAGAGGAACTCTAGAGCTCTGTCAGAGTGACCATCGGGTTCTTGGTCACCTCCCTGACTGTGGGACCTTATATAGACAAGTGTGTGCCTTTCCAAATCATGTCTAATCAATTGAATTTACCACAGGGGGACTCCAATCAAGTTGTAGAAACATCTCAAGGATGATCAATGGAAACAGGATGCACCTCAGCTCAATTTGTAGTCCCCTGTAGCTCAGTTGGTAGAGCATGGCGCTTGCAACGCCAGGGTTGTGGGTTCGTTTCCCACGGGGGGACTTACTAACTGTAAGTCGCTCTGGATAAGAGCATCTGCAAAATGACTAAAATGTAAATTTTGAGTCTCATAGTAAAGGGTCTGAATACTTGTAAATAAGGTATTTCTGTATTTTATTTTATTTTTTGCCAAAAAATCAAAAAACCAGTTTTCACTTTGTCATTATGGGGTATTGTATGTAGATTGATGAGGAAAACAAATATTTAATCAATTTTAGAATAAGGCTGTAACATAACAAAATGTGGAAAGTCAAGGGGTCTGAATACTTTCAGAATGCACTGTGTGTGTGTGTGTGTGTGTGTATATATATTGATGCCCCACCAGGTGAGATCTTGCAACTTCTTCCATTTTCTAATAATTGCGCCAACAGTTGTTGCCTTCTCACCAAGCTGCTTGCCTATTGTCCTGTAGCCCATCCCAGCCTTGTGCAGGGCTACAATTTTATCCCTGATGTCCTTACACAGCTCTCTGGTCATGGCCATTGTGGAGAGGTTGGAGTCTGTTTGATTGAGTGTGTGGACAGGTGTCTTGTATACAGGTAACGAGTTCAAACAGGTGCAGTTAATACAGGTAATGAGTGGAGAACAGGAGGGCTTCTTAAAGAAAAACTAACAGGTCTGTGAGAGCCGGAATTCATACTGGTTGGTAGGTGATCAAATACTTATGCCATGCAATAAAATGCAAATTAATTACTTAAAAATCATACAATATGATTTTATGGATTTTTGTTTTAGATTCTGTCTCTCACAGTTGAAGTGTACCTATGATAAAAATTACAGACCTCTACATGCTTTGTAAGTAGGAAAACCTGCAAAATCGGCAGTGTATCAAATACTTGTTCTCCCCACTGTATATGGCACAGCTGTAAATTTTTTGGTCCTTAAATGAAACTGGTAAACTTTTTTATTTATCACAATTCTTTTTATATATATATATATATATATATATATATATATATATATATATATATATATATATATATATATATATATATAAACGTTCTCTGGAGTGATGAATGACGCTTCACCATCTGGCAGTCCGACGCACAAATCTGGGTTTGGCGGATGCCAGGAGAACGCTACCTGCCCCAATGCATAGTGCCAACTGTAAAGTTTGGTGGAGGAGAAATAATGGTCTGGGACTGTTTTTCATGGTTGGGGCTAGGCCCCTTAGTTCCAGTGAAGGGAATTCTTAATGCTACAGCATACAATGACATTATAGACAATTCTGTGCTTCCAACTTTGTGGCAACAGTTTGGGGAAGGCCCTTTCCTGTTTCAGCATGACAATGCCCCTGTGCACAAAGCGAGGTCCATACAGAAATGGTTTGTCGAGATCGGTGTGGAAGAACTTGACTGGCCTGCACAGAGCCCTGACCTCAACCCCATCGAACACCTTTGGGATGAATTGGAACGCAGACTGCGAGCCAGGCCTAATCGCCCAACATCAGTGCCCGACCTCACTAATGCTCTTGTGACCGAATGGATACAAGTCCTCGAAGCAATGTTCCAACATCTAGTGGAAAACCTTCCCAGAAGAGTGGAGGCTGTTATATCAGCAAAGGGGGGACCAACTCCATATTAATGCCCATGAATTTGTAATGAGATGTTCGATGAGCAGGTGTCCACATACTTTTGGTAATGTAGTGTACCTCTTGAATATAAATGATTTACTCGCTCTAGTGGTTTCTATGCCCCATGAAGATTAGCGTGTCCTATAGGTCTGCCCTAGGGATTGGTTTAGTTTTTTCAAAGAATGCTTCTTCTTTCGAATGACATCTTTCGGCCTCCAAACAGAATAAAGGGACAGTCAGAGCCCTTCAAAGGTCTATATAGGTTTCAAACTTAGTACCTCAACTCCGCTTGACACTGTGTGCCAGCGTGTCCCTCCCTTACACCCTGTGTCAAATAGAGCTCTGTCTATCTGTCACTGTATCTCTCGGTCTGTCTACCCGTCTCTGTGTGCGTCTGTCTGTCTGCGTTTGTCTGTGTTTGTGTCCTTCTGTCTGTCTTCCCCTCTCTCTGTAACCTCGACTCCGTGGCTCACTACGAGATGAGTGCTCAGTGTTTTCCCTCCCCCGGTTTTAGATGTGGTGTTCCGCCTGGACGATGGATACATGCCGGCCCACAAACCCCTGCTCATCTCCAGCTGCGACTGGATGGCCGCCATGTTCCGGGGATCCTTCATGGAGAGCTACATCGAGGAGGTGAGTCAGGAGTAGGATGCTGGGGTTACACTGTCAAACCAGACACATTCCCCAGTTGAACCTAGCAATAGGAGAAATATCAAAGTGTTTGCTAAATGTGTGGAAGAATGACATGGATTGGGGTTCGGTAAGGATGGGTTGTATTGAAGTATAGTGGTGGTGGTAGAGGAGGGGTCGTGGCTGGATGAGCTGTTCTGCGATCTATAAACCTGTTTCACCTGTCAATGTGTTGAATGCACACTGTAGTATGATCCTCCTCTAAGGGATCACAGAGTTAGCTGCCACGCTAACTGACAATACATAGAGTACTGGAGTACAGCCAGATGAGTGGCTTAAAGCAGCAGGCAGACAGGATTCCGCATCTGAGCCGGCTCACCTCGGGACTTCCTGTTTAATTTCCTGTCTACACATACTTCCTGGACAAGAGGAATCGTGAGAATATCATAATATCACAGCACTAACCACACATACCGCCCGCATTCCTGCCTGTTATCAACATACTGTCAATTGACAGCCTTATCTGATGGTTCGAGAAGAGGCTATTGAGGGAGGCTGAGAGAGATGGTAGAGCAGAGGACAGTATGTATCGCAAAGGGAACTCTTTTTCCTTTCACATTTGACCCCAAGACAACGGCGTAACATGACATGCATTCACATTAGAGAGCTGCCCGTGAGCCATACATGAGAAACAATCCAGGAACACACAACAGTCTGTATATAGTAGCTAGAACACAGGATATTGTGGGACTGTGGCCCGGATCATTCTGGATTCTCAGAGCCCAAGCATCCCTCTCCTTATCCAGGTCAGTATTCCCCGTGCGGTGTGTGTCCGGTTACCCCCGCCGCGTCTCTGGCGGCTCGGGTTCTAGAAAGACAACTCCAGGACAGGGCTGCGGACTGGGCCGACCCACCCAGGGAGGGAGCACCTGTCTCTGGGTGCTGTGGGTGTCCGCTGCCTGTGCCCTTCTGACGAACTAGATCCCCCAGGTATGGTTACAGTCCAGGCCCCACAGGCTTTGGGTTACGGCCCTGCCAGGAAGCCGGCAGCCCCAGGACGCTGGCCTGGTCCGATGGATGCTTTTACAGCCAGAGTCCACAGGGAGGGGTGGGGGTGAAGGTGGAGTGGACAAGGGTCATGGTGCAGGATGGGGGTCATTTTATCTATAAGGACATTTGTAAAACACTGACAGCAGTGAGGGTGGGGGTCGACAGTGGAGGCTACCGGGATGCTTGCCAGTATCCATGGTAACCCTGAAAGCTTCATGTTTGTCCCATTGTGGCACTCTTTATGGCGTTCCGCTTGCACAGTGCAGTGGCCAGGTGCACATCTAACAAAGACCGAGGCACTGGACAATGTGAAGCCGTCAGTATTTGTCATTGTATGTGAGATGTCTATAGTGGAGCAACCAGGATAGTGGGATAGAGTCCTAGACTCTTAGGGTTGCACATTCACCTCAGTTTGAAATCTCAGTACAAAAACCCTCACACATCCCTCCCTTTCCCTGCTTAGCTGGCTGGCCTTGCGGTGCATGGACAAAGCCTCCCTTGGAGTGGCACAGATGTGGCTGTGGTTGTGAGCAGTGCCATTGTGCCTGACGCAGGCAGACGGGTCCCCTTGTCACTAATGCATTACCACGTGCTGTCTGTCTGCCCCCCTGTCTGTCTGTCTGAGACACATCTGCCTGGTGAATGTCTGGCTATTTTCAGAGCCAGTCTCAATGGAGCAGAAGCGAGACACTTGATGTAGCATTTAACAGACGCTCAAACGGAGGGCAATTTTTTTTTTGCTTTGCCTTAGCAGCAAGGCCCTTGAACGACAGTTTTTCAGGCTCCGCTCTATTCAGGAGGAAAATAACTCAGAGAGGTGGCAGGGTTGAAAAGAAGAAAGAAGAAGTGAAACTTCACTAGTGAAAGGAAAACAAAACGAGAGAAAGGATGAAAAGGACACTTGTCCGAGCGAGGGTCGTGGCGGCGTGCGTGGAGAAGCGTGTGTCCTTGGGAGTCTCTGACCAAACAGTGTCCTGTACTGTGGCTCATCTTGCTTGATCATCCTCTGTTTCAAAGTGTGTTGGACTGAGACTGGATGCACCAACCTTTCCGTCTGTCTGCCGTCAGCCAACACAGTTCTTTCTTTAACACCTTTCACCTTGAGTCGTCTCGCCCTTCCCATGCCAAAAATAAACTCAATAAGACCCTCCCTGATTGGATAGTTTGGTTTGAATTTTTTTTTTTTTTTTTATTTCACCTTTATTTAACCAGGTAAGCCAGTTGAGAACAGGTTCTCATTTACAACTGCGACCTGGCCAAGATAAAGCAAAGTAGTGCAATAAAAACAACACAGAGTTACATATGGGGTAAAGAAAAAAAACATAAAGTCAGAAAATACAACAGAAAATATATATACAGTGTGTGCAAATGTAGCAAGTTATGGAGGTAAGGCAATAAATGGGCTATAGTGCAGAATAATTACAATAGTATTAACACTGGAATGCTAGATGTGCAAGAGATTATGTGCAAATAGAGATACTGGGGTGCAAAAGAGCAAATTAAATAACAATATAGGGATGAGGTAGTTGGGTGGGCTAATTTCAGATGGGCTGTGTACAGGTGCAGTGATCGGTAAGGTGCTCTGACAACTGATGCTTAAAGTTATTGGGGGAGATAAGAGTCTCCAGCTTCAGAGATTTTTGCAATTCGTTCCAGTCATTGGCAGCAGAGAACTGGAAGGAATGGCGGCCAAAGGAGGTGTTGGCTTTGGGAATGACCAGTGAGATATACCTGCTGGAGCGCAGACTACGGGTGGGTGCTGCTATGGTGACCAATGAGCTAAGATAGGGCGGGGATTTGCCTAGCAGTGATTTATAGATGGCCTGGAGCCAGTGGGTTTGACGACGAACATGTAGTGAGGACCAGCCAACAAGAGCGTACAGGTCACAGTGGTGGGTAGTGTATGGGGCTTTGGAGACAAAACGGATGGCACTGTGATAGACTACATCCAATTTGCTGAGTAGAGTGTTGGAGGCTATTTTGTAAATGACATCGCCGAAGTCAAGGATCGGTAGGATAGTCAGTTTTACGAGGGCATGTTTGGCAGCATGAGTGAAGGAGGCTTTGTTGCGAAATAGGAAGCCGATTCTAGATTTAACTTTGGATTGGAGATTCTTTATGTGAGTCTGGAAGTTGAGTTTACAGTCTAACCAGACACCTAGATATTTGTAGTTGTCCACATACTCTAGGTCAGACCCGTCGAGAGTGGTGATTCTAGTCGGGTGGGCGGGTGCTAGCAGCGTTCGATTGAAAAGCATGCATTTAGTTTTACTAGTGTTTAAGAGCAGTTGAAGGCTACTGAAGGATTGTTGTATGGCATTGAAGCTCGTTTGGAGGTTTGTTAACACAGTGTCCAATGAAGGGCCAGATGTATACAAAATGGTGTCGTCTGCGTAGAGGTGGATCTGAGAGTCACCAGCAGCAAGAGCGACATCATTGATATACACGGAGAAAAGTGTCGGCCCAAGAATTGAACCCTGTGGCACCCCCATAGAGACTGCCATAGGTCCAGACAACAGGCCCTCCGATTTGACACACTGAACTCTATCTGAGAAGTAGTTGGTGAACCAGGCGAGGCAGTCATTTGAGAAACCAAGGCTATTTAGTCTGCCAATAAGAATGCGGTGGTTGACAGAGTCGAAAGCCTTGGCCAGGTCGATGAAGACGGCTGCACAGTACTGTCTATTATCAATCGCGGTTATAATATCGTTTAGGACCTTGAGCGTGGCTGAAGTGCACCCGTGACCAGCTCGGAAACCGGATTGCATAGCGGAGAAGGTACGGTGGTATTCGAAATGGTCGATGATCTGTTTGTTAACTTGGCTTTCGAATACTTTCGAAAGGCAGGGCAGGATGGATATAGGTCTGTAGCAGTTTGGATCTAGAGTGTCACCCCCTTTGAAGAGGGGGGATGACCGCGGCAGCTTTCCAATCTCTGGGGATCTCAGACGTTATGAAAGAGAGGTTGAACAGACTAGTAATAGGGGTTGCGACAATTTCGGCGGCTAGTTTTAGGAAGAAAGGGTCCAGATTGTCTAGCCCAGCTGATTTGTAGGGGTCCAGATTTTGCAGCGCTTTCAAAACATCAACTGTCTGAATTTGTGTGAAGGAGAAGCGGGGGGGCATGGGCAAGTTGCAGCAGAGGGTGCAGAGTTGGTGGCCGGGTTAGTGGTAGCCAGATGGAAAGCATGGCCAGCTGTAGCAAAATGCTTGTTGAAATTCTCGATTATTGTAGATTTATCGGTGGTGATAGTGTTTCCTAGCCTCAGTGCAGTGGGCAGCTGGGAGGAAGTGCTCTTATTCTCCATGGACTTTACAGTGTCCCAAAACTTTTTGGAGTTAGTGCTACAGGATGCAAATTTCTGTTTGAAAAAGTTAGCCTTTGCTTTCCTGACTGCTTGTGTATATTGGTTCCTAACTTCCCTGAAAAGTTGCATATCGCGGGGGCTATTTGATGCTAATGCTGTACGCCACAGGATGTTTTTGTGCTGGTCAAGGGCAGTCAAGTCTGAGGAGAACCAGGGGCTATATCGGTTCTTAGTTCTGTATTTTTTGAATGGGGCATGTTTATTTAAGATTGAGAGGAAATTACTTTTAAGGAACAACCAGGCATCCTCTACTGACGGAATGAGATCTATATCCATCCAGGATACCTGGGCCAGGTCAATTAGGAAGGCCTCTCGCTAAAGTGTTTTAGGGAGCGTTTGACAGTGATGAGGGGTGGTCGTTTGACCGCGGACCCGATTACGGACGCAGGCAATAAGGCAGTGATCGCTGAGATCCTGGTTGAAGACAGCTGAGGTGTATTTAGAGGGTATATTAGTCAGGATGATATCTATGAGGGTACCCATGTTTAAGGATTTAGGGTTGTACCTGGTAGGTTCGTTGATAATTTGCGTGAGGTTGAGGGCATCTAGCTTGGATTGTAGGATGGCTGGGGTATTAAGCATATCCCAATTTAGGTCACCAAGCAGTACAAACTCAGAGGATAAATGGGGGGCAATCAATTCACATATGGTGTCCAGGGCACAGCTGGGGGCTGAGGGGGGTCTGTAGCAAGCGGCAACAGTGAGAGACTTATTTCTGGAAAGGTGGATTTTTAGAAGTAGAAGCTCAAACTGTTTGGGCACAGACCTGGATAGTATGATAGAGCTCTGCAGGCTATCTCTACAGTAGATTGCAACTCCACCCCCTTTGGCAGTTCTATCTAGACGGAAAATGTTATAGTTGGGGATGGAAATTTCAGAATTTTTGGTGGCCTTCCTGAGCCAGGATTCAGACACTGCTAGAACATCAGGGTTGGCAGAGTGTGCTAACGCAGTGAATAACTCAAACTTAGGAAGTAGACTTCTGATATTTATGTGCAAGAAACCAAGACTTTTGCGATTACAGAAGTCAACAAATGATAGCTCCTGGGGAGTAGGAGTGATACTGGGGGCTACAGGGCCTGGGTTAGCCTCTACATCACCAGAGGAACAGAGGAGGACTAGAATAAGGATACGGCTAAAGGCTTTAAGAACTGGTCTTCTAGTGCGTTGGGTACATAGAATAAAGGGGGGCAGATTTCCGGGTGTTATAGAAAAGATTCAGGGCATTATGAACAGACAAGGATATGGAAGGACATGAGTAAAGTGGAGGCAAACCTAAGCGTTGGGTAACACTGAAAGAGATAGTATCTCTAGAGGCATAAATTGAGTCGGTCTGTGAGTGTATGGGTGGAGGGACAAAGGGGCTAACCAAGGCAGGTTCAGCTAGGCTGGGGGTCTACAGTGATATAGTACAATTAGAAATAACCGAAACAACAATAAACTAACCATGTTTGGGCTGAGGCTAAACATAAACAGGATGTAGTACCGTAAAAAGGAACAGTCCAGCAGATATCAGCTGTATAGCTGAGTTATCACAAGGTCCGGTGGTGAAGCGCCAGTGAGCAAGAGGCCACGGCTAGCGTGTGCTACGTCCGTTTTGTTGTAGCCAGCTGGTAGCGACGGAAAAACTGATATGTTCTGGGTCGACAACGCGCAGTGCTGACTGTCCGAATATCCGGCGATCAATGTCCAGTGATTAAAACCAATCCCGCGGGGAAAAAAAATAAAAAAAAAATCAAATGTTCTGGGTGAAACACCGCCAGCTGTGGCCAATAGCAAGTAGCTAGTTCAGTAGCTAGTTCAGTTTAGTGAGTAAGCGTGTGCTAACGGGCCAGGGCTAGCAGATGGATGGAATCTTCGTGGTTACGTCGTAACCACATCAGACGATTTCGTCGGCAGACCAGTCGTGTAGGATCGGCGGGGCTCCGCGTCAATCCTAGGTGGTCCCGTCCAGTTGATAGAGAGGTAGATAGCCGGGAGATGGGCCTAGCTCAGGTTGATTAGCCAGACCACAGCGTCCGTTTTGTTGTAGCCAGCTGGTGGCGATGAATCCGGAGTTAGAGGTCCAGTGAATCAGTGAATCCGGCGGAAGAACTGATAACGCGCTGTGCAGACTGGCCGAATATCCGGTGATCAATGTCCAGTGATTAAAATTAATCCTGCGGAAAAAAATCCTATGTTCTGGGTGAAACACCGCTAGCCGTGGCTAATAGCAAGTAGCTAGTTAGCTGGCTAGCTAGTTTCAACTGGAGATTCTAGATTCTGGATAAAAGGTAAGTCAATAATAGAATCCGTTCCACATTGAGTGAGGCAGGTTGCAGGAAAGTATATTTTGTAGAAGGATGAAAAGTCTGATAGGGAAATATGTACGAAAAATACAAAAAAACTGGGTATTTACAGGCTATTTACAGACACACGACAGAAACAAGACTGCACTACTTCGCCATCTTGGATACTGCCCTTCTGATGATGAGTAAGGAGTTCATCAAAGTTAATCTGAACGGTACCCACAAAGAGTCATACAAACAATTTCAGGATAAAGACAAGGTGAGACAGCCAACAGCTATTAGTAGCTGCAGGTCAGGACAACCAACTTTAGCAGTTTGCATTAAAAGAGCAGAAACATGACAACCTAATTCAAATGAGTAAAAAAAAAAGCACTGGTTAATTTATTCATCCAGTCTGGCAAGTCCTCGAGATGAGCCAGCCTTCAGAAAATTCAACCAAACACTTGATCCCAAATGTACAACTCCTGGCACTGCTAGAGTAAACGGGTTGATTGCTTTGCAAATGGATACAGCAACTCAGGTAGTTAATGAGATTCTGAAAGAGCCATGAAAAAGAACCCTGTGTGTAGACAGATGGAGCAAGAAAGGACTGACTGTTTCGCTTATGGGCATATCAGCCAGCCTCTATCAGCCCAGCATGCACTGCTCATCCTCCTGAGCTGGCCATAGCTTTGAACGGCGGGGCAGAAATGTCTGAATCTGAGTCGGACAATGACGATTATCCTCTTAAATCCAAGTCACATTAAGATTGATTTATAATTTAAACCTAACTGGAAAATAGGGGGTAGGTTGTAGAGAGTCGAAGGACCATAAATCTAATAAGAAACCTTAGGTGCTGGCTTAAGGCCGGTAGCAACCACTACAGAATGTCCGGTCAGAACAAGGATGAGGCGGATGTCCAGGTTAAGGGGGGTTTAATGGAAGAAGATGTCCACATTCACACACACATACTATCTACAGTTATCCATTAAGGAACCATTATCTGGAATAAACCTTTTCTAAAGACATCTGGACTTGTTCTTGCCGGACAGACCTGTGGCGGCAGAACCATATCCACTGGCACCTATTGCCCGTTATTCATGGTCCTCCCGGATCAGTTCTTAGTATTCATGGTCCCCCCTTGTGCCTTATTGCTTAAGTGACCCCTAGTGGTCAGAGTGGTGCAGGGTTTTACAAATGTTATACGCTGTGTGTGTGCATGTGTGGGAAGGTGTGTGGGAGAAGATGAAGAGAAGGGGGTTGCCATGGTCCGATGGTGCAATCTGCAGTCCCAGCAGTTTTCTTTCGATCCCTCCCAAAATCGCCCTCGTAACTCCTTGGCCGTCACTTGTGGCTGTGGGAATAAGTGTGCCTTTGTTTGCTCTCCTCTGAGGAGAGAAACACACTTGGACCCTCTCCAGGTTCTGAACAAGTTTCAGGATGGAGGGGGGTCTTGGCCTACCATCAACTCTTACACTGCACTAAGGATAGAGTAATCTTCATGAATCTGGTATCTTCTTTTTCTTAACATAACTTCTCCTGGACATCTTTTCTCCAGTGCAGTGTTAATTTTGGCAGCTATTTTAGATTTAGTCTTAAAATACCTTTTAGTCTTAGTCACATTTGAGTCATTTCAGCCTTTGTTAGTTTTAGTCATTATCAGTTGACTAAAACTCTGGACAATTTTTGTCTAGTTTTAGTCACATAATAGTCAGTGCATTTGTTTCTATTAAATCATGAATATTTAGGCAGATGGCCTTGTCCAACTATCCCCTCGTATAGATTAGCTGGCAAGATTGATATTGTAGCTGATTGTAACCAATGTCAGCCATAATTAACCATATAGGCTATAAAGCCTTGGCTACAGGTTAAACAATTTACAGCTCTGATTTTCTCCCCATCATAACTGTCAAGGGGGTAAATAACAGTGGTTTCCTTGAAAAGGGGAGAATTTGAGCTTTACAAAAATTCCAGAATTATTACTGTACTCCTAATATTCAACGGATAGCATTCATTTTCCCCATAGAATAAAGCAACTGCAACTCGCATTTGCGGACCGCGGCGCGAGAGAGGCAACACAGATGAATGAATAACAGTGCAAAATAGAGCTTCTGATGTGATCAAATCAAAAATAGGCTACATGAAAGTAAGAGAGAGAGGAAACATTGTTTCTATACTGAACAAAAATATAAACACAACATGCAACAATTTCAACAATGGATGGATTATCTTGGCATAGGAGAAATGCTCACTAACAGGGATGTAAACAAATTTGTGCTAAGAATTTTAGAGAAATAAGCTTTTTGTGCGTATGGAAAATTACTGGGATTTTTTATTTCAGTTCATGAAAAATGGGACCAACACTTTACATGTTGCATTTATATTTTTGTTAAGTATAGTTGAGGTTAGTTACAAGTCAAGTGTCCTGGCTCTGCATCAGATCAAAAGATTGACGAGTGACTGAAGTGACCGCCTGGGAGCTGTGTGGGAGAGCCGGGCAGAACAGCTCAATCCAACCGTACAACTGAAAGATGTCAATTCTGCCAATGAGAGGATATTCTGCATGCATGCCTGCATGCTTAGGATTGGACAAAACCGATGAAAAGTAGCTTAATGTCAAATTATATGTCCATTGATCTCACATGGAATTCTCGTCTCATTACATTTTCGTCGACTAAAATGAGAAGGAATTTGTAATAGTTTTTTTCCAGGGCATTTTGTATTTTTATCGTCATAGTTTTAGTCAGAAAAAATAGGTTGTTGACAAGTATTTTTCGTCATGGTTATTGTTGACAAAATTAACACTGATCCAGTGTTCCTGAGAGATTCAATGTTTTCCTGAACCGAACTCTTCAAAGAACCACACAACCACATGTCTATTGCACCTCAGCCCACTCTGCCTGTATTGGTAGCTCTGATCAGCCTGAGTGCTACTGCTTCAACAACAGACAATCTTATTGGAGCAGGACACAGTGAGCAGCAAATAGTGAGGGGATATTACCTTATTTTCTGTAACTGTACTTTTTACTTGTTTTATCCGGATGTAGGGACACATTAGCTGTTCTTTTTGTGTGTACTGCTCCGTTTTGGATGTGGTTAAGTAAATGGTCGAGTCAGAGGTGTTTTCTCCTCAGTCCATCCCACAGCTCTGCTTCAAGCTCTGTCCCACAATGACATCCAGGCCATCAATGCCACGGACGACAGGCCAGTGGGGTTATTCTGGGGTGCTTTGAGGCTGTTACCCTTAGCCACAGCGCTAGCTAGCGTCAACACCCCCCTGGCAGGCTGGGGCTTTCATCTCTGGCAGGATCAAAAGGTTCTACTCAACTGGAGATGAACTGCCCTTCACCTTGCACAACCCCCTTCCCCCACGCTACTTCCTGTGACATCACTCTGACATCACTCTACTTACGTTATCCACCCACCCATGCCCTTACATTGCAGGTTGGTGTTAGAGTTGAATATTTTCCTGGTATTTTACAAATGTTCCATCCCGAGAATGAATCACTTTTCTCCCGGGTAACCCGGTATTTCCCGCCAAAACCGGAAGTGTCATTCAAAAGCATTATAAAGCATATAAATATGTCTGGATTTGATAAGAGCTTTGATCAGCATGAAAATTCTAACCTAATGCTACCTGAGCCTGATGAGCCATATATTAAATACATTTTATGACCCTACATTAACGGCATTTAATGAGCCCAAGCCCAAAAAAGACCAAATACAATACAAAGCCTAGAGTGCATTCAGTAAGTATTCAGACCCCTTGACTTTTTCCACATTTTGTTACGTTACAGCCTTATACTAAAATTGATTAAATAAATTGTTTCCTCATCAATCCACACACAATACCCCATAATGACAAAGCGAAAACAGGTTTGTAGACATTTTTGCAAATTTATAAAAAATTAAAACATAGCTTATAAGTATTCAGACACTTTGCTATGACACTCGAAATTTAGCTCAGGTGCATCCTGTTTCCATGATCATCCTTGAGATGTTTCTACAACTTGATTGGAGTCCACCTGTGGTAAATTAAATTGATTGGACATGATTTGGAAAGGCACACACCTGTCTATGTAAGGCACCTGTCTATGTTGACAGTGCATGTCAGAGCAAAAACCAAGCCATGAGGTCGAAGGAATTGTCCGTAGAGCTCCGAGACAGGATTGTGTCGAGGCACAGATCTGGAGAAGGGTACCAAAAAATTTCTGCAGCATTGAAGGTCCCCAAGAACACAGTGGCCTCCATCATTCTTAAATGGAAGAAGTTTGGAACCACCAAGACTCTTCCTAGAGCTGGCCGCCTGGCCAAACTGAGTAATCGGGGAGAAGGGCCTTGGTCAGGGAGGTCACTCTGACAGAGCTCCAGAGTTCCTCTGTGGAGATGGGAGAACCTTCCAGAAGGACAACCATCTCTGCCGCACTCCACCAATCAGGCCTTTATGGTAGAGTGGCCAGACGGAAGCCACTCCTCAGTAAAAGGCACATGACAGCCCGCTTGGAGTTTGTCAAAAGGCACCTAAAGACTCTCAGACCATGAGAAACAAGATTCTCTGGTCTGATAAAACCAAGATTTAAACTCTTTGGCCTGAATGCCAAGCGTCACATCTGGAGGAAACCTGGCACCATCCCTACGGTGAAGCATGATGGTGGCAGCATCATGCTGTGGGGATGTTGTTCAGAGGCAGGGACTGGGAGACTAGTCAGGATCGATGGAAAGATGAACGTAGCAAAGTACAGAGAGATCCTTGATGAAAACCTGCTTGAGCGCTCAGGACCTCAGACTGGGGCAACGGTTCATCTTCCAACAGGACAACGACCCTAAGCGCACAGCCAAGACAACGCAGGAGTGGCTTCGGGACAAGTCTCTGAATATCCTTGTGTGGCCCAGCCAGTGCCCGGACTTGAACCCGGTTGAACATCTCTGGAGAGACTTGAAAATAGCTGTGCAGCGACGCTCCTCATCCAACCTGACCGAGCTTGAGAGGATCTGCAGAGAAGAATGGGAGAAACTTCCCAAACACAGGTGTGCCAAGCTTGTAGCGTCATACCCAAGAAGACTCAAGGCTGTAATCGCTGCCAAAGGTGCTTCAACAAAGTACTGAGGAAAGGGTCTGAATAATTATGTAAATGTGATATTTCCGTTTTTGTATTCCGTTTGGGGTATTGTGTGTAGATTGAAAATAACAATTTAATCCATTGTAGAATAAGGCTGTAACGTAACAAAATGTGGAAAAAGGGGTCTGAATACTTTCTGAATGCACTAAATATGATATAGGCTACTGCACATTACGCACGACAGAAAAACATACAAGCCCATAGATGTAGCTAGCTCTCCTGGGTAAATACATGAAACTATCTCCAGTAGGCTAAGAGTGTGAATTGTATTACTGTATTGTATTATACTGTATTATATGGACTGGAATTACGCACGTCGTTCAAACCATGATAAAGCAGAAGAGAACATGCGATTCTGATGCAGCACATGCAGCCTACAAAGTTACAAGTTATAGGCTAGCGAATTTGATTCTAATTTTGAAATATAATAGGGGCAATTTGTATAATTAGTAGGCTGACGCATATATACCTTTCATAATGTTTCCCGTAATGTTATTAGCCTACATCCTCTTTCTCTCTCTATTGTTGCTTCTTTCCTTCAACAGTTAAATGAAATAAGTGTTGTTGTCCTTCTCTTCATCATTCTAATGACATCCTTAAATAATATAGGACTTGATTAAAAAAAAGAAAAAACATTTTGAATATTTAAAACATACAATATACTTGCAGTGAAGCCGCTCAACATTTACATCACATTAGTCATCTAACAGACTCCCATCCAGAGTGACACACAGAAGCAACCAGGGTCAACACCCTGCTCAAGGGCACGTCGACAGATCTCCCACAAGGTCAAAAACGGAGACCCGAACCAGCGATCCATCAGCCACCGGCTCAAGCTCTCAACCGCCAGGCCACCAACCCTCCAAGATCTCCCCCACAGTTCCCCAAGAGCTGCCCCTCAACCATCCGAGACCCCCTCCACAGTCCCCCCCCCCCACCCCCCCCCACCCCTGAGAATAATAAAATAATTCCATTCCCCACCCCCAAGACCCCCTCTCGCCCCCGTCCCACAATGCACCAACAACCTACAAAATGAACAAAAGAGAAAGACAAAGGAAAACAGAAAACAACAACGCAAAAAAACAAAAGACATCAAGTACAACAAAAATCATAACAGCAAGGCCAAGTGAATATGTTTGAGTGCACGTATGGCACTATTTACGTGTGTTGTGTCCGTGTATGTGCACGTGTGCATTTGAATGAGAGTGTGTGTATATGCATGTGTACAAACACCTGCACGGCATGAGCCTCAGGCAAACGGGCATGAGCTGTAACAACACTGCCCCTCAGTGTCATTCAAACGTACTTTTTGTTATATGTTTTATTTTGACGTTCTTTTTTTAAAACTTTTAACTTTGACCGTCGTTCTATCCCCCGCCCAGCAACTCCACTCCCACTTGTCTCCAATTCCACATCCCAAACCTCAGCCTCCCTCAGCCCATCCCACCTATCTCTACTGGCCACCCTCTTCGGATTTCTAAGCGCCATATATCTTTCAACTATGCTGTGATGTTTAACATATAATTTCAATCTATCTAATTCAATAGAATCCACAGATTGCGAGTGTCACGATCGTATACGGAAGAGACGGACCAAGGCGCAGCGTGATAAGCGTACATATTTATTAGTACTTAACACACGAACCAAAACAACAAACAAATGATACGTGAAGTCCTAGGTTACCAAAACAAACCTTAACGGAACAAGATCCCACAAACTAACTGGTGCCAACAGGCTGCCTAAGTATGGTCCCCAATCAGAGACAACGAGCTACAGCTGCCTCTGATTGGGAACCACCCTGGCCAACATAGATCTAAACGATCTAGAACAAAAAACATAGAAAACTAAACAATGAAAATCCACACCCTGGCTCAACATTTAAGAGTCCCCAGAGCCAGGGCGTGACAGTACCCGCCCCCAAAGACGCGGACTGCGACCGCGCCACACAAACACAAGAGGGTAGGGGCCGGGTGGGCATTCCGCCTCGGAGGCAGATCTGGCTCCGGGCGTGACCACCACCTTTTCTTCACCTCCCCGTTGCGCCCCTGGTCTGGTCCCGCTGACTGGAGCTGGACCCGACGACGGTGGACCAAACCTTACCGGCTCCGGACTGGAGCCGCTGGCCGGAGCTGGACTGGACACCGGTGGAGCGGATTGCTCTGACTCCGGAGTGGAGCACCGGTGGAACAGGCACGGGCCGTGCCGGACTGGACACACGCACCACTGGCTTGCCGCGGGGAGCAGGAACGGGCCGGACCGGGCTGGCGACGCGCACCACTGGCTTGGTGCGGGGAGCAGGAACGGGCCGGACCGGGCTGACGACACGCACCACTGGCTTGGTGCGGGGAGCAGGAACAGGCCGGACCGGGCTGGCGACGCGCACCACTGGGTTGGTGCGGGGAGCAGGAACAGGCCGGACCGGGCTGGCGACGCGCACCACTGGGTTGGTGCGGGGAGCAGGAACAGGCCGGACCGGGCTGGCGACGCGCACCACAGGCTTGGTGCGAGGGGCAAGAACAGGCCGGACCGGGCTGGCGACGCGCACCAATGGCTTGGTGCGAGGGGCAGGAACAGGCCGGACCGGGCTGGCGACGCGCACCACTGGCTTGGTGCGCGGGGCAGGAACAGGCCGGACTGGACTGGGAACACGCACCACTGGCTTGGTGCGGGGAGCAGGAACAGGCCAGGCTGGACTGGGAACACGCACCACTGGCTTGGTGCGGGGAGCCGGAACGGGCCGGGCCGGACTGTGGAGGCGGACTGGAGGTCTGGAGCGGAGAGCTGACACAACCCGTCCTGGCTGAATGCCTATTTCCACACTATGTGTGAGGCATTAGCACAGGACGTACAGGGCTGTGCACTCGTACTGGCGCTACAGCACGTGGCACTAGCGCAGGATATACGGGACCGAGGAGGCATACTGGAGGCCACGAGCGTTGAGCCGGCACACCCCGTCCTGGCTGCATGCCCATCTTAGCACGACACGTGCGTGGTGCTAGCACCGGACGTACAGGACTGTGCCGGAACACTCGCGGCACAGTACGTGGCTCCGCATAACACGGAGCCTGCCCAGTCTCACGCTTCCTAGCCTGAGTACGGGGAGTTGGCTCTGCTCTAACTCTAGGCTCCGCCAACCACCCTTTTAGCCCCCCCAAAAATTTTTATTGGGGCTGTCTCTCGGGCTTCCTCCTCGGCCGGTACCCTCTGCGTTGCCGCTGCTCCTCTCTGTAGCGCGCCTCCACAGTCTCCACCCAAGGACGGCAATCCATTCCGGCCTGAATCTCTTCCCAAGTCCAGGATCCCTTCCCGTCCAGGATCTCCTCCCAAGTCCAGGCTGTCTGTTCCTGGACACGCTGCTTGGTCCTCTTTAGGTGGGATCTTCTGTCACGATCATATACGGAAGAGACGGACCAAGGCTCAGCGTGATAAGTGTACAAATTTATTAGTACTTAACACACGAACCAAAACAACAAACAAACGATACGTGAAGTCCTAGGTTACCAAAACAAACCTTAACGGAACAAGATCCCACAAACTAACTGGTGCCAACAGGCTGCCTAAGTATGGTCCCCAATCAGAGACAACGAGCTACAGCTGCCTCTGATTGGGAACCACCCTGGCCAACATAGATCTAAACGATCTAGAACAAAAAACATAGAAAACTAAACAATGAAAATCCACACCCTGGCTCAACATTAAAGAGTCCCCAGAGCCAGGGCGTGACAGCGAGTTGAAGATAAATACTTTTACTAAGAGTATTAGTATATTAGTACTTGACTGACCCTGTCTCTCCAGATCTCCCAACAGTACTATTTCTAGGGTACATTTTAGATCAATGTTATGTATTTTCAGCCATTCCTGAACCTGAGACCAGAAACAGGCTACCTGAGGGCAATACCAAAATAAATGGTCTATTGATTCTGTGTCCTTACAACAAAATCTGCAGAGCTTCGATGATTGTATGCCCCAAATATTCAACATTTTGTTGGTGGCTAATTTTAGCTGAAAAACACAAAGTCTTGAATCTTGCGTCGTTTTATATATCAACTCATGGAATCGGTACATCAAAAATCTCTTCCCAACTATTTTGCAATCTGTATGGCACAGCTGTCAACATCCTGGTCCTCAAATGAAACTGGTATACTTTCCTATTTATGCTATTTTTATTCCTCCGCCAGTTTTGATCCTTTATATTGGGCAGACAGACCAGTTCCCTACCTCCTCCCACTGCCTCCTCCATTTTGGGGGTAATGCTGTAATCAATTGGTTGTAATCTTGGATTGAGCAGACCTTCCCATATAATTCTGATAACTCCATGAAAGACATAACTCTACCATTCAAATGTACTATATCATTTAAAAACAAAATACCCTTTTCAAACATATTTTCCATAAATACAGGTATTTTATCAACCAGCACATTTGAGTTCAGCTATAATATTTGTTGTATTATTTGTTCTATCTTTTCAGGGGGATGAAATTGAAATTGTAGCCAGCTCTGCAATGCTTGTTTGAAAAAAAGCAAAATATAATTTTCAATTAATCGGAAATGAGACATGGCAATCTGCACAAAGACAAAAAGGCAATTTTTAAACAATGGATGAGCTTTTCTTAGTAATCTACTTGAGAACCATTTAGGGTTCCAAAAAAACTTTTGAATAAGTGATTCTGTTAGAGGATGGTTTAGTGCTTTTATATGTTATAATCTCAACCCACCCAGTTCATATTCATTATATAGATAGGCACGCTTTATCTTGTCTGGTTTAGCATCCCAGATAAAGCGAAATATATTTTGCTCATATGATTTGAAAAACAAATCATCAGGAGTAGGCAGTGCCATAAGTAAGTGAGTAAACTGAGATATGACTAAGGAGTTAATCAGGGCAATTTTTCCATAAGTAGACAGGTATTTACCTCTCCATGGTTGCAGGATCTTGTCTATTTTTACAAGTTTTCTATTGAAATTCATTGTGGAGAGCGCATTTATACATATTGTGATATGAATACTAAGTATGTCTACTTCACCGTCAGCCCATTTTATAGGTAAACTGCAGGGTAATGTAAAAGTTGTATTTTTTAAAGATCCAATACGTAATATTGTACACTTATCATAACTAGGTTTTAGTCCAGAGAGTCCAGAAAAGTTATCTACATCTTCAATGAGACATTGCAGGGATCTAGCTTGCGGACTTAATATAAAACTTGAGTCATCGGCATACATGGAAACTTTTTCTAATCCTCTAATGTTGTTATTTGATCTGATTTTAATAGCTAGCATTTCAATGGCCATAACAAATTGATATGGTGACAGCTGACACCCTTGTTTAACTCATCTTGATAATTAAAAACTCTCTGAGAAGTAGCCGCTATTTACTATTTTACACCTGGGATTGCTATACATTACTTTGACCCATTCTTTAAGAGAATCACCGAAATTGAAAAAATCCAGGCATTTATAAATAAAATCCAGTCTTACTTTATCAAAGGCCTTTTCAAAATCCGCTTTAAATACCAGGCCTGGCTTATAGGACTAGAATTAGATGCAGAAGTCTTTCACTTCTCTTCACGAAGATTGAATGCTTGTGGATCTGAATAAATAACTGCTATAGACTGCCATCGTGTGTTCGCTCTTCTTTCAAACTACCCGTGAGTTCTATTGGGCTACTGTATTTAACATTCAGCGAAAAAGAGCTTGCGTCCCTTCGAATAGGCTATTGGTATAAGAAATGCTAAAACAATCATGTCCAGCATGCTATTCTAGTCTAGCTTTTCCTGCATGGGTCTACAAGAGCTAAGGAGCGTTTTTTAAGGAGAGGCCAGCGGAACACAGGTGCTTGCGTATTGCGCAAGAGACAAAGGCTATAAGTTAGAAGCTTATTATGCATAACCAATCATGAATTAGCTAAATATAAGGCTGCATTGAATTTATTACCTGAAACAGGTAGGCTAGGACATCTAAATATAGGACTATATATCAATCTATACTGAACAAAATCTAAACGCAACATGCAACAATTTCAACGATTTTATTGAGTTACAGTTCATATAAGGAAATCAGTCAATAATAGATAAATTAATTAGGCCCTAATCTATGGATTTCACATGAGCCTATCATAATTAGTTTTTCCTTACAAAAGTGCTTTATTACAGACATAAATACTCCTCAGTTTCATCAGCTGTCCGGTTGGCTGGTCTCCGACGATCCCGCAGGTAAAGAAGCTGGATGTGGAGGTCCTTGGCTGGCGTGATTACACGTGGTCTGCAATTGTGAGGCTGGTTGGACATACTGCCAAATTCTCTAAAACGACGTTGGAGGCGGCTTATGGTAGAGAAATGAACATGACATTCTCAGGCAACAGTTCTGGTGGACATTCCTGCAGTGAGCATGCCAATTGCACGCTCCCTCAAAACTAACAGGGATGTAAACAAATGTATACTCATAAACGTAGTCTCAGGCATAACAACACCCGTGCCAATTTATCCTCCAAACACCGGCTTCTCAGGCATTATCACTTAAATAACTACTGGAAGACCTGGTATTATTATTTTCTAATTCACTAAATTTTAATCTCTCTCTCTCCATCTTTTTCTCTCCCTCTCTCCCCCTCTCACCCTCACTCCAGGTGTCCATCCCTGACACCAGTAGCTCCTGTATGCGTGCAGTGTTGGAGTTCATGTACTGTGGGCTGCTTTCGCCCTGTCCTGACCTGGAGCCTATTGAGCTCATCATCCTATCCAACCGACTGTGTCTGCCACGCCTTGTTGCCCTCACAGAGCAGCATGCTGTGGATGAGCTGCTCCAGTGGGCGAAGAAGGGAGTGGAGATTGACGGACACGTGCTGGCTTACCTGGAGTTGGCTCAGGTGAGTCTTTACACGTACCATATACTCTGAATGACAGTTGTACTGATGACACTGTTACTGCAATACACATACTACACATAATACAAATACTACATGTTGTTGTTAGGAAAATACTATTTCACTGGAGAGAACATTCTAACTGATATCCAAGAAGGATCGGACCACCCTATAACTCAGGCCTATATCAGATACCCAACTGTAGAAAACGTTGTTCTACAATGACAGGTGACATTCATCTTTTAAAGTCATTTGTCCACTTCCCATTCAAGTTCATCTTTCTTATTTGTAAAGTAAGAAAGTTTGAGGTCTTTCTTTTCATTGGACCTTTTTGATGGACTGCTCACCTATTCATTCATCCCTTGCAGTTCCACAATGCCAAGCAGCTGTCTGCCTGGTGTCTCCATCACATCTGCACCAACTACAACAGCATCTGTCGCAAGTTCCCTAAAGACATGAAGGTCATGTCTCCAGGTACAGACTGCATTCCCTCTCTCTTCTCTACCTCTTTGTGTGTCTCCGAGTCCACTCTATTCTCAACAAATTGTTCAGCTCCTTTGTACCTATAGTCCCACCTCCAATCCCCAACATCGCTCCCCATCTCTCACTCGTTTCTCACGTGGCTTTTTGGTCCCTTATATTAACGATTTCTTTCTCTTTCTATATCTATGTATGTATCTCTTACTTTCTCTCCCTTTCAATTAATAATCAATTTATTCTGATCTCCCCCCTCTCTCTGCGTGTAGATAACCAGAGGCACTTTGAGAAGCAACGTTGGCCTCCAGTGTGGTTCCTGAAGGAGGAGGACCGTTACCTGCGCTCTCAGAAGGAGCGCGAGCGCGAGGAGGAGATCCTACGCAAGCAGCGCACCAAGAGAGGCTGGTGCTTCTCCAGACACCCGTCCTCCTCGCCCCACGTCTCCTGAGGCTGTCACCCCTCCATGACCCCTCCATGACCCCTCCTGCTTCTGACCTCTCACCCCAGACTTAGGAGGCCAGCTATGAGCCTACCACCCCTCCATGACGGGAGAGCCAAGTTTCCCTTCTGTACGATTGTGTGTGTGTGTGTGTGTGTGTGTGGGTGGGTATAGGCGTGGGCAGTTCTCTGTGCCCAAGGTGGCCTCACCTCGCTGGGCCTCAGTGACCAGTCCAGTGCTGCCTCCTGCCCCTGAGATCCACCCACCAGCCTGGGGGTGACGAGACTGGGTACAAAAGGGCTCTCTCTCTGCCCCTCAGTCACACAGACGCTAAAGACCATTCCACAGACCACTGCTAAGACTCCCCTATGGGGAGGTTACCTCTGACTTGACGTCTATTTAGACTGTTAGCGCACTGGACAAGACCAGCAGCCAGGGGGCACCAGCGCTGCTCCAACACACATGGAAGGATGCTTTCTTTCGCTTAGGGATTTGAAATTAGAGTAGAGCCCATCCCAGAGTTGGGTGTTTTGCCTCAGTCTCTGACCATAACCTATGCCTGTCTGACTTCTCTTCCACAGACTTTGTCCTCCATTTTGGACCGGTTTGACACCATTTTGTTTTCTCTCGGGTTTCATCCCAGTGAAGCTCCATGTTGGAGGTTTGAATCCCAAATGTTGCCCTAGACTGTTCTAGAATCAGCTGTCCAAGGGAGGGGCAGTAGAGGTGGTAGTCTGGGTTTAGGTTCCTGCTCCAGCACAGGAGGTGGTTTGTGGTTCAAGCACCCATCGTGATCCCCAAACCCCCACATAACACCAAGAGGAGAGGCCAACAGTGCTGACCAAACTGACCAAATTCCCCTCAATGACATTCAAAGTGAACACTTGATAGCAATTCTGGATCAGATGGATATTTTATATCACTGCCATGGGAGGGAGTAAGAAGCAGAACTGAACAGATTTCTTCTTGCTCCGTCTTGATTGACCACTAGGGTGCCCCTCAGCCAGCCTGCCTTAACTTCCCCATACCACAGGGGCAGCACTGCTCAGGGTTCCATCATCAACCCTTACCAGGAGCAACCAGGAGTTTTCTCCCCTGCCTGCGTATATCCTTGATTCCAGTTTCTTTTAACTTTATTTTATTCCAGTTGTATTTGAAAGTCAACTGTAGTCTTTTGTCCTCACTGAGTGTTGAAGCACAGGTATTATACCAAAAATGAAGCTGTGACATGTTCTCTCCCTCCTGGCTCCTTGCCCTCCTCTCCTCGCCTCCTCCATAACATGGCAGATACGGGGAGGAAGGGAATAAGGTATTAGGAATTAAGGAAGATAACTTTTTGATCCCTCTCTCAGCATGTTTTTATAAAGCTGCAATGTCAGGTAAAACCCAGGTGTCACTGCAGGACTTCCACTCCTTTAGCTGGAATTGAAAATGGTGCTCAGGATGTCTACATAAAGACAGTATGTCTATGACACACACATACTTGTACCTGTCTTTTCGGTCCACTCGTTCTTTTAATGTCTGCCCAGTCCGTCATCAGTGTTAATATACGGAAGTCTTTCAAATCTACACATATAGTGTTACATTCAGATGTGATGCACTAGGGTTATTTTTTTTCTTATTCAAAGGTGTCTAATAGACATTACGTTAGTGAATATATTCGTAGTATTATACATTTTTGAAGTTGAATCTTTACATTTATTTAACTACATAGTTTTCAATGCAGTATTAGACCAAAATATTTCACTTGCTTGTAATTTCTTGGGCTGCAGAGTGCAGTTCTATTTTCATTGTGAGGGAGTGTGCTGTTTCAATCGGTTGTTAACAAAGGGAATGTGTTTGCTTTTGATTGAATGTGCAGTTCTATCTTTTAGTTGAATGCTATGGAGTTGGAGTTTGGACTGCTGAGAAAATCTTAGTAACCCACTGCACCTTTAAGGTCTTCATTAATCCAAGACAAGGTGTATTACAACAGGCGTGTTGAAATAAGAAAACAATAACCAACAAAGCATTATTACTGTATTTTATTGTCTTCTTTGTGCTAGTTATTTATGCTTTGGGGCTGAATCTCTTTAGCACCTTTGTTCTATTTGTGGGTTTGAGATTTCCACCCCCGGCTTTACCCAGGTGACTGTGGGAGATAGATGGATGGCGTGAAACGTGTGGCTTGTTTTGCTTTTCTTCACGGGAGGTGTGTTCGAGTCATCAACAGCGACTGAAATAACTGTGTGATAGGATCTCACGAGACCCAAGTGCGAATCGGGCTGATTTTAACCTAAAAAAAAAAAAAACTGCAAACCTGCATATTTGGAATTGTAACACTGAAATAGTCCTAGCGCCCCTATTTCAGACTGGGATATTGGAACATGAATCTGGGGTTGACATGGGGACATAGAGATATTTGACTTCCATGACCCCTTTCAATGCCCCAAGGATTAGCTATTAGAGTTGTCTTACTAATGGTAGACAGGCCCTACAAAGCCTTCCCTCATGAAAGGTCCCCTGTAGCTCAGTTGGTAGAGCATGGCGCTTGCAACACCAGGGTTGTGGGTTCGTTTCCCACGGGGGGCCAGTATGAAAAAATGTATGCACTCACTAACTGTAAGTCGCTCTGGATAAGAGCGTCTGCTAAATCACTAAAGTGCACATCCACTATTAGGAAGCAGAGTATACTCAAAATGTACAATGTAGTATAGTGTAAGGTAGTGGTTTACAGTTGCAGACAGGTTCTGCAAAGGATAATAGCAGAGCTGATTGATTCAGTGTCTGGTAATGCTTACACACCCAGTCTCACCCACCCAGGCCAGAGAGGCTGGACTCTCCCTCGTCTTCCTCCCACGTCTGAGTCTCCCTCTGGGGCTGCAGACCCCAGCGCTGCTCCTGGAAAGCCTCTGGGTCTTCGGGTGGTCAGTAAAAACACAGGCCTCAAGTTAGTAGGTGAAGGGGCTGTTAGTATTGTAAGTTCTCTGAGTCTGTTCCTGTTTGGGAAACTGATTTAGTCAGCCACTACAAACTAGCAGGGCAGATTACCCTCTGTAATGCCCTAGAGACCAAGGTTTAGACACTTCTGATCTAGGGGATGCTAAAGCTTACTTTGAGGATACTGGCTGCCTTGTGTGAATGCTGTTCAACACTTGTGTGATGTGGTTATTATTTTTGCATCGTGGCCTAATTTTGGTATTGTATTAGCACTTTTCTCCAATTTTTAGTATTAGATTGAACTTTCCTTCATTTTGTGTCTTTTTAGCTCTGACTTTTTGTGCTTGGCATGGACTACTTCTTTAACAAGGTTGTTTTAAAAACGTGATCTTTTGTAGCATGGGATCTTCCTTTCTCCCTTAACTGTCCATATGGATTTCTGGCCTTTATTGAGTGTGTATCTTTCTCATTATGTTCACATACAAAGACAAACTGGGCTCAGCTGTAGTATCAAGGTATTCGTGACTGACATTGAAGCCTCTGTCTATTATGTGTGAAGCCTCTAAAGTCAGTCCTAATATTGTAATTGTATATAATATTATTCTCATACGTTCAGTTGGGTTGAGTACAGCCTAAAGGTAACATCATTGGGATATCAGAATAACATTGAGGATACGGTACACAGGAATATGTGTACATGTGAATAACTAATGACAATAGTTATTGACATTAGCTAGATGTGTTGCTTCTTGTACAGTGTTATAGCAGTATCTTAACACTGTTACTGTGGTGTATTGGATATATGAGGTTAGGTAAGACATGGTATTATTGGGTTGGCAGGTGTTGGGACCATGGTTTCCCTCTCCAGTGTTAGTACAGTACTTAGTTGTAGTTTGCGCTCACGTTCTAACACTATATGAATTCATACACCTTGGGTATGTGCTATTTATAAATTGGGCTGCCTTGGAAGCTACAGTAAGAGGAATGTTTCGATTGTCTGAAATGCATGTATGCACAAGGAAACGAAGTGATTCTTTGGCTTTGAACAGCCATCAATAGTTGACCCACATTGCCTCCTATTGGGCCATTTCTGTAACTTCACATTTGGTGATGAGATGATGAACTATCATTTGAAACATAACATTTAGTCCATACGCTTTTATGATGTTACTTTCACATCACCTTAATTTGTATCAGCTCAAGAGTGTAGTATTGGCCAAAGAAAACATGAGCATTGCTGAGAATTTGATGTAGCGTTCATAAAGCTAATATTTTCTAACATATTGACAGAGAGAACCCCTTGTTATTGTTGTTGTTTGCCCCTAGTCTGGCGTCTCCAGTGCCTTTTGAGATAAACTTAGATAAAAACATGCACAAGACCGTTTACATAATTGTCCATTTAAATACATTTTGCCAATTTATTCATTACTAAATGTAGCTAACATTAGATAGTTAATCCAGAGATTCTTACCTTTGCCTCGATTTGGCAGTCTCGTCTAGATCATCATGGCATTTTAGGTTATTTATGATAGCCACATTAGCATCAAAATAGCATTTCATTTTTGGGGGGTAAATACAGGCAAATATATTGATAAAAGTCACCTTGTCCTAGAGAGATTTACACAACCCTTATTTGAAGTATTTCTAAAATCCCCTATAGGAAAAATTTATGGTGGAAAAACGATTATGACTCATACTGTGGTACTCTATAGGCCTACTGTACATATGAGGGGCCTCCGAACCACTGCCTTCTGGGTTCATGTTGGCACCCACCGTGCAAGCTAAAAACACACACGCACACGCATTCAACCAGGCAGCTTTCCTCCTCGTCTCTTAGTGCCTGTGGATTGACCAATGTTTCCACCATCCTATGCTGTGTACCAAAGGGGCTCTGCTGTTGAGGCCTACAGTAGTCTACAGTAGCTGTGGGGTACACAGTGCATAAGGCCCCTGACTTGGAGCTTTACGAATATGTCACCCAAACCTTGTCACATCATCCTAACCAAGCTAGGCTGTAGATACTAAATCGTTGAGAAGACATTGAGAACCAATGTCGGTAACAAACTGATCTTTTGCACTCGGCAGTCTGTCAAGGCCTGCACTTTCTGTCTATTATGTAGCCTTTACACCATGTGTGTACTAATGGATTATTAAACCAAGTTTTACCAGCTTGCCTCAGCAGTCAGAAATAGCTTCAACCCAACTCTGGCTCCTGCTCTCTGTCTCTCGCTCTCTCTCTGTTTGTGGCAGAGACGGCACAAGTATAGAACTGGGCTATTCATTAGAGATGTAGGGCGGGGAGTCCCACCTATAAAGAAGGAGACAGAACCACAAAATGTGATGTTGAGCAGTACAGTGTCGACCATTTTGACACAAAATGGCAAAACTGCTCCTCTGCAGCAATGATACTCTACAGTGAACTTTGTAAACCCGATCTCCACTTGTTTGACCCAAAACTGTGTGTTACGCCATGTTCACTTGCTAGTCGGAACTAGGAAACTCCGAAATGTCCGACTTGCTAACTTGTTGAAGGTGGCACGTGTGTAACTACAACCAGTTAGCAAGTCGCAAATTTCAGAGTTTAATTGTTCCAATTAGCACATCAATGCGGCATTAGCCCAGGACAGAGAGAGCTGGAAGGGGGAGGGACAGGAGCCTTGGTAGGTTGGAGGTGAATCTCTGCTCTGTGACATTTCAGTGTGACTTAGACATAGTATTATTATGCACTTTTGTTTCCCTCTTCTCATTTCAATTTCAAATTAATATTGATATTAACTGCTTGTGTTAAGATGTTTATGAAACTGAAAAAGCACACAGACACACACAACACACCATATACACACAATATTAAGGGCTTTTTTTAAAGATAACAATTAGATTGTTTTGCTGCTTTCGCAAAAATGTTTTGAATAATCCTTAGTAATATTTTTTAACCACTGATTTGTTAAAAAATATATATATATAATTTTTTTGTCGTTTCAGTATTTTAATGTTTGACCTGGCCATTAATAAAACCCTACGTAAATATTTTCTACTTGTCCTTTTGTCTTTTGAGCTTAATGTTCTACATAAATTCTCCATGATGCTTATTGTGCACAGAAATTTTTTAGAAACTCTGTGTGTGAGAGAGACAAGTGGGGACATTTCGCATGTACCCACAAGGAAAATTGCTTTTTTTAGGGGTTACGGTTAGAATTGGGGTTAGGGTTATGTTAAGGGTTTGGTAAATGATTAGGGAAAGTAGGATTTTGAATGGGAATCAGTTGTTTTGTACTAACAAGGATCGTAAAACAATTGTGTGTGTATGTATGTGTCGTCAGGGGAAAGCGACTGCGCCTTCATTGAAGCGGAAGTTCAAGGCCGACGACGGTACTGCAGGCATTGTTAGAACAAAACAGAATCCCCTATTACAGTGAATGGGGAAAAAAGACGATCTTCGTGGTCAATCTTTGTGTAAATAAAATAAATGTTTCAATCATGTTACCAATAATTGCTTCTAATACACCAAATGTATGTCCTTGGACTGATTATTTTGAAATCGCACACAGAAGTTCTAAGAATAATTTAGTTCAGGTTGACATTTATTGTCATGAGTCTTGCCCTGGAGGCAGAACTGAGCTATATTTTGGCTATATTTTCATGTAAACGAAAATGTGCTTTTTGGACTTAATTTAAGTTAATGTAAGGGTTAGACATTAGGGTTAGCACTGTGGTTAAGGTTATGGTTAGATTTAAAAACAGATTTTATGACTTTGTGGCTGTGCCAGTTAGTGACCACTCTGCAGAGCTGCCTCCAGTACATGAGTCATCTAAAAAAATGCCACCCTGCTCCTAACCAATTTTGTTATTTTGTGTGTGTTTTTGCGCTGATCGTAACTTTTTTTGTGCCATCGTTTCCTATGACCGAAAAAAGCTTCTGGACATCAGAACAGCAATCACTCACCTCAATCTGGACGAAGACATACCGCTCTCACCTCAGACCAGGCCCTAATCCCCGACACTCGGAAGAGGAAAATATGTCGTTATAGAGGTCGCCGGACAGGCACATTGACGAGACTACGGCGATGAGCGAATAAACCTTTGTTTTACTGGCGAATGTGCAATTGCTGGAGAACAAACTGGACAAGCTCCGTTCGAGACTATCCTAAGAACTGTAATATACTGTGCTTTTTGGAGTCATGGCTGAACAAGGACATGGATAATATACAGGGTTTTTCATGCATCGGCAGGACAGAACAGTAGCGTCCGGTAAGAGCTCGTTGTCAACAAAGACTGGTGCGCAATCTCTAATATTAAGGAAGTCTCAAGATTCTGCTCGCCTGAGTTAGACCATACTGTTTCTATATTTTTCGTAGCTGTCTATTTACCACCACAAACCGATGCTGGCACTAAGACCAGACTCAACGAGCTGTATAGGGCCATAAGCTCCTTGTGGCCAGTGATTTTAATGCAGGAAAACTGAAATGAATTTACCTAATTTCTACCAGCATGTCACCTGTGCAACTAGACACAGAGATGCATACAAAGCGCTCCCTCAGCCTCCATTTGGCAAATCTGTCTATAACTCTATCCTCCTGGTTCCTGCTTATAAGCAAAAACTCAAAACAGGAAGTACTAGTGACGCGCGCAATACAGAAGTGGTCATATGAAGCGGATGCTAAGTTACAGGACTGTTTCGCTAGCACAGACTGAAATATGTTCCGGGATTTATCCGATGGTATTGAGGAGTTAACCACATCAGTCACCGGCTTCATTAATAAGTGCATTGACAACGTCGTCCCCACAGTGACAGTACGTACATATCCCAACCAGAAACCATTGCTTACAGGAAACATCCACACTGAGCTAAAGGCTAGAGCTTCCGCTTTCAAGGAGCGGGACACTAATCCGGACACTTATAAGAAATCCCGCTACGCCCTCCAACGAACCATCAAACAAGCAAAGCGTCAGTACAGGAATAAGATTGAATCCTACTACAACATCCCATCGGATGTGGCAGGGCTTGCAAACTATCACAGATTACAAAGAGAAACCAACCTGAGAGCTGCCCAGTGAGGCAAGCTGAGCAGACAAGCAACACTGAACCATGCGTGAGAGCACCAGCTGTTCTGGACAACTGTGTGATCACGCTCTCCATAGCCGATGTGAGTAAGATCTTTAAACAGGTTAACATTCACAAGGCCGCAGGGCTAGACGGATTACCAGGATGCGCACTCAGAGTATGCGCTGACCAGCTGGCAAGTGTCTTTCTTCACTGACATGTTCAACCTTTCCCTGACGCAGTCTTTAATACCTACAGTTGAAGTCAGAAGTTTACATACACCTTCGCCAAATACTTTTAAACTCCGTTTTTCACAGTTCCTGACATTTAATCCTAGTAAAAATTCCCTGTCTTAGGTCAGTTAGGATCACCACTTTTATTTTAAGAATGTGAACTGTCAGAATAATAGTAGAGAGAACAATTTATTTCAGCTTTTATTTCTTTCATCACATTCCCAGTGGGTCAGAAGTTTAAATACACTCAATTAGTATTTGGTAGCATTGCCTTTAAATTGTTTAACTTGGGTCAGTTCTGTCCACAAATGTTCTATAGGATTGAGGTCAGGGCTTTGTGATGGCCACTCCAATACCTTGACTTTGTTGTCCTTAAGCCATTTTGCCACAACTTTGGAAGTATGCTTGGGGTCATTGACCATTTGGAAGACCCATTTGCGACCAAGCCTTAACTTCCTGACTGATGTCTTGAGATGTTGCTTCAATATATCCACATAATTTTCCTTCCTCATGATGCCATCTATTTTGTGAAGTGCACCAGTCATGTGGGGGTGCTTTGCTGCAGCAAAGCACCCCCACAGCATGATGCTGCCACCCCCGTGCTTCACGGTTGGGATGGTGTTCTTCGGCTTGCAAGCAACTCCCTTTTTCCTCCAAACATAACGATGGTCATTATGGCCAAACAGTTCTATTTTTGTTTCATCAGACCAGAGGACATTTCTCCAAAAAGTACGATCTTTGTCCCCATGTACAGTTGCAAACCGTAGTCTGGCTTTTTGATGGCGGTTTTGGAGCAGGGGCTTCTTCTTTGCAGAGCGGCCTTTCAGGTTATGTCGATATAGGACACGTTTTACTGTGGATATAGATACTTTTGTACCTGTTTTCTCCAGAATCTTCACAAGGTCCTTTGCTGTTGTTCTGGGATTGATTTGCACTTTTCACACCAAAGTACGTTCATCTCTAGGAGACAGAACTTGTCTCCTTCCTGAGCGGTATGACGGTTGCGTGGTCCCATGGTGTTTATACTTGCGTACTATTGTTTGTACAGATGAACGTGGTACCCTCAGCCGTTTGGAAATTGCTCCCAAGGATGAATCAGACTTGTGGAGGTCTACAATTCTTGGCTGATTTCTTTTGATTTTCCCATGATGTCAAGCAAAGAGGCACTGAGTTTGAAGGTAGGCCTTGAAATACATCCACAGGTACACCTCCAATTGACTCAAATGATGTCAATTAGCCTATCAGAAGCTTCTAAAGCCATGACATCATTTTCTGGAATTTAACAAACTGTTTAAAGGCACAGTCAACTTAGTGTATGTAAACTTCTGACCCACTGGAATTGTGATACAGTGAATTATAAGTGAAATAATCTGTCTATACAATTGTTGGAAAGATTACTTGTGTCATGCACAAAGTAGATGTCCTAACCGACTTGACAAAAGTATAGTTTGTTAACAAGAAATGTGTGGAGTGGTTGAAAAACAAGTTTTAATGACTCCAACCTAAGTGTATGTAAACTTCCGACTTCAACTGTACATGTTTTAAGCAGACCACCATAGTCCCTTTGCCCAAGAACGCCAAGGTAACCTGTCTAAATGACTATTGCCCCTGGCACTCACATCTGTTGCCATGAAATGCTTTGAAAGGCTGGTCATGGCTCATACCAGAAACGCTGGACCCACTCCAATTCACACACCGCCCAAACAGATCCACAGATGACGCAATCTCTATTTCCCACCTGGACAAAAGGAACACCTACTTGAGAATGCTGTTCATAGACTACAACTCAGCGTTCAACACCATAGTGCCCTCCAAGCTCATCACTAAGCTAAGGTCCCTGGGACTGAACATCTCCCTCTGCAACTGGATCCTGGATATCCTGACGGGACGCCCCCAAGAGGTGAGGGTAGGCAACAACACATCCGCCACACTGACCCTCAACACGGGGGCCCCTCAGGGGTGCGTGCTTAGTCCCCTCCTGTACTCCCTGTTCACACACGAATGTGTGGCTGTGCACGACTCCAACACCATCATCAAGTTTGCCTATCATGGTCCTATCGTGGTCCACACACACCAACACAGTCGTGACGAGGGCACGACAATGCCGCTTCCCCCTCAGGAGGCTGAAAATATTTGGCATGGACCCTCAGGTCCACTAAAAAAGTTATACTGCTGCACCATTCAGTGCATCTTAACTGGCTGCATCACTGCTTGGTATGGCAACTGCTCGGCAGCTGACCGCAAGGCACTGCAGAGGGTAGTGTGTATGGCCCAGTACATCAAAGGGGCCGAACTCCCTGCCATCTAGAATCTCTATACCATGTGTTGTCAGAGGAAGGCCCTAAAAATTGTCAGACTCCAGTCACCCAAGTCACAGACTGTTCTCTCTGCTACCACACAGCAAGCGGTACTGGAGCGCTAAATCTGGGACCAAAAGGCTCCTGAACAGCTTCTACCCCCAAGTCATAAGACTGCTAAATAGTTAACCAAATAGCTACCCGGACTATCTGTACTGACCCTTTTTGCAATAACTCTTTTTGACTCACACACTGGACTCTACCCACACACTCACACATACAGTACTTACACTGACACTCCAACACATATGCTGCTGCTACTGTCTATTATCTATCCTGTTGCCTAGTCACATTACCCCTGCCTAAATGTACATATCAACCTCAATTTCCTCGTACCCCTGCACGTCGACTCAGTACTGGTACCCCATGTATATACCCAAGCTATCATTGCTTATTGTGTATTTATTCCTCGTGTTACTATTATTTTTCTATTATTATCATTTATTGTATTCTGCATTGTTGGGAAGGGCCCATCAGTAAGCATTTCACTGTTAGTCTACACCTGTTGTTTACGAAGCGTGTGACAATTACATTTGATTGATTTGATAATGGCAGCCTGAAGTAGCCCAGACCTTCAACTTGAGTTACTCAATGAGAGGGGGCAGCACTGAGCTAGCCTGCAACGTCACTTCCTGAAGTAGCTCAAACTGGTCATGTTCTGTCTCAATGAGATGCCATCTTAACCGACTTAATTTGGCTTCAGTGCGGTATTGTGTCTTCACATAGGAATGAATGGTGTCGTGATCAATGGCTTTGTCCATTCATACAGTATATACATACAGTCATTGGTCTGTCTGTGTCAGGAGAAGCACCTATGTAACCAGTAGATGGTGCCAGAGATCAATGTTGCCTCCTGCTCTTTCTTCCTCATAGTTCCTGCCTCAGTTTATGACATAATAATGTCTCAATCATCACATCAAATCAAGATCCTCTTGAGAATCCAAGTTTGATGTATCTAAACTTAGACCTGTTGAGGTAAGGTATTGGTGTATAGTTTTATAGGACACTGCATAACCACATCAACCACAGTCAACCATGACATCAATGCAGATATACTGGATTGAAATTAAATGGACAAGCATAGCCCTATCATCACTACATTTTATTGGTTTTGAATAAGAACTGGCCTATCCTGTGACCTGACCTGGACAAACTCTGGGTCCTAGCTACAGGCTATAAAAGTGGGGCCTACCCACACCTGATCCACAGCAGTACCCTGCTCTCCTTCCTTCACATGAGCTCATGTGTTCTCCATGCTATACCGGTTTTCCCTTGGAGAGAGGAACAACGCCGTGAGTCTCAGCCAGCCTGTGGACCTATTGGAACGATCCCAGCCTCGGCCTATACAGAGGGAATGGAGCATGAAGACGTGAAGCTGTAGCACCGCACACACAGACTGGAATATGTTCCGGGATTCATCCAATGGTATTGAGGAGTATACCACCTCAGTCACCGGCTTCATCAATAAGTGCATCGACGACATCGTCCCCACAGTGACCATACATACATATCCCAACCAGAAGCCATGGATTACAGGCAACATCCACACCGGGCTAAAGGCTAGAGCTGCCGCTTTCAAGGAGCGGGACACTAATCCGGACGCTTATAAGAAATCCTGCTATGCCCTCCGACAAACCATCAAACAAGCAAAGCGTCAATACAGGACTAAGATTGAATCCTACTACACCGGCTCTGACACTCGTCGGATGTGGCAGGGCTTGCAAACTATTATGGATTACAAAGGGAAACCCAGTCGCGAGCTGCCCAGTGACGCGAGCCTACCAGACAAGCTAAATCCCTTTTATGCTCGCTTCGAGGCAAGCAACACTGAAGCATGCATGAGAGCACCAGCTGTTCTGGACAACTGTGTGATCACGCTCTCCATAGCCGATGTGAGCAAGACCTTTAAACAGGTCAACATTCACAAGGCCGCGGGGCCAGAAGGATTACCAGGAAGTATATTCAGAGCATGCGCGGACCAACTGGCAAGTGTCGTCACTGACATTTTCAACCTCTCCATGACCGAGTCTGTAATACCTACATATTTCAAGCAGACCACCGTAGTTCCTGTGCCCAAGAAAGCGAAGGTAACCTGCCTAAATGACTACCGCCCCGTAGCACTCACGTCAGTAGCCATGAAGTGCTTTGAAAGGCTGGTCATGGCTCACATCAACACCATCATCCCGGAAACCCTGGACCCGCTCCAATTCGCATACCGCCCCAACAGATCCACAGATGACACAGTCTCAATTGCACTCCACACTGCCCTTTCCCACCTGGACAAAAGGAACACCTATGTGAGAATGCTGTTCATTGTCTACAGCTCAGCGTTCAACACCATAGTGCCCACAAAGCTCATCACTAAGCTAAGGACCCTGGGACTAAACACCTCCCTCTGCAACTGGTGGTAAGGGTAGGCAACAACACATCTGCCACATTGATCCTCAACACGGGGGCCCCTCAGGGGTGCGTGCTTAGACCCCTCCTGTACTCCCTGTTCACCCACGACTGCGTGGCCAAGCATGACTCCAACACCATCATTAAGTTTGCTGACGAAACAACAGTGGTAGGACTGATCACCGACAACAATGAAACAGTGTGGTGCCAGGACAACAACCTCTCCCTCAATGTGAGCACGATAAAGGAGATGATCGTGGACTACAGGAAAGGGAGGGCCGAACAGGCCCCCATTAACATCGACGGGGCTGTAGTGGAGCGGGTGGATAGTTTCAAGTTCCTTGGTGTCCACATCACCAACAAACTATCATAGTCCAAACACACCAAGACAATCGTGAAGAGGGCACGACAACACCTTTTCCCCATCAGGAGACTGAAAAGATATGGCATGGGTCCCCAGATCCGCAAAAAGTTATAGAGCTGCACCATCGAGAGCATCCTGACCGGTTGCATCACCGCCTGGTATGGCAATTGCTCGGCATCCAACCATAAGGCGCTATGGGTACATCAGTACATCACTGGGGCCAGGATTCCTGCCATCTAGGATCTATATACTAGGTGGTGTCAGAGGAAGGCCCAAAAAATGGTCAAAGACTCCAGTCACCCAAGTCATAGACTGTTCTCTCTGCTACCGTATGGCAAGTGGTACCAGAGCGCCAAGTCTAGGTCCAAAAGGCTCCTTAACAGATTCTACCCCCAAGCCATAAGACTGCTGAACAATCAATCAAATGGCCACCAGGACTATTTACATTGACCCCCCTCCCCCCTTTGTTTTTACACTGCTGCTACTCACTGTTTATTATCTATGCATAGTCACTTTACCCCTATCTACATGTACAAATTTCCTCGACTAACCTGTACCCCCGCACATTGACTCGGCACCGGTACCCCCTGTATATAGCCTCATTATTGTTATTTTATTGTGTTACTTTTTATTGTATTTTTTACTTTAGTTTATTTAGTAAATATTTATTGAACTGCATTGTTGGTTAAGGGCTTGTAAGTAAGCATTTCACGGTTTCACCTGTTGTATTCGGCGCATGTGACAAATGACATTTGATTTGATTTGATTTGGTGTGCGTGGCCAAAGAGCTCTATTTTTGTCTCATCTGACCATAGCACTGGTTCCAATCCAAGTGCCAATGCCGTTTAGAAAATTCCAGGCTTTTACATTTGTTGGTTGCTCTCAATAAAGGCTTTTTCTGGCAAACCTTTCAAAGAGCCAATTGGCATGGTGGATGCGTCTAATTGTAGATTTGGATACTTGGTAATTCTCCAATTTTGGCCCTTGGATTTTTCTTTGCCTCCCGACGTGGGGACAAGATACACTTGAGTCCAATACCAGGCAAGTTTACCACTGTTCCAGTGGTTTTAAACTTCTTAATTGTTGCCCTAATTGTGATGAGTGATATATTTGTTTGTGAGTTCTTTGCCTTTTCCCATGGTGATGGATGACAAAGGGCTTTTACATTTATGTACCAGTGAAACAGGAAGCCATGGAAGGCCACAATACAGTTCCTTAAACTGAGAAAAAAGTAGAATGTTAATGCAGATATCATTTTTGTTTCATTTTATTTATAAGAATCTTTACGGGTACTAAAAATGTTGACATTTATCTTTTTGAAAAGAAAAGGCATTACTCTTACGCTGAGCAATTTGATTAGTATAAAATAATATAATTGTAATATTTTGGAGCATACAATTTTCAGTAGCTCAGTATTTGCATTATTTATTGTATACAGTCTTTTTTGCTCATCTTAATCAAGGGTGTCAATGATTGTGGATGTGACTGTATAACCCCATAGTGGTTGTGAACTGTCTAATAACAATTCCCACACAAACCAAACTGTTACCCCATTTTGAAACTGCATACCCCAGCTCGCTCTATTTGTTCCCGCCAACATGTAATGGCTTTTTGCCAAAGTATCTAGTATTCTGCCTGTATCCAGGATAGTATTCTACTTTCTAAGTTTCCTGAAAGGTTCTGGAAGTCTGATAGACAAACTGTATACTGAGTCAGCCCAAATCTATGCCATTTTGCTCACTGTTCTATTCATAGCAGACATTAATCATTAAGATATAGTCTTTCCAACCGTCAGAGTTTTGAGTTTTAATAGAGGAAGTCTGGTAAGGGTTTAGTGAACGCGACGCGAACTGGGCTGGGGATTGCTGGGTTGCCATGGTGACTTGTAGTGATGTGGCTTATGGGTAATATTAGAAGGGCAGTGGGGGTGGTTGAGTGGTTACGGGTCATGGAGTTCTTGTACCCACGCCATCTCAACCCGGGTATGTGTGTGTGTGTGTGTGTGTGTGTGTGTGTGTGTGTGTGTGTGTGTGTGTGTGTGTGGAAAATTGGTTGATGGCAATAACAACCCTCACATGTGCCACAATGTTGACAACACCCCTGCATCACCAGTAACCGACTGCCACCCAGAGTCCTTTTTAACTGACGTCATTTCTCCTCATATTGTAGTAAAAGGGGGGGATTTACAAACGTGTGTGTGCCGGTGACCGCTGAGTTGTTGTGTGTCGTCTGTCCAGAGGCGTCGGTGAGGCCATGATTACAGGCCTTAATGCTGTGTCAGCTGCTTTATCGGTGATGTGTTCAGAGTTCCCACTGAGCACCACCGCCAGGCCGCCACAGCCTCGTTTAACGCAGTCTAAGAGCTAGTGACACACGGTGACATCACCACCACATGTGGCTCTCGTTTCAGAGCTTTCTCAAAGGGAGAGGATAAGAAGATGTGAATCTGGGAAGAAAGGAGGGAGAATATTACCTTGCAGCTAACAATCATGTATTTGAGCTGACGTTTCAAGAGCAAGCATATCAACTTGCGATGAAAATATAGATCATCGACTCAAACAACCTACCTCTCAACTTTGTGATGGACGGGGGACTCTAAAGGCGTCCGCACGCTTCCCAGCCGAAACAGTTCGATAGAGTTCATGCATATATTATGACGATATTTAGTGACGTTTCTTTGTTAGTTTTGGACTTCGGTGAGGGGTCTTTTGGCAGTTCGGGCACACACATTTTCTTTCTGGAGTCAAGCCGAAGTTTGGAGCTGAAGTCTACGCCCCTTCGTTTGGTGATTGGTCAACAGTAGGGATTCTTCAGTAAAGTCTTTGTCAAACAGAGAGAGGGACAGGAAGAGAGAAAGAGAGGTGGAGAGAAAGAGAGAGAGTTATACAATGTGTTGGTAACTCAAGTTTAGTGAGTCTAAGGTATTTTGCCAGTGCATGTGTGTAAAGTGTGTGTGTGTGTGTGTGTGTGTGTGTGTGTATGTGTATGTGTATGTTAGACACACTGGGGCTCCAGGGGAAGATAAGTCAGCCAGAGTAGCTGGGGAGGCACATAGCTGAAGGGTGACCTCACCTGAGAGGCAAGGAGCTTCAACCCTGTCAGAGAGCAGACACATACACTCAACATATATTACTACAGGCCTGCATTCTCTCTCTCTCTCTCTTTCTCTCTCTCTCTCTCTCTCTCTCTCTCTCTCTCTCTCTCTCTCTCTCTCTCTCTCTCTCTCTCTCTCTCTCTCTCTCTCTCTCTCTCTCTCTCTCTCTCTCTCTCTCTCTCTCTCTCTCTCTCTCTCTCTCTCTCTCTCTCTCTCTCTCTCTCCCTCCTCTCTCTATCTCTCGCACACACACACACCCTGGTGATGGGTGCTTCCAGAACACACCCTAGTATCAGGCCGCCAGTGTGTTAGCTCATCCCAGCTGGGCTAGGAAACACGGTCCAGAGCAGTCCAGCACCAGAGCTAACAGGCGACTGGAAGACACACTTCCTTTCTCTAGCAGTAGATAGTACATTTGAAAATGGCATTCATCTGATCGACATTAGTTCACAGTAACCTCCTCTTGTTATCTGTTCTTTGATGTGTTAATACCTGCATTGACATACAAGCGTGCCTCACATGTTGTCACTGTCTCAACAGGGTCTGCTGTTGGTGGTGGTCTGGGTCTCTTCCTGCCTCATAGACTTACTGTACGGCTTATCGTGACTGAATAAGTATTCCACCACGTTCTATCAGCAGTCTAGCTCTCCCACGTCTAACTCAATACCAGCCAGAGAGACAATAACATGCCACCTTATAGGCTCAACACTAAAAGGTTATGAGGGAAGAAGAAATCAGGCTGCGTTTGCTCAGTGCTGGTCCATGATGTCATGCAGGCCACATTCCAACTTCAGATACACTACATGACCAAAAGTATGCTCGTCGAACATCTCATTCCAAAATCATGGGTATTAATATGGAGTTGGTCCCCCCTTTGCTGCTATAACAGCCTCCACTCTTCTGGGTCCTCTGTAGCTCAATTGGTGGAGCATGGCGCTTGTAACGCCAGGGTAGTGGGTTCGATCCCCGGGACCACCCATACGTAAAAATGTATGCACACATGACTGTAAGTCGCTTTGGATAAAAGCGTCTGCTAAATGGCACATTATTATTATATTATTTCCGCTAGAACATTGCTGCGGGGACTTGCTTCCATTCAGCCACAAGAGCATTAGTGAGGTCGGGTACTGATGATGGGCGATTAGGCCTGGCTGGCAGTAGGCGTTCCAATTCATCCCAAAGGTGTTCGATTTAATTGAGGTCAAGGCTCTGTACAGGCCAGTCAAGTTCTTCCACACCGATCTCGACAAACCATTTCTTAATGGACCTCGCTTTGTGCACAGGAGCATTGTCATGCTGAAACAGGAAAGGGCCTTCCCCAAACTGTTGCCACAAAGTTGGAAGCACAGAATTGTCTATAATGTAATTGTATGCTGTAGCATTAAGAATTCCCTTCACTGGAACTAAGGGGCCTAGCCCCAACCATGAAAAACAGCCCCAGACCATTATTTCTCCTCCACCAAACTTTACAGTTGGCACTATGCATTGGGGCAGGTAGCGTTCTCCTGGCATCCGCCAAACCCAGATTTGTGCGTCGGACTTCCAGATGGTGAAGCGTCATTCATCACTCCAGAGAACGCGTTTTCACTGCTCCAGAGTCCAATGGCCGCGAGCTTTACACCACTCCAGCCGACGCTTGGCATTGCGCATGGTGATCTTAGGCTTGTGTGCGGCTGCTCGGCCATATACTTTTGTATATATATTGTATGATCACGTGGCTTGGAATTTCATACAAATCATGTGTTGATGTCTTTGAGAGATATGTGTTAAGAGAAATATGTTTCAGTTAAGCCTGCCCATCTTAATTAATAATTGAACCTCCACATAGCTGTGAGGTTAATGGACTGGAATAGATGGAAAGCCTACAGTAGGCGTCGAATGCCTGAGAATGATTCCCTCTGTCACGAGTTACAAAGCCAGAACCCAGAAGCAGACCAGGACAAGGTAAGTTGAAACGAAGGTGAGTGTTTATTTACAAATTCAAGAGTGATGCTGAATAATCCAGGGAACAGAGCGGGCGGCGTTGGTTAGTTGTTGGGGGTGCAGTGGTTGATCCAATCATGGCTCGGCAGCCGCCGACCACCAGGCAGAGGTTGGATGAAGGTTCCGGACGAGTGACTGCAGATGGAACAAAACGGAGGTAAGTAAACAACAAACCAACAAGGTGCAAAACAACAAAACTAACGCTAGAAGCTCTAAGACTGATACTCTGGTAAACCTACTGTTCATGGCTAACGATCCGGCAGGGAATGGATGTTAGGCCAGAGCCTAAGAAGGGTGATGATCAGGACCAGGTGTGCAGATTGCTGATGGGATGCAGGTGCGGAAATCAAGAGAGCTCCCCGGGAGCGTTCCAGAACCCTCGGGAAACTGGAGATCACGAGCAGAAAACTAGTCCACAGACAGGACCCGACTCAGACTGCCGGGATCGTTACAGTACCCCCCTCCGACGAACGCCACCGGGCGGACTCCCGGAGCGCCAGGATGGAGGCGGTAGAAGTCACGGATGAGGTCAGCATCTAGGATCTGTCGCCGCGAATCCAACTCCTCTCTTCAGGACCATACCCCTCCCAGTCCACGAGATACTGGAAACCCCGGCCCCGCCGTCTGGAATCCATGATGCGTCGCACCGTGTAGGCAGGACCACCTCCGATCATCCGAGGAGGAGGAGGAGGAGGCGGAGGAGGCAACAGAGGACTGAGGAAAACAGGCTTGAGGCAGGAGACATGAAAGGTGGGATGGACTCTGAGCGTCCTCGGGAGTTTGAGTCGAACTGCCACCGGATTGATCACCTTCTCCACCACAAACGGACCAATGAACTTCGGTAACAACTTCCTAGACTCAGTCCGTAAAGGAAGATCCCGTGTGGCCAACCAGACCCTATCTCCGATGGTGTAGGTGGGAGCGGGGATCCGGCGACGATTCGCCTGGAGCTGATACCGGTCCGAAACTCTAAGGAGTGCCTTTCTGGCCCGATGCCAGGTCCGGTGGCAACGACGGAATATGGGCCTGAACAGAAGGCACTGAGAGCTCCTTCTCCTGAGAAGGGAACAAGGGAGGTTGGTAGCCATACAGGCACTGGAAGGGAGACATCCCAGTGGCAGATGTAGGGAGAGTATTGTGGGCATACTCAACCCAAGACAACTGAGAGACCCAGGAGGTGGGGTTGGAAGAGGCCAGGCAGCGTAGCGTGGATTCCATCTTCTGGTTGGCTCTCTCCGCCTGACCATTAGATTGGGGGTGAAAACCAGATGTGAGACTGACTGTAGCTCCAATGGCCAAACAGAAGGACTTCCAGACAGCAGAGGTAAACTGAGGGCCACGGTCGGAAACGATATCACTGGGCAACCCGTGGACCCTGAAAACCTCCCTAACCAGGATCTCGGACGTCTCCGAGGCAGAGGGAAGCTTGGCAATTGGCACAAAGTGGGCGAACTTGCTGAATCTGTCCACGATAGTCAGAACGACCGTGTTCCCCTCAGAAGCGGGCAACCCAGTGACAAAGTCCAGGGCCAGATGCGACCATGGTCGCCGGGGAATAGGAAGGGGGTGAAGTAGTCCAGAGCTGGGCCGATTGGTACTCTTATTCTGCGCACACACTGGACAGGCAGCAACATAACCCCGAGTATCCTCGGCCATGGCAGGCCACCAAAAACGTCTGCGAAGAAACGCCATCGTCCGAGCCACGCCAGGGTGACAAGCCATCTTGCTGGCGTGGGACCATTTGAGGACCGCAGGACGAACCGACTCAGGCACAAACAACCGACCGGGTGGACCGTTACCGGGACCGGGCTGCGTCCGAAGAGCCGCCATCACCTCCTCCTCAATCTTCCACCTAACAGCTCCCACGACGCAGTTCCGGGGAGAATTGTCTCGGTCTTGGACCCACTCTCCTCCGTCTTGGAGAACATCCGAGACAAGGCGTCCGCCTTGCCGTTCTTAGATCCAGGTCGGAACGTCAGGGAAAAATTGAATCGTCCGAAAAACAACGACCACCTGGCCTGACGGGAGTTGAGACGTCTAGCCGATTGCACGTAAGCAAGATTCTTGTGGTCAGTCCAGACAATAAACGGCTGCTCCGCCCCCTCCAACCAGTGGCGCCACTCCTCCAAGGCAAGTTTCACCGCGAGAAGCTCCCGGTTACCCACATCGTAATTCCTCTCCGCAGGCGAAAGGCGACGAGAGTAGTAGGCGCAGGGATGGAGTTTACTGTCCGTGGAGCATCGCTGCGACAGGATGGCGCCAACTCCCACATCAGACGCGTCCACTTCAACGACGAACTGACGGGCCGTGTCCGGTTGAGAGAGAATCGGTGCGTTGGTGAATCGCCTCTTCAAATCCAGAAACGCTCGATCCGCCTCCGGATTCCACTTGAAGCTCCTGATACTGGAAGTCAAGGCCGTTAACGGAGCGGCCACACGGCTGTAATCCCGGATGAATCTGCGGTAGAAATTCGCAAACCCCAAAAATCTCTGGAGCTGCAATCTCGTACCGGGCTGGGCCCATTCCAGAACCGCTCTAACCTTCTCCTGGTCCATCCTAATCTCTCCCCTGGAGATGATGTACCCGAGAAAGGATGTCGTGTGGGCGTGAAACTCGCACTTCTCGGCCTTCACGAACAGGCGATTCTCCAACAATCGCTGCAGAACCTGCCGGACATGCTGGACGTGGTCGGAAGGTTCCTTCGAGAAGATCAGAATGTCATCCAGGTAAACAAACACAAAGAGACCGATCATATCTCTCAGGACGTCGTTCACCATACTCTGGAATACCGCTGGAGCATTGGTCAGTCCAAACGGCATCACCTGATACTCGAGTGACCCATCGGTGTATTGAAACCCGTCAACCACTCGTCTCCCTCTCTGATCCGGACCATGTGATACGCATTGCGTAGGTCTAGCTTGGTGAACACCGTAGCACCCTGTAAGGAGTCGAAGGCAGAACTCATCAAGGGCAGGGGATACTTGTTCTTGACCGTGATGTCATTCAACCCCCCGATAATCAATACACGGTCGAAGAGAGCCATCCTTCTTACCCACAAAGAAGAATCCTGCCCCCAGGGGTGATGACGAGGGACGAACGAGACCAGCAGCTAGGGACTCCTTGATGTAGGTCTCCAAAGCCTCACGTTCAGGGCGGGAGATACTGTATAACCTTCCCTTGGGGTAGACAGCTCCAGGGAACAGGTTGATGGCACAATCATATGGTCGGTGGGGAGGGAGTGACAGAGCCTTCTGCTTACTGAACACTTCCCCAAATCGTGATATGTCTCGGGAACCAGGGACAAATCTGGGGGTTTAGCCTCAATCACCTGACTGGGAACCGAATGGGGACAGGCAGTCTTGAGACAGTTAGCATGACAATCAAGGCTCCAACTCGTTACCTTGCCCGTCACCCAATCGAACGTGGGATTGTGTTCCTTCAGCCAGGGGTATCCAAGGACCAGAGGAACATGGGAAGACGGCAGAATGAAGAATGAAATCATCTCCGAATGATTCCCCGACAACAGCATCTTAACCGGTTCAGTCCTCATCGTGATACGTGCCAGACTACTGCCGTTCAGAGTGGTCGCTTCAATGGCTTCCGGCAATTGCTCCTTGGAAAGCCCCAGCTGTTCCACCAACTCGGCATCAAGAAAGCTTCCATCGGCACCTGAATCGATAAAAGCGTTAATCGCTAAGCTCTGATTCCTGTTCACAAGGGTAGCCGGGAAACGGGGTCTGACAGAGGTACTGAGAGGTTGAAACTGGCTCGCTAAAAGTCCTCCCAACTTTAGCGAGCCGGGCAGTTTGACGACCGCCGGGAACAAGTGGAGATGTAATGTCCCGAGCTACCACAGTAGAGGCAGCAGTTGGTCTTACGTCTATGTTGACGCTCCTCCTTGGTTAACCCGTGCCGCCCCACTTGCATGGGTTCAGAATCGGAGAGAGGACCTCTCCACTAATCCTTTGTGGTGGAGAATGATCGCCGTGTTCTGGTCCACCACCCGACCCGACTGGGAACTGAGAAGCTGATCGATTGGACGGACCCCATTGCTTCTCCCTCCTTCGCTCTCGGACTCGATTATCCACCCGAATAGACAAGGCTACCAAGCTGTCCAGGTCACTAGGCTCCGGATAGGAGATCAACTCATCCTTGAGCTGCTCCGACAGACCCTGGTAAAAGGCCGCTTGCAGAGACTCCTCATTCCACCCACTCTCCACAGCCAACGTCTTGAACTCGATCACGAAGTCGGCCACGCTGCGAGTTCCTTGGTGAAGCGAAAACAGGCGCCTAGCTGCGTCCCTCCCTCGGACGGAATGGTCGAAGAGCTTCCTCATCTCGGCCGTGAACCCCTGGTATGAAGCCATGCAGGGGTCTTGTCGTTCCCAAACGGCTGAAGCCCACTCCAGCGCTCGACCACGCAGCAACTCAATCACAAAGGCTATCCTAGCCTTGTCTGTGGCATAAGAGTAGGGCTGTAGATCGAACACTAACCCACACTGCATAAGGAAAGAACGGCATCTTCCCAGCTCCCCCTCATATTTATCCGGCGTCGGAACCTTGGGCTCACGGAAGGACACCGCTCCAGACGCGGCAGGCGAGATGGGTGAAACCGGTAGTGGATCCTCCACCGGAAACTTGCGCTGGTTCTGGGCCTCCGTCAGACCGGTAGAAAGGTTCCGAACTGCCAACGCGATCTCCTGTAGCTCCGTGCTATGATGGCCCAACATCTTCTCCTGATGGGTAATGGCATGGCGAACAGAGTCCAGGTCCGCTGGGTTCATTACTGGCCGGATCGTTCTGTCACGAGTTACAAAGCCAGAACCCAGAAGCAGACCAGGACAAGGTAAGTTGAAACGAAGGTGAGTGTTTATTTACAAATTCAAGAGTGATGCTGAATAATCCAGGGAACAGAGCGGGCGGCGTTGGTTAGTTGTTGGGGGTGCAGTGGTTGATCCAATCATGGCTCGGCAGCCGCCGACCACCAGGCAGAGGTTGGATGAAGGTTCCGGACGAGTGACTGCAGATGGAACAAAACGGAGGTAAGTAAACAACAAACCAACAAGGTGCAAAACAACAAAACTAACGCTAGAAGCTCTAAGACTGATACTCTGGTAAACCTACTGTTCATGGCTAACGATCCGGCAGGGAATGGATGTTAGGCCAGAGCCTAAGAAGGGTGATGATCAGGACCAGGTGTGCAGATTGCTGATGGGATGCAGGTGCGGAAATCAAGAGAGCTCCCCGGAGCGTTCCAGAACCCTCGGGAAACTGGAGATCACGAGCAGAAAACTAGTCCACAGACAGGACCCGACTCAGACTGCCGGGATCGTTACACCCTCTGCTGATTTGCCTATTGCAGTATTTTCCTTGGAGGATAGATAACGCTGTGCAGCATGGTTTTGACATGTCAAAAATAAATCTCACCCCGCAGCCTTCAAAGGTAGGACACATTCCAGCGAGTAGTAAATTCACAAGACAACTAAACATGATAATGTCCTGGGAAAGGCTGTACTTATCGGTTCAATATGCAGAAAATAAAGCATACCAGCAATAGCTCATACTGCGCACGCGTTTTTAAAGTTCATTTTACATTACATTTTAGTCATTTAGCAGACGGTCTTATCCAGAGCAACTAGGGTTAAGTGTCTTTCTCAAGGGCACATCGACAGATTTTTCAGCTAGTCGGCTCTGGGAAATATTCACTATAGAATGCCTTTCTAGAACTGAAAACCTCTGCTTATGTACTGCGAGGAAATACATCACCATGCACCAATGTACTGTGTAATCAACCATGCCTATAACCATGCTTATAAACATGAATGAGCCTACCATGTCTAGCAATGGATATACTGTACATAGTGACCAATAACAACCACCTAGACACACAATCAAGAGAGCTGAGAGAGAATGTTGTCTTTGGGATACTCATCTCAACACTCTGTCACCCACACTGAGTTTGTTCAGGCTATTTCAGGCCACAGGAAAACAACCAACAGCCAGCAGCAACTCCTCTTAAGCCAATTTAGAGAGAGAAAGAGTTTCAGTAAAGAGTCAAATGAACACCCCCCGCCTCCCAACCAGCCCCCCTCCAAATCTCACCTCCCCCTTCCCTCACTAAAAGCCACATCCAACAAAGCTGCCTGCCACCGCACCCAAGAGGAGGAAATGCCAGAGCCATCTGAAGTGAAGCATAACAGCACAAATGTTCACATCCAGCCAGGAGCACCAGACAGGCCAGAGAGAAGCCCCTAATGACAGGAAGTTGTAAGAACAATAGATGCATGGGATATAGGCATGTCTTGCCCTCTGTCATGTAGCCTTGGCGATGACCCAGTGGAGGGGGAGGCAGGGGGTGGCTGGAGCGGTAGGCGGGGTGGGAGGGGGGGGGGGGGGGTTGTAGGTGGGCTCCCGTGGAGGTTTAGCCTTTTAAGGAGCGATGCAGTGAGATCGACTGCAGAGGTGGCAGAGGTGAATAGGAGTTTGTGGTAGCACTACTGTTCATGCAGCAAAGAGAGTAAAGACAGAGTAAAGAGCGTGTATAGAGTGCCTTAAGGCGATTGACAGGGCCGGTTCCAGGCATAATCATAACTACCTTAAGCGGTATATATTTATTTATTTTGTGGGGGGGGGGACTCAGTCGGGTCTCAACTTACTATTAAGAGTAAGAATAGTAGAATACACCAGGTGCAATTTATACATTTGGTTGTGCATCAGCAGTTTTTCTCTTGTTATGTCAGTCACTGACAGTCACTCAATTAGCCATGTCAGCAAACAGTTTTTAGATTGGTAAGTTAGTCTAGCCAGCTATCTAAATTTGTAGTAATCATGGCCGAATATCGACCGGGCACGCAGGGCACGTGCCCAGAGGGACCAATTCTCCAATTCTCACTCAGATATCATATTAACATGGCAAAAATAACTCTCCACCCCATAATGGTCTTTGCCCCATGGCAAAATTAGTAGAAATGTGTTATAATAAAACGTTTTCTCTCCACCCCATGGCAAAGTGTGTAAAATTGCAGAAAACATGCTTCAATGGTCCAATGCAGCCGTTTTTATTTCAATATCAAATACATTCTGGGTAACAATTAAGTTCCTTCCTGTGATTGTTTAGAATTACACAATTGTAAAAAATAAACAACAAATAACTTCTTAGCAAAGATCAATTTTTCAAGCAAGAATTTTGCTAGGACTGTCTGTGAGTGGTCTGCGTGGGGAGGGGAAAACTACACATTTTCTCTCACTGGCAGAGAGGTTTGGAACTCTACTTCTTGGTCTATTAAGTAATTTACTGCATGGTGATATCACCAAGGATAGCCAAAACTCCATCCCACCAAAACAGGTAGAGATTTCAGGTGGTCTTTTCAAACAGCTCTTACACTAAAAGGGCATTATCATCACATTCGTAATTTCACTGTATTATTTCAGGCTCATAATATATACTGTAAAACACAGGAAAATCTAGTTTTTGACTGCACTGGGCCTTTAAAACGGCAACATTTTATCTACTCCTCATTGCAAAATGTGTAGAATTGCAGGAAATTAACATTCAAACTTTTACATAAAACAAAAAAAAATAAAACAATTATTCTCTCCACCGTCAAGAGGGGGGCCACTAAAATGTTTTGCCGCGAGGTGGGGGGCCCCCCAACCAAATCTCGCTTAGGGTCCCCAAAAGCCTAGAGCCGGCCATGGTGATTGGACAAAAAAAGAGGAAGATGGAGAAAGCATGGTTCTGTATTTTTTCCTTTAAGGTAGTTACGGTTATGGTTTGATATGCCAGAAAGACACTGAGTCTGTGTGAGTCTGATGAGCAGATATTCACTGAGGCTTAGTCACTCTCTGTTTGTCCACTGAATCTCTGAAGATCTAAGGGGAAACTCTGGATTGACACACCAGACACAAAAATACTATCTATCAAATGACACATCTGCACTGAATTATCACAAAATTACCATTTAAAAAATGCTGAGAAACTTTCCGAAACACAGGTCAATGCATACCCCCTCCCCTAACCGGCACTCAAATACCAGAGAACTGAGTCTGAAAATGTGTGTGTGTGTGTGTGTGTGTGTGTGTGTGTGTGTGTGTGTGTGTGTGTGTGTGTGTGTGTGTGTGTGTGTGTGTGTGTGTGTGTGTGTGTGTGTGTGTGTGTGTGTGTGTGTGTGTGTGTGTGTGTGTGTGTGGCGTGTCCACCCGCGTGTAAAGTGTGTGTGGCACTGGGCATGCATTGTCCAGACCCCCAGCTGTTCTCGAACTCAAAAAAAGGCCCCTGTACTTTTTTATTTTTTTTACATGCTGACTGCCTCAGTTGCAGTTCCCATGAAATGTGTCCCTCTGTTCCTCAAGGGTCTCGATGGAGATGGCCCTCACTGTAAATGGCTTCTCTGGGGGCTTCCAAGGGCTGCTTGGGGCCTACTCAAAGGGCTGTGGGGACAAAGAGAGAGTGACAGCTCCATAGCTGCCCCCCCTCACCCCCATGCCCCCTCTAAATCTCAGCAGCAGCACCACCACTCCTTCACTGGCGCTCCTCACACTGACATTCGCCCCTCCCTCCCAGTGCCAATATAAAGTGGTGTGTTTTCCTGAGGCTTGTCATGAACCTGACATGAGCCTGGGCCAACCTTCTTCTTTCACTGTGTAACTCGTCAATGTGCATGTGCATCTTGTCACTCAAATGGCGAGGGGCTGAAGCTCATTGGCTGGAACTCGAATTGCTAGGGGCTGGCCCAGCGGGCCAAGCTTACAGTCCTCAAAATGGTGCCACAAAACATCCAGAAAACAATCACTTTCAAACTAGGGATTTTGTGGATAATTGAGGTAAGACAGTAATTCTGCTCATATATTATGCATGTATGAACTACACATTGACACAAAGTGGGAGGATAAAAAAATACTTACCCCTAGTCACCAAAGTTCCAGAATGTCTATTTAAGGCAAGTTAAAGCTAGAATCCTTAGTTGCTACATTCATTTTTGGATTTATAAATTAATGATACAGTATATACCCATTGATTCTTGAAGAATATAACTTATAAATGCCTCATGAGCTTATTTCAACTGTCATACTCCATCAGAACCCACAAAACAAGCTTGTTTTACTGCAATGTTTATAAACAATGTAAATGTAAACAAACACTGTTTAGCCTCAAAACATGGTTAAAACTATAATTTTGATATCATGGATGGTCAGTCCTTGCATCTATAGCTCTGTCTATGAATTTAAGAGTGGTTACATTTCTCCAGGTCCATCCCTCAGCTTTATACCAAAACAGAGGCGGGGTGTCAGCTTTATTATTGTTTCAATTAAGGATACTAGGTTTAATTATAAAAAATACATCATTTCCACAATTCCACCTTATTATTAAAGTATGGAATGGAGGTGAAGAGAATGCTGTGTGCAGTGGTGATTTTAGCATGTAAATCTTGGTGGGGCAAACCCCCAAAAATTGGGGGGGATGCATGCCAGCAAAGCCACTACACTACACAACACAACACTAAACAATACATTAATTGCACTATAACGGTGACAAATGGTGCCCACAAACTGTTAGGGCCTACATAAAGCTGTCCCAATAGCAGAGTCCCAACAGCAGTCCCAACACCTTACCACTGCTACACCTGGCTATCAGCGGAGCCTTGTCTGGCAGCGAAACAGTTCAATCAGCCTCATTTACAGCCTTTAAAAAAAACATAGCTGATATGGCTGACTTGCTTAAACAAATGTGGCTTCTACTGACAATTGAGATGTACAAACTATGGCATAAGGGGACGACGAGCGGATAAGAGGCAATCCGTAATTTTGATTAAGACATTAATGAGCGAGCTAGGATGGACATAGTAAATATAACTATTTGTTCAGCACTTTTGAAATGTACAGCGACAGAATTCAGAACATGGGCCGTTCTTACAGTGTTCTTCCTGTACACCAAGTCAGAACCGTAGGATAAATAAAGGGGGCATATAAGCAGACAATGAAAGCTCTTACAATATTCGATCATTACATTTCTCTAAAACAGGTTATAGGCTACATGTGCACCACCAAGTCAGAACAGTAGGCACAATTAATAGGGGAAAATATACCAAATTATTAGGGTGAGGCACATGGGCTACAAACAGCTTACTACACAACATACACTTAGTATTACTTTCTTAGCTATATCTCCCTGGAATATTACATCATTTATGCAGCAGCATACAATACATTTTTGGATTCACCTTGTTGTGCTGTGCTCACTTGAACAGGAAGGTGGCGCGCCGGTCCTTCATGGGCACATTTTGTCATCAAAGTCTGGCATTGTCTGAATTTATGGTGCTTTCAAGACAACTGGGAACTCGGGGAAAAAAACTGGTTGAATCATGATGAGGTCAGTGATCTTCAGGTCGTAGCTCTAGAAAGAGGCCCGAGATCCCGATTTACAATTCCGAGTTGGATGACCGTTCAAAACTGATTTTCCCAGTCGGAGCTCGTTTTTTCCCGAGTTCCCAGTTGTCTTGAACTCACTGAAGTCAGATTTCCCAGTTCCGAGTTAACAGTTGTTTTGAGTTCGGGAGAAATCATGATGGATTGACAGCATGGCCAGTGTTGAATGTTTATCCCTTAAACCCAGAATTGGGACCCCACACCCACTCCACTGAATAGCAGGCTAGTGATTGCTTTGCAATGCTTGCAGTTAGCCACTGATTCCTTCCAAACCACTCATTGTTGAATTTGCGATTTCCAACTTGTTGTGTAATGTTTATCTCCAATGGCCGATGAGCACCGATACGTTGTATCTATAATTTCTATTCATTATTTATCTTCATATGACAAGGATTAAAAAGGATTTGCCAGTAGATTGTCGACTTGATTCATGATGATGACTGCTAGCTAAGATTTTGAAAGTATGATGTTGACATGATCAGTCCAATCAAAGCTACTGTAGATATTATGTGATTTGATGTCATTTTATTTGTGGCCAATGACGTTGAGCCTTCTTGGATGGGCACTTCTAATGTAATTCTATGGCAGCACCCAAGGGGCTTGAATTTTCGAGCTCTACCCTTAGATTTGGCAGTGATGTAGTGTCCCCATGAGTGACAGAACACTGAGCCAATCACAGCGTAACTAGAGAACATTAGGTATTAATGCAAAAATAACATGCAAAACAGGCAACCCACAAATATTATTTCTTGATTTATTTTAGCTAAAAATGTGGGGCTCAAAACAGTTGGGGCTCACCTACCCTGAATGACAGGTCGCCACTGGGTGTGTATAGTTGAAGTGGGGACCAGAACCAGCTAGAATATATCTGAGCTTTCCCCGAACTTGTCTGGAGGAGGTGGAGCTTTTGGTGAAAACGTATTTCCATCTCACTGCTGAAAGTCTGCAACAGCCTCAACAACCCAGTGTGTGTGTGTGCAGCCTGCATAGCTTGCTGGCGGACTGTCACCTTCTTCTCCACTTGATACTTCCACTACTTTGCATGAGATAAGCCTACTTACTAATCGTTCTCCCGGCCGTGAACGCGCGTAAGTGTTTCGGTGTGGCCGTGTTACGTTTCTAGTACGTTTCTAGTGTGACTAGAGAAGTGAAGAAATCTTCGGGAGTGGATTGTAGAAAACTTTACTATCACTATGCGAGCGATTAACCTCGATACCTATAGCCTGTCACTGCTCACGGCCAAAGAGGACATTCTCAACCCCCGCTCATCAACCAACTGGTAGGCTTAAAGCTACTTATTTGCTCTTAAGTGCCTGAATGTAGTTGCAAGCTCAAGTTAGTGAGTATACAAAGCATTGCTATTTTTAGGTTTTAATCTCACTTTTGAGTCTCATAAGAAAGTTTCTAAATAATAGTTTGACAGTTCCTTACATAAATATCCGGTTACATTAAGCACTGCGTTAACGGTCCGTGCATTTGGATCTTGTTTTCGCGTTTATAAGAGGAGAAGGTGTTGTGTAATTCAAGCTTGATTTGATTGGTTCCAGGAGTGGAAAGATTATGGCGGTAGTCAAAGTATAACAGAAAACGGTGCTCTAGGTCTAGATATAGGCTATGTATAGTGCCAGACTGGCAGTGATAGTCAGGGCAATTCAGGTGGCACAGTTACGCCTCGATCACACCGATAGTGTTATGGCATTTTGGTACACCAGAAGTACATTCATTTACAATGGAACGCTGCGTTTGCCTTGCAACATTGCATTGCAAAGGCAGTGTAGTTGAGGTGCGTTCTGTGTGGCGCATACGTTGGATTTATCGAACGTAGGCATCACATTTTATGCGTTGACAGCTTGACAGAAATTGTAGCAAAAGGTGAATGTTTAACTTTTGTTGCACACATATCCAGATGATGCTGTGTACCATTTTGCTCAAAAAATACTGTAGGTATGATGGAGGCGTTAGTGCAGGTAGTCTGCAGAGTGTCTTTACCATAAAACCAATGAAGGATGTTAGTGCGCGTGCCAAACTTTTGGCTACCTGTGTGGCGTGCATGGCTCGCCTCTAGCACCTGGCCGGCGCTCTGCCGGCCTCGGGTGTAGTGACCCGGCTATTCTCCCCAGGGCTCTTTGACTTTATTATTTGTGCTCAGCGCACAGCTCGGGTGTCTGCCTACATGGCGATCTTTGAGATGGATTGTAATTCAACACAGAGAGGTTATCAAAATTGGACTAACCACGCACCCACAGACACACACACGAACAGCATTGATGCCTAGAATAACATGCATTGTACTGGAGAATAAATAGCCTATTCATTTCCCCTCCTGAATTCCATTGGTAGGCTAATATTTGCAAATCCACTTTAATGGACCAATCTTCCTGCCTTTGATCCCATAGCCGCAGGATGTAGGGGTGCTGAGGGTGCACCCCCTTAAAAATCAGAATAAAATAAATGCAAAATACAAAAGTAGTGCACTGGGCCTTTACTAGTCCTGTATTAGGGACCAATATAGCCTTCTTAGCCATCTGTAGCGCAGGCAAACAAAAAAATATGTTTGAACCCTGTGGTGATAGCTCAGAGACACATATTTAGGACACCTTCAATTATGCTCAATTAGTGCCCTGTTTCTTTGATGAACTTCTGAATGTGGGTGATCTCTCTGTTATGTTGACATGATCCCACATAATTATAGATAATAGAGATATGTCGCCATGGTGATGTCATCATGATTTGTGGGGTCCGCTTTGTGGCTTACCACCCATCTATCACCCTTCCAAGGTTATGTAGCTTAGTGGCTGTATTTTTCAACAAACTGTTATAGGTCGTATGATGTTGAAGATCATAGAAAATATGTTGATGATTCATGAATGCATAATAACTGCTCTATAGATTCAAAAACCTCTTGAAACTACTTAAAAAGTTATCCATGCTTTCTCAAACATTGAACTAAGTAAATATCCCTCCAACAAAGAGTAGGCTGACAGAGAAATGTAGACGAGCAGGGGTACGTCGTGTCATTGCCAAGTACCTCAACTCCACGATGATTTCATCCACGGAGTTGGGCGCAGACTAGAGTTTTTGAAATGAGGCTTGGCAGCTCCGTCGTCATGGTGACTTGGCTGCCAACTCCGTCATTGGCTGCCAAGCTATCCCTACAGTAACTGGGCTGCTACCATGACTGTGCTGTGTCCACGTACTTGTCTCTACTGATGACACATACTGGCTTTAGTGGATTGTAGCAGGGCCCGAACCTAATTGTTTGCTCATGTGGATGAGAGCCCAATTACTACAAATGTAGTACAAGTGTCTCGCTGTATTTCACGTTTCTCAATCTCAATCCTCTGTCTGTCTGTCTGTCTGTCTGTCTGTCTGTCTGTCTGTCTGTCTGTCTGTCTGTCTGTCTGTCTGTCTGTCTGTCTGTCTGTCTCTCTTCCTCCCTCTCCTCTCTCTCCCCCCTTATTGTTTTCTCATTCCTGAGTTGAGCATCAGTGTAAATCAATAGGCCATAGTGCTCCCTCAGCATTAGTTATTGTGATCACCAAAGTAGAGCATGCTGGGAGCTAAGAGATGCCAGTGAGGCCTGAGTTAGTCCTGTGTGTGAGTCTTACCAAACACTCAGTGAATATCTCTCTCTCTCTCTCTCTCTCTCTCTCTCTCTCTCTCTCTCTCTCTCTCTCTCTCTCTCTCTCTCTCTCTCTCTCTCTCTCTCTCTCTCTCTCTCTCTCTCTCTCTCTCTCTCTCTCACACACACTAACACACTCACACACTCACACACACACACACACACACACACACACACACACACACAGCACACAGAGAGGAAACCCACTCTGAAAGGCTGAACAACACTGGACTGAATTGAGAAGGGGGCGTAATAATGACATCATAATTCCTGTGTGTGTGTAGAGAGACCGAGAAGGGGGAGTGTGAGTTGTTTTGTAGCATGATCCTCACACCCCCACCATGTTGGTCTTGAGGTCCCCACTGTGTATTATCTAATGACCTTGTGTTGTGAATAGGAAACAGCCTCTGTATGGGAAGGCACCTAAGAATAGGGGAGGCTGCCTATTCAACAACACAGCTCCGGAGGTCTCTCGTTGTTCCCTTTAACGACTGCAGACTCTAGACTGCTTCACACAGAACCTCCAAACTGGTGTGTGTGGTGTGTGTTATTTGTGTGTGTGTCAATGTATGAAGCAGTAGTCGAAATTACATCAACATACACCCTACTACTGTAACTTTGTAAAACAGACACTTACTCTAAGTCCAAAGAGACATATATGGCGATGTACAAGGCTGTAAATGGAAATTGTTGAAGTAAGCTTTCTCATGCACACGATTAGCTCACACGCTTCTGCATTCTGCTTTGTAACCCTCATAAAAGTACAGCTACAGCTTATTTTAGCTACAGAGGGCTGAAAAATTCCCCTTTCTCACTTTTCATGACTCCATAAAATACCTCAGTCAGTAGCCATGCTCCTAATGCTGATCAAAGGCAGACACACTTTAATTTACTTTCCATCCAAAAGAACTGGGCACTGTGTAGACTTAAGGAATGTTTCTGCGAGAATTTCACGATCGAAATATAGTTTCTCTGACGTAGTTTTTGGGTGTACTCTGTCAGGCAGACAGCATATATAGGCAGCAGTGTTGTAGGCCTACCAAATAGACAGAGTATTGTTGTACCAATCCAGTAGTACTAGGGTTGCAAAGCTACCGGTAATTTACCAAAGTTACCAGAATCTTCAATAGTTTAGGTAATTAACAGAAAATCTATGCCAATCTATTGTAACTTTAGTAATTTATACTTGAATAACTTTTTTAAATGGTATTCAAAACATTGACAACAAATACAGTGCCTTCAGAAAGTATTCACACCCCTTGACTTTTTACACATTTTGTTATGTTACAAAGTGGGATTCAAATGTATTTAAATGTCCTGTTTTGTCAACGATCCACAACAATGTCAAAGTGGAAGAAGGACATTTGACGATTCTAAAAACAATATATGAAAAATGAAATACTAATATATCTTGCTTAGATAAGTATTCAACCCCCTGAGTCGATACATGTTAGAATCACCTTTGGTAGCGATTACAGCTGTGAGTGTTTTTGAGTAAGTCTTTAAGAGCTTTGCATACCTGGGTTGTACAATATTTGCCCATTATCCTTAAAAAAATTCTTCAAGCTCTGTCATGTTGGTTGTTGATCATTGTTAGACAGCCATTTTCAAGTCTTGCCATAGATTTTCAAAACTGTAACTAGGCCACTCAGGAACATTCAATGTCGTCTTTATAAGCAACTCCAGTGTATATTTGTCCTTGTTTTTTAGGTTATTGTCCTTCCTGCTGAAAGGTGCATTTTGTCTCCCAGTGTCTGTTGGACAGCAGACTGGACCAGTTTTTCCTCTAGGATTTTACTTGTGCTTAGCTCTATTACGTTTATTATTATCCTAAATAACTCCCCAGTCCTTGCCGATGACAAGCATACCCATAACACGATGCAGACACCACCATGCTTGAAAATATGAAGAGTGGTACTCAGTGATGTGTTATGTTGGATTTGCCCAAATTATATTCAGGACAAAAAGTTAATTTATTTTCAATTTCTTTTGCAGTATTACTTTAGTGCCTTATTACAAACAGGATGCATGTTTTGGAATATTTTTATTCTGTACAGGCTTCCTTCTTTTCACCCTGTCATTTAGGTTAGTATTGTGGAGTATTTACAATGTTGTTGATTAGGGCTGACCAATAGTCAATAGGCTGTTGGTCGACCGAGATTTCTTTAGTCGAGCAATAGCAAACAATACATATAATTTCATGGTGTACAAGACAATTGTCTGATTTGCACCTGTCTGAGTGGACTAATCCATTGTGGAGGCCGTGGGGATGGCACAGTCCATCACGAAGACATGTGCTACTGAAATTGTATATGGTTATATTACATAAGAACAATGGTGTGCAACATTAATAACAAATAATATTATTTTAAAACAAATGCACTTTCTCGCATTGGATAGTGGTCGCTGTCCACACCTTTTCCTAGACCATGTTGCTATGTGCATTATAGCAAAGTTAACCAGCTGATTGGTGTTGAGAAGAATGTGGCGGAGGCAGCAGCGGAGTTAGGAGACGAGAAAACAGCACTTGCCTTAATTTTCTAAGAAAAGTGAGGAGAGAGGATACGCTAACTTAATTAGGTCTATAATCAATAGCGTAACTCTTAAATGTGCCTGGCTTCATACTGTAAATCATCCATATATATCTACAGAAATAAGACAGATCCTGCTTCTGTTTGAGTGTTTGTTTAATAGCCTACTGATTCTGTGAGCACCAAGCCTCATAACCACAACATGTGGGATAAACAATTTCACAAATGTAGCTGTTTTTCTGTTCATTAGAACAGCCTCTCTGGTATTACTTATAATTTATTTAGTGTTGTTTACACTCTACCAAATTGTCAGAAAAAGTATATTAATAATAATAACCCAATTTTTTCTTGATCTTCTTGTTATTGTTACTATAATTATTATGATCATCATGATAATAATAATAAGTCATATCGTTATCATTAGTAGGCTTAGTATAGCAGCCTGCAGGCCAAAGAGCACATACTGTTTAGTCTTAATACCGTAACTTACTTAGGCCTATATTTCAATACTTACACTACCAGTCAAAAGTTTGGACACACCTACTCATTCAAGGGTTTTTCTTTATTTTTAAATTTGTTTACATTGTAGAATAATAGTGAAAACATCAAAACTATGAAAACACATATGGAGTCATGCAGTAACCAAAAAAGTGTTAAACAAATCAAAATATATGTTATATTTCAGATTCTTCAAAGTAAAAACCATTTGCCTTGATGACAGCTTTGCACACTCTTGGCATTCTCTCAACCAGCTTAATAAATAATAAAGTGACCCTTGCATAATTAGCGTAAACAATAAATAAACTGTTCCATGTCAGAAATTGCATTCACGAATGAATGTGACTGTTTATTTAAGTAAGCATTGCAGCAGACTCTCTGGTACGCTTAGAATTTATTTAGTGCTGTGTACATTGTTTTATTGATGTGATTATGATATGCTATAGGTCAGGCCCCATTGGTCACGTGCATGCGATGCATACATGTGTCACGTAAAGAGAGCAAGGGTTGAGGTAATAGGACTGTTTTTCCTAAACAAATGAGGGATTTCGGTAACATAACTTTTCAGTCAGAAATTGCTGTAATTACATGTTGCAGCTTCAGCAACATGGACAGTGCGATTAACACTGTTGATATTCTGTGGTGGTCGCTGTAGCATGGAGGAAAGAGAGACAACGGCTGCTAGTCACACAGTCACTCGCTGTCATTGTTTTTAACACAGTGCAGCAAGTCTGAGCACAATCAAATAAATTGCTGTCAGACTCCCTCTAGTCATTTGTGTGTCTTAATTATTTAATCAAACAGTGCGCTTAAAGCATCAAACATGCTCAGTGCATATAGTTGATTTGATTAAAACACATAGGATGTGTCTACAGTGGGGAGAACAAGTATTTGATACACTGCCGATTTTGCAGGTTTTCCTACTTACAAAGCATGTAGAGGTCCAGAAAAATCCAGAAAATCCAAAAATCCAGAAAATCACATTGTATGATTTTTAAGTAATTAATTTGCATTTTATTGCATGACATAAGTATTTGATCACCTACCAACCAGTAAGAATTCCGGCTCTCACAGACCTGTTAGTTTTTCTTTAAGAAACCCTCCTGTTCTCCACTCATTACCTGTATTAACTGCACCTGTTTGAACTCGTTACCTGTATAAAAGACACCTGTCCACACACTCAATCAAACAGACTCCAACCTCTCCACAATGGCCAAGACCAGAGAGCTGTGTAAGGACATCAGGGATAAAATTGTAGACCTGCACAAGGCTGGGATGGGCTACACGACAATAGGCAAGCAGCTTGGTGAGAAGGCAACAACTGTTGGCGCAATTATTAGAAAATGGAAGAAGTTCAAGATGACGGTCAATCACCCTCGGTCTGGGGCTCCATGCAAGATCTCACCTCGTGGGGCATCAATGATCGTGAGGAAGGTGAGGGATCAGCCCAGAACTACACAGCAGGACCTGGTCAATGACCTGAAGAGAGCTGGGACCACAGTCTCAAAGAAAACCATTAGTAACACACTACGCCGTCATGGATTAAAATCCTGCAGCGCACGCAAGGTCCCCCTGCTCAAACCAGCGCATGTCCAGGCCCGTCTGAAGTTTGCCAATGACCATCTGGATGATCCAGAGGAGGAATGGGAGAAGGTCATGTGGTCTGATGAGACAAAAATAGAGCTTTTTGGTCTAAACTCCACTCGCCGTGTTTGGAGGAAGAAGAAGGATGAGTACAACACCAAGAACACCATCCCAACCGTGAAGCATGGAGGTGGAAACATCATTCTTTGGGGATGCTTTTCTGCAAAGGGGACAGGACGACTGCATCGTATTGAGGGGAGGATGGATGGGGCCATGTATCGCGAGATCTTGGCCAACAACCTCCTTCCCTCAGTAAGAGCATTGAAGATGGGTCGTGGCTGGGTCTTCCAGCATGACAATGACAAGAAACGCACAGCCAGGGCAACTAAGGAGTGGCTCCGTAAGAAGCATCTCAAGGTCCTGGAGTGGCCTAGCCAGTCTCCAGACCTGAACCCAATATACAATCTTTGGAGGGAGCTGAAAGTCCGTATTGCCCAGCGACAGCCCCGAAACCTGAAGGATCTGGAGAAGGTCTGTATGGAGGAGTGGGCCAAAATCCCTGCTGCAGTGTGTGCAAACCTGGTCAAGACCTACAGGAAACTTATGATCTCTGTAATTGCAAACAAAGGTTTCTGTACCAAATATTAAGTTCTGCTTTTCTGATGTATCAAATACGTATAGTCATTCAATAAAATGCAAATTAATTACTTAAAAATCATACAATGTGATTTTCTGGATTTTTGTTCTAGATTCCGTCTCTCACAGTTGAAGTGTACCTATGATAAAAATTACAGACCTCTACATGCTTTGTAAGTAGGAAAACCTGCAAAATCGGCAGTGTATCAAATACTTGTTCTCCCCACTTTATATATGGAAAAATCTATTGGTTGATGAAGATTTTCGGTAGACCAAGATTTTTTTGTTGTTGGGGAGAGCCCTATTATTGATCCATCCTCCGTTTTTTCCTATCACAGCCATTAAACTCTGTAACTGTTTTAAATTCACCATTGGCCCCATGGGGAAATCCCTGAGCAGTTTCCTTCCTCTCCAGCAACTGAGTTAGGAAGGACGCCTGTATCTTTGTAGTGACTGAGTGTATTGATACACCATCTAAAGCGTAATTGATAACTTCACCATGCTCAAAGGGATATTCAGTCTGCTTTTTTTATTTATATAACAAAATTCCACTTTGACATTATGGGGTATTGTGTCAAGGTCAGTGACACAAAATCTTAATTTAATACATTTTAAATTCAGGCTGTAACAAAACAAATTGTGGAAAAAATCAAGGGGTGTGAATACTTTCTGAAGGCACTGTACATATTGACATACAGTGCATTCATACTGTGCATTAATTTTTCCACATTTTGTTACGTTACAGCCTTATTCTAAAATGTATTAAATTGTTTTTTTCCCTCATCAATTTACACACAATACCCCATAATGACAAAGCAAAAACAGTTTTTTGTAAATTTTAGCAAATGTATAAAATAAAAAAAACTGGTATCACATTTACATAGTTATTCAGACACTTTACTCAGTACTTAGTTGAAGCACCTTTGGCAGAGATTACAGCCTCAAGTCTTCTTGGGTATGACGTTACAAGCTTGGCACACATGTGTTTGGGGAGTTTCTCCAATTTTTCTCTGTAGATCCTCTCAAGCTCTGTCAGGTTGGATGGGGAGCGTCGCTGCACAGCTATTTTCAGGTCTCTCAAGAGATGTTTGATCGGGTTCAAGCTGGGCAACTCAAGGACATTCAGAGACTTGTCCCGAAGCCACTCCTGCGTTGTCTTGGCTGTGTGCTTAGGGTTGTTGTTCTGTTGTCCTGCCCCATTCTGAGGTCCTGAGCCCTCTGGAGCAGGTTTTCATTAAGGATCTCTCTGTACTTTGCTCCGTTCATCTTTCCCTCGATCCTGACTAGTCTCCCAGTCCCTGCCGCTGAAAAACATCCCCACAGCATGATGCTACAACCACTATGCTTCACCGTAGGGATGGTGCCAGGCATGACGCTTGGCATTCAGGCCAAAGAGTTCAATCTTGGTTTCATCAAACCAGAGAATCTTGTTTCTCATGGTCTGAGAGTCCTTTACGTGCCATTTGGCAAACTCCAAGCGGGCTGTCATGTGCCTTTTACTAGCTTCCGTCTGGCCACTCTCCCATAAAGGCCTGATTGGCGGAGTGTTGCAGAGATGGTTGTCCTTCTGGAAGTTTCGCTCATCTCCACAGAGGAACTCTGGAGCTCTGTCAGAGTGACCATCGGGTTCTTGGTCACCTCCCTGACCAAGGCCCTTCTCCCCGATTGCTCAGTTTGGCCGGGCGGCCAGCTCTAGGAAGAGTCTTGGTGGTTCCAAACTTCTTCCATTTAAGAATGATGGCGGCTACTGTGTTCTTTGGGAACTTCAATGCTGCAGAATTATTTTGGTACCCTTCCCAAGATCTGTGCCTCGACACAATCCTGTTTCTGAGCTCTACAGACAATTCCTTCGACCTCATGGCTTGGTTTTTGCTCTGACATGCACTCTCAACTGTGGGACCTTATATAAACAGGTGTGTAGAAACATTTCAAGGATGATCAATGGAAACAGGATGCCCCTGAGCTAAATTTCGAGTCTCATAGCAAAGGGTCTGAATACTTATGTAAATAAGGTATTTCTGTTTTTTATAAAATTATAAAAGCCTGTTTTCGCTTTGTCATTGTGGGATATTGTGTGTAGATTCATGAGGAATTTTATTTATTTAATCAATTTTAGAATAAGGCTGTAACGTAACAATGTGGAAAAAGTAAAGGGGTCTGAATACTTTCCAAATGCACTGTAGTAAACTGTAAAGGATATTTCATGCTGAAACCCTCATATTAAACACCAATGGTATTCACAAAATTGAGGGTTTATATTTAAGACAATGATTTACAGCTTTGTTATTCTATTTTTTATTTTTTAATAATCACATTCAATTAAATGTGATAAAACCACACAAAGGGCCAGAGATTATTACAGTGATACTGTTTACTGTGATACTGTGATAATCTGAAGTACCCAAAAGGGCCACTAGATGTCTGATGATAGATTACATAAAATCCTTGAAAGAGACCAACATTCTGGTAGTTTACTGGTAAATGTATAAGGTTTCCAGGAATATACCCTCCTTTTCAACCCTAAGTAGACCTTATGAAAACAGATAGGAACATAAGCAGTTCACTTCAGAGCGAAGCTCTATAAATGTTTAATCAGACTAAAAGTGTACAGCTCTTGCTTTGCACATTATCGCATGGGATTCATATTGAGCTCAATAAGAGCGTGACCCCTATTCATCACTGTTGGGTGTGGGCTGTATCTAACCATCTGTGGGCTCTGGTGACTTTGAACACTGTAAAATACACCTTGTTCTCCCCACTGCTCTTGGCAGACTATGTGTTGTCTATGGATGAGCGTGGGTGGGGGAGCATTTTCACAATGAGTTGGGTTTGAGTAGTTGCAAACATCTAACCACTGCTGATTTGGATGGCGATACGGCACACATTTGATAACTGTGAAAGTGTGTGGAAATGTGATAACGAGTGTTTTCAAAAGAGAAGTGAGATGTTGTTCCCTTCCAAAAGCTTAGATACGTTTTTGAGAAGTTGCAATGATTTGGTAGAATGTGTTATTATATTGTGTTAAAGGGTCACAGGCAGTCCAAAGAAAATGGTGCAATCTTTGTTTTAGTGTATCCTATCATTTCTTGTCTTTGTTGTTCTCACTAGGGCTGTGACGGTCTTGGAATTTTGGATGATGGTAACTGGCCAGCTAAATGACTGCGGTCTCTGTAATAGCCATTCAAATAGCACATTTTCTCCTCTCCGCTCCTGACTACATGTGCTGCCATAAAAACAGAATGAATAGAACGGGGGTCCCCATTCAAGTCAATGATGGCTTAATAGGTGGACTGGCGGGCTATGTGAGTGTACCCATAGGAGCAAAGTAGGAAGTTAAAGTGTACCCATCAATATGTGTTGTGATTTGTTGATTCTACTCAACTGACATTACAAAAAATACATTCCATTGCATGAGCCACATCAGTTAACATAATTTGAATGAACATTACAATACCATGGGAATTATTGCATCACAATACCAGGCAGCCATTGCTAGTTTACACAAGAGTTTACCAGTCAAATTGCCAGGGTTAGAGGTTCTACAACACCTTGGTTGTTTCAGCAAGGAGCAACAAAGTTTAATCACGTTGTTAAGAGTCCATGTTACCGCAAAAACGGACTCAACCGCAAGAATGCCCGGCCGTCCCGTCTTCAATCAGCTGGATGTTCCCAAAAAAAGGACAAAAATAAATAAATAAATAATAATAATAATATATATTTTTTAATGGTTATGACGGTTATTTTATTTTCATGACGGTCTTCATCCATAACTGTCAGTTACACGGTTATACGGTAATTGTGCCAGCCATAGTTTTCACACACTCTTTGGTTTGAATCCAGCATGACACACTCACTCATTCCCTGTTCCAAGGAAGATCTTGTTTAAATTACATCTTGTTAGCAACAGGCAAGGACAACTCCTCAATGATCTGACAGTGTAGGAATTTCCAGAGGATGACACACAGTTTGACTCTCAGAATGGAAGAACAACACATGCCATGCCATGTACATAGTAGGGAGAAACCTAAAAATGCAGTCTTTGGAGATATAGCTAGTAGTGCATATTATGTAGGACTTCTTATAGTTTCATGAAAGGCCTGAACGAACAAGTCCTCAACCTTTGGGAACCCCTCCAATTCTCACTACTCTTCCATTCTTTTTTCTGCCATATTATTTCCCAATTATGTTGCTTAACCTGTTAGAATTATAATACCTTATTATACTGTGTGTCCCCATCCGGTGGATAAGTCTTTGGGAATGTAATGCTATAATGCAATTTATCTAAGTCATTAAACAACACTGAGCCCCCCCCTCCTGTCCTATCTGTCACAGTAAGGCCTTTGATGTTGTGTGAGAGGAATCACCTGTTGATCTGAAATGGTTTTGGTGGTTTTATCCCAGTCACCCCCAGGTGTTTGTGTTTGGGAGACGTTTAGGGTGCCAGTGTCTAAGGTTACCTGGTAGACGACACACACCTGTGACTGCGGGGACTGTGTGTGTGTGTGTGTGTGTGTGTGTGTGTGTGTGTGTATGTGTGCGTGCGTGCGTGTGTGTGTGGGCAAGTGAATGTGTGTTCTTATGCAGTGTGTGATTATGACACTGGTCACAGTCAAACATGCGTGGACCTAAACAACCATTATCTTTCTGGCTGCTATTTAGAGTTATCCCAATGTCTGAGCCACTTAGACCTTTGAGTGTCGTTGCTGCTAATCACAATGGCAGACACACAAACTCACGCACACACACACACACACACACAGGCACACAAACACATACGTGTCCACAGAGTTTATCTCTAGCTATGCTTATTCACAGTTACACACAAGCTTCCCACGGTGGAATGGATCCTGGTGATCAGATTCGATCTGTCTTAAAGGGGCAGCGTCTTATTTTGAAATGTAAGATATCTTCTTAAAATGGCAATGATAAACTGAAATATATATATTGATATGTATCAAATTACATTTTAAAACAGTTTAGATTTAATTGTACAATTATTTTGTTTGCTCTTGAGTCTCATGTATGGTTTTGTAGAAGGATTTTAGGCTACATTTCTACATCTCATTATTGGTTTCTCTTATTTTAAATACAGAAGTCAAGTGCCACAACTCCATTAGCTACAGCGAGTCAGCCTACCATTATATTCATGCTAGAACTTCAAACAAAGTACGTGTCACGACTTCCTCCGAGGCTGCCTCCTCTAATTGTTTGGGCAGGCTTCGGCATTCGTCGTCACCGGCCTTCTAGCCACTGCCGCTCCTCATCTCATCATTCCATTTGTTTTGTCTTGTTTATTACACACACCTGGTTCATATCCCGTCATCAGTACCTGTATAAGTGTTCCCTCTGCCCCCTTGTCTTTGTGTGTGATAGTATATTGTGAGATTAGTGAAGCTTGGTGGAGCTCCTTGAATGTTGTATCACCGGGTTATTTTCCCTGTGTGCCTTCTTAGTTTCAGTGCGCCTGTTTTGCACACTGGACTGTTTTGACGCTTTATTGCGTCATTTATTCCGGAATAAATCCTGTTATTCTGTAATTTACCCTCCTGCGCCTGACTCCTTCAAATCACCATATCACAGTATGACAAAAACTCAAAAGATACCCAAAGGTTATTCTGTGACTACGTTTTTTTTTTTTGCGGCGGTATCGTTTTGGCATCGAGTATCGAGTATCGTTTTTGTATTGAGTATCAATACTAAACCTGGTAGCGGTATCTAAGTCAAAAGTATTGTATCGTGACAACACTAGTCCTTATGGGCAGGTGCCCAGACCTCACTCACTTCCTGTGTAGTTAGTTATGATTCTACTGATTATAAGTGGGGGATGAGGGCTTTTTACAGTACCGGATGTGTATACGGTTGGGTGAAGTGTGGGAGAGATGCTAAAGAGAATGGGGGCTTGATCAGTGCACATTAAGGAAGAGATAGGGTTCCCATACAGGCGTATGCACAGCTCTGCCCTTGCACAATTTTTTTTGGACTCATCACTTACGCTGCTGCTACTGTTTATTATATATCCTGTTGCCTAGTCACTTTATTCCTAGTTAAATGTACATATCTACCTCAATTACCTTGTACCCCTGCACATCGATTTGGTACTTGTACCCTGTGTATATAGCCAAGTTATTGTTATTTATTGTGTATTTATGATTACATTTCTATTATTTCTCTATTTTCTTTCTCTAGGCATCACTTTCTCAGGTGATGCCCTAGCAGGGTGGCATCCAGATATGTCTATGGCAGGTTGATGATTATGCTAGTGATGGGGGTTGCTGTAGAGGGCATGGCTCCCATGTTTAAGTCAGCTTTGAAACTGAAGTGATGTTAATCTTTAAACAACTGCCTACTGCTTTCTTAAACACTGTTTATGTGTGAAGGGTTGTTGTGGAGGCTGTCAGGTAATTTCAGGTCTGGCATGATGAGACATGATTCTTATACAAACAGTGTTTGTGTGAGAGAGTGTGTGCATGTGTGTGTGTGCATGTGTGTGCGTGTGTGCATGCGTGTGTGTTTCCAACTATATTTGGGAAATTCCATGATAATGGAATTGCGCTGAGACTCAGATTTTTCACTTTAAATATATACCAAAAAAAGACCATTGATTTCAAAGTTTAACAAACCATACAACTCTATGCACAAGGACTACTTTTAACAATTTAACCCAGTGGAGGCTCCTCAGAGGAGGAAGGGGAGGACCATCCTCCTCAGTGAATTTCATAAAAAATTAAAATAGTGAAACATTAAAAAAGTTATCCTTTTTAGATAAAACTACACTACCAGTCAGAAGTTTTAGAACACCTACTCATTCAAGGGTTTTTCTTAATTTGTTACTATTTTTTACATTGTACAATAATAGTGAAGACATCAAAACTATGAAATACCACATATGGAATCATGTAGTAACCAAAAAAGTGTTCAACAAATCAAAATATATTTTATATTTGAGATTCTTCAAATAGCCACTCTTTGCCTTGATGACAGCTTTGCACACTCTTGGCATTCTCTCAACCAGCTTCACCTGGAATGCTTTTCCAACAGTCTTGAAGGAGTTCCCACATATGCTGAGTACTTGTAGGCTGCTTTTCCTTCACGTTGCGGTCTGACTCATCCCAAACCATCTCAATTTGGTTGAGGTCAGGGGATTATGGAGGCCAGGTCATCTGATGCAGCACTCCATCACTCTCCTTCTTGGTAAAATAGCCCTTACACACCTCCTCCTCCATGCTTTACGGTGGGAACTACACATGCGGAGATCATCCATTCACCCACACCGCATCTCACAAAGACATGGCGGTTGGAACCAAAAATCAAATGTCCATTGCTCATGTATCTTGGCCAAAGCAAGTCTCTTCTTCTTATTGGTGTCCTTTAGTAGTGGTTTCTTTACAGCAATTCGACCATGAAGGCCTGATTCACACCGTCTCCTCTGAACATTTGATGTTGAGATGTGTCTGTTACTTGAACTCTTTGAAGCATTTATTTGGGCTGCAATTTCTGAGGCTGGTAACTCTAATGAACTTATCCTCTGCAGCAGAGGTAACTCTGGGTCTTCCATTCCTGTGGCGGTCCTCATGAGAGCCAGTTTCATCATAGCGCTTGATGGTTTTTGCAACTGCACTTGAAGAAACGTTCTAAGTTCTTGAAATGTTCCGTATTGACTGACCTTCATGTCTTAAAGTAATGATGGACTGTCATTTCTCTTTGCTTATTTGAGGGGTTCTTGCCATAATATGGACTTGGTCTTTTACCAAATAAGGCTATCTTCTGTATAGCCCCCCACCTTGTTACAACACAACTGATTGGCTCAAACACATTAAGAAGGAAATAAATTCCACAAATGAACTTTTAAGAAGGCACACCTGTTAATTGAAATGCATTCCAGGTGACTACCTCATGAAGCTGGTTGAGAGAATGCGAAGAGTGTTCAAAGCTGTCATCAAGGCAAAGGGTGGCTACTTTGAAGGATCTAAAATCTAAAATATATTTGGATTTGTTTAACACTTTTTTGGTTACTACATGATTCCTATTGTGTTATTTCATAGTTTTGATGTCTTCACTATTATTCTACAATGTAGAAAATAGTAAAAATTAAGAAAAAAACTTAAATGAGTAGGTGTTTTAAAACTTTTGACCGGTAGTGTATACTAAATATATTCACGTCACCAAATAATTGATTAAAACACACTGTTTTGCAATGAAGATCTACATTTGCAGCAGCACTCTGTAGCAGCACTCTGTAGGGTAGCACCATGGTGTATTCGGAGGACAGCTACCATCTGTCCTCCTCTGGGTACATTGACTTCAATACAAAACCTAAGATGCTCATGGTTTTCACCCCCTTCCATAGACTTACACATTAACTAGTAATTATGACAACTTCCGGAGGACATCCTCCAACCTATCAGAGCTATTGCAGTCAGTGTTGCCATGTTCACGGTTTTCCCGCATAATTGGGCTACTTTGAAACGATGTCGCGGGTGAAAATGTATTGGTCGCCAGTTGCAGGTTTTTTGGGCTATTTCTAAGTTGCCCCGCGGCAGCCATGGAATTTCCTTAAAAAATATATGTTTCACTGTGACCTGCTGCTGACTGTCAGGCAGTGAGGCAGGCTGTTGCTGAGTGACTGAGTAGTGGGGAGGGCCGGAGGGAGAGGTGTGTGTGTGTGTTTTTTGATGTTCGTCCAAGTGTTTCTTGCTCAGAGATTTTGAGATCCTCTGTCCAACTTTCATCACTCAAACTCTCCTGTCGGATTTATCTTTAGTTATGCACATGTGCAAAGGGGATTTATTTACAATTATAAACCTGATTCGAGCCCTAAATGCTGATTGGCTGAAAGCTGTGGTATATCAGAGTATATACCACCGGTATGACAAAAAATAATTTTTACTGTTCTAATTACATTGGTAATCAGTTTATAATAGCAAAAGGCACCCCGGGGGTTTGTGGAATATGGCCAATATACCACAGCTAACGGCTGTATCCAAGCACTCCGTTTTGCGTCATGCTTAAGAACAGCCCTTAGTCGTGGTATATTGGCCATATACCATACCCCCTTGTGCCTTATTGCTTAATCATAGCAGTCAAACGAGTTAAAATGATCTGGTGAGTTTAATAAGGGCTAGTTCGAAGTTTATTTGTCACATGCACAGGATACAGAAGGTGTAAACGGTACAGTGAAGTGGTTACTTGCATAGTAGCAATATCAAAAACAAAAAGTTGTTACAGGAGGGGGTCGCAGTTACGGAGCGACCCACTAGGTGTCATCCTCCGACAACCTTAGGCACCTCCTCATCACAGTCGGGACTAATCATGATCCTATTGGTGTCACCTGTGTCTATCGGTTCACCTGTGTATTTATGCCCTCACTTCCCTGTGTTCCCTTGCTCAGTTTTCTCTGTTAGTTTCTCTATGTCCAGCAGTACTATTCAGTATCTGATCGGAGATCTATGTACAGGTACTTGAGAAGTGTTCTCCCTGTTTCATTATTTGTTTCAGTCTTAGGTAGTATTTTGTATTTTGGCTGTCAGACGGTTTTTGGAGACTTATAAGTCTGTTATTTTGTATTTTGGCTTCGGGACCACCAGTAAAGATCCTTGTTTCACCATCTCTGCCTACTGTGTATCCTGCACCGCACATGGGTCACACCTCACCCCAACCCTTACAGAAAGTGTCTAGATAAAAATATGTTATCACATGAAATATTATATCATTATTAGTTGACACTTACCCAACACACTTGTCTAAATTGATGGGTCATGTGAAGGAAATGCTATAACCATCCCCCAGCCACATCTAGCTAAGTGGATGGGTCACTATTGTCTAGACATGTACACACATGTTCATGAAATACAATAGATGGCCGTAATCACCCCCAGACACACCTGGCTAATTTGATTGGTCATGTAATAATCTGGCCGAAGTGGAGTTTTTTTTTTGACATGTAGCTAGCTAGGTAGGTAGCTAGCTAGCTAAACAATGAACCGGCATTATCCCAACTCATACTACTACCAATACAAAAAATGTCATAGCTGTAGTATGAATCTGCAGGTAGCTAAAGCCAACAAACTAGGTTCAATGTTAGCTAGCTAATATTAGCTAGCTATAACTAGCAATGCAAATAGATTTCTGATTCGAATAATATTACTACACAGATCATACACATAACGTTAGCTAGCGAGCCAGCAAGCTAATGTTTGCTAGCTAACTAACAGTACTCTTTAACTTGCAATAAAAACAACTTTCTGACAAAATTAGAAATGTATATCTGAAAATGTAGCTAGACTCTTACCTGTATACATGGATGAACGCTCACTGCAGACTGGAACCATTTAACTCCATTTTGTTTGTAGCTACATCTTGTTTGGCCAGTGTTGTGTCAAGTCACTCCGGTTCACGGTACCTGGCGTGTGCAGAAAGTAGCCCATCACTTTTTCCAACTGATCTGTCGATAGCGCCTACTAAATTAAAGGGCATCAATGTTGTTGAGAAAAGTAGCAAATTTTTTGTAGTTCTTGATGGCTAACGTTATATCTTTCCAAAAAAAAGAAAGGACTGTCAACACATACTGAACAGCTCACGTTATAGACAGAAGCATGCTACATGGCAGACAAATCCAAACTCATCTCCCGGCATGTCCAGCCTATCCATTATCTCAGCCAATCATGGCTAGCGGGAAGGTTCCTGTCTTTTTCTGTGGCTAAACCAACTAGGCTCGTAATTTAACTTTATTCGTATTTATGGATGGAATACAAGTTTGTTATTAAGGCACATTAAAGTTCACTTGTTCCAGGAGGCATTTCTGCCAAAAAGGCAGCTGTGTGTCAGTGTGTCTCGCCTAAAACAGGCTGATCTAGAGTCAGTGTAAGACGTGTGTCAGGGCTTGGCCATACTGACACACTGCTCTGGCACTGATCTAGAGTCAGTGTAAGATGTGTGTCAGCGCTCGGCCCTACTGAGACATTGCTCTGGGATGTCTGAGCTAGACCGAGCATGACATCACTGTCCATATGAAGTAGTCAACATGCACACACATGCACACATGCACACACACACACACACACACACACACACACACACACACACACACACACACACACACAAGCCTCAAAGCCTCACAATCTCACACACACATTGCACACACACACACACACACACACACACACACACACACACACAAGCCTCAAAGCCTCACAATCTCACACACACATTGTATTCCCTCCCAGGAACATACCCCCTATTGGGCCTCAATCCACTTCTCTTGTGGGACTGGAAACACTGTATGCTGCCATAAAGCAGACTGTGCCGTTCCACTGTGCTGCTGCTGCTGACTGGGCTGAGGCTCAGTGTGGAGGCTGGGCGATAGAAAACACAATGTACTCTGTTGTTGCGTGTCCACTGTGGTCTCCACACACAGATGGCTCATGTCAGAGGAACTAAGAGGTTATGGAAATGATGCTCTTACAGTTTTAGCCTCAGCCAGAGCTCTGGAAGTGGGTAATCTTCTGGAGACATTTCAGCTGCTCTGACTCTAAGCAAATATGATTCCAGTCCAGATATTACCAGAAAAGTTGACCACTGCTACTCACATTCTTCCATTGTTAGCCAGTTGCTGTATGAGGCAGCACACACATCTCTTGTTAGTGTCAGTGAGGTATACCACATTACATAACATTGTTTGATAAATGATGAGCCAGGGTGAAGACTTTGACAGGAGTGACGTGAGGGGTTCTAACCGAGGAGAGGCATGCTGAAACTTGGTGGGTCTCCGTCTTGTTTTGCGTTGGTTTGGCTTGACTAGAACCGTTTGACAGCAATTAATCTCTCCACAATGTTCAACGTGGTTATAATGTTCAATAATTATAGTGTTATAAAATCATCAGGCACACCCCTACTTCACCCTCTCCCTCCCCCTTTCTCTCTATCTCTCTCTTCCCTTCACTCAGCTCAGAGCAGTCTGACAGTGTTAAGTAGCATCAAAGCTAAGTATGCTTTGGGGGGGTGGCACTGTTGTCATGGTGATCCTGCTGGGAGAGCCAAGGTTGTTGTTTGTTAAGTTGATTGAGTGAGTAGAAGGGAAGAGATGAGAAGATGGGGAGTGAGGGACATGGAGAGTGGGAGAAGAAGAGGGGAGGATGGGGATGAAGTGGAGAGATGAGAGAGGAACACAGAGAGCAAGAGAAGAAGAGGTATTGTGGGAAGAAATGCAGAGAGGACAGTGTTAAGAATAGAAGCAGAAGAGATAGAGAGGGCAGAAAGGAGGAGAATGTGAGAGGTTGGAGATGAGCAGAGTGATTAGTAGTAGAGGAAAGAATGAAGGGTGAAGAGGAGGAAGTAAGAGGAGAGTAAAGGATCAAAGAGATGCAGAAAAGAAGAGCAGCAAAAAAGAGAGTAGGAGAGGTTTTGTGAAAGAGAGAAGTAAGGGGCTATTTTGTGTGTGAGTGTGTAGGTGAGGGAATGGTTCTTGCTTCTGTATATATAGCTCTTAACGTTGTGCGTAATAGGGAAGTATGTGGTGTGTGCGTGTGTGCAATCGTGAGTGAGTGTGCGTGTGTGTGTGTGACTGCCTAGGCAGGAAATGCCAGAGCTGTCCCAGAGGAGAGCTACTTTAGAGGGGCCCATCTGGCCATCCAGCCTGGTCACATAGACTAGACGTAACATAGTAAAGGTAAATCCGGGACACTCAAATTAATATGATATGTTATGTTTGGTATGGTTACATAAGACAGATGGTTACTTAAGGCAAAAACGAAAGTAGGGTGGTTGGTTGGGGTGGATGGGTATAACACAAATGTCTAGCAACTCGCAAATGTTGCGAGTTCGAATCTCATCATGGATAACTTTAGCATTTTAGCTAATGAGCAGTTTCTCAACTACTTACTACTTTTTAGCTACTTTTCAACTTCTTACCATGTTAGCTAACCCTTCCCCTAACCCTAACCCTAACCTTAACCCTTTTAGCTAACCCTTCCCCTAACCCTAACCTTAACCCTTTAACCTAACTCCTAAACTTAAACTTAACCTTAACCCTAAAACCTAGCCTAGCTAATGCTAGCCAGCTAGCTAATGTTAGCCACATAGCTAGAATGCGTAACATATCATACGTTTGGCAAATTCTTAACATATTTAACTTTTTGCTAATTTGTAACATATTGTATGTTTAGCAAATTTGTAAAAAATAATAACAATTGTAATTCGTAAAATATCATATGAAATGAGTGATGGACATCCACAAATGAATACATACCATACGAAACATAACATATCATACTAAATGGAATGTCACTGATTTACATACAGAATAATACGAAATGCTCTGAGACTAGGTTGGGCCATCAGTCACCCCCCTCCCCCTCCGTCCCCTGGCCTCCTCCGCTGTCCCATCATCATCTGTAGAGAGAGGGACCAGTACCCCCCTCTGAACACACACACCCTATCCCTACCCCGTGACCCCCCATATAGCCTTCCCTGTGTGTAAACAGCAGCATGCAACCCCTGTATGCACTATGCACCCCTCTCAACCTATGCCTTTAATGCTTGTTTGAATTCCCAGAGCTCCTTAGCAGTAAGCACTCCCAGTGTGTAGTCTAGCCCCCCTTTCCCTGAACGCACCCCTCTCAAGGCACCCATTCACACCCCGTTCTTAGCAACACACCCCTGTATGGGCCCCAAACAGTACACCCTTATCATCATCAATGCCTGGAGAATATGGCTGCTCCTCTAAGTTTGGCTGCTGAACATTTGTACACTGAACAGTAGAACTCAGTGATCTTACTTAGAAGATAAAAATACAGACATTCTAATTGCCAAATGATAGATCATTATTCAGTATAGTGAATTCCCTCTATAGTGGTCATGTAGTGTTGATTGATTCCATATAGCCAGGCCATGTGTGTAAATGGGAGTTGGTCTGGTCCCTTTCTGTCATCACCTCCTGTTAACACACTGATAAAGACACCAGGGGAGGCCTAGACCACTTCCCCTTAACATGAAAAAGCCCTATATGCTTTCTAGGAAATACATTTCTGCTGGTGCATTCTAGGCAGACTGGAATATACTGCATGACCTCCACATTAGCATTTCTTACTACACACACACACAGATACACACACGTGCACACGCATGCACACACACACAGTATGCGTGGCCAGATGGATTAGGTTACAGCGTGAGGACTGTGGTAACTAAGTAATGACTGTTCTGTGACAAATTCAGCTCCACTTACACAATTAGAAGCTAAGGTTATCTTGGGATTAGTAGCCACTACCTGTAACAGGAGACTTGCTGTTGTCCTCTCAACACTAGACTCCACTCCATTCAGACAGAGCACCCAGTCCATCACCTTACAATGAATGCTCTACTCACAGGTTTGATCCAGGTTTAACTAGAGCTCAACTCTTCCTGATAATCTTGGTTTCAGTCGTGATTAGTGATGATATTTTAGGCCATATTTAGACCATCTGACAGTTAAAAAACAGAGGGCTGTTTTTGATAGGGGACCCCTCTCCTTTCCTCCTTCTATCCCCAGCCTCTTTTCTAATCTGGTTCAGTACAGTTTTTCTGTCTCGCGGATCCTTGGCAGAGATATTTATTTATTTGTTTATTTGGTTTGCCATTTTTTAAAGCTCTCTGGCTCTAGGTTTTGCTGAGAGCAGACATTTCCATTCCTCCCCTCAACATTCCATCCCCACTCCCTCTAACCCTCTCCCCCTTTCCCTCTCTCCTGCTCCCTAGCCATTCCTTTCTCTTTATTTGACATTTTTTCTCTCTTTCTCCTTCCCATGCCATGTCTCTTTCTTCTTGTGCATGTCTTTTTGACACACTCTTGCCTCTCTCCATTTTGGTCTGTTCTCTGTCTTTTCTCCTCAATTGCCTTTCTCTCCTGCTTTTCCATTCCCCCCTTCTCTACCCTGACGGAGCCCCTCTTATTTCTATCAGTTATTTTCCCTCAAATAGCTCTATTGGCCTGTAATGGCTACTCAGGGGAGTCCTTCCTCACCCAGCCAGCTCCCAGCAGCCACTGCTCTCTCACGTATGGGACGGCACAAGGTCCCCTTCTGTTCTCTCTGTATGAATTTACAACCAGTGGGAAATATGCAGGAAACACCATTTAAACTGGAGAGAAGTTCTAATTATTATGTTGGAAATGTACTTTTTCCAACGGGTTAATAAATGTGTTCAAAGGTCAAAAGTTGTTGACAATCCAAACATAAAGCACGTAATATCCCAATAATACAAATTATAAATACAACACCAGGTATTTATGTGTGTAGTGTTGAGAGTATATGGCTTGTGTGCAGCAGACCAGTAGACCAGTCTCAGAGTCTCCCAGAGTGTTTGGCCACTATAAACTGTGATGATTAGGACTTGGCACAGTGTTGTTACTAGGTCAAGTGTACTGTGCCAGGCAGTTACATGCCCACAGTGCAGGGCAGATCTGTGCCAAGGTGTCTCCATAGTGAAACCTCTATGACAAGGGACTCTACTAAAGACAAACCAGTATACAATTCATATCATACACATACAGGTGGGGTATATGTATGTCGTTTGGGCATTCCTCAGTTTGGAGTGTACAGTCAATTAAAATGCAGTCAATTAAAACATGTTAATTGTCTGAAGCAAAATGAGACTTAATATAATATAATAATATTAATGGAAAAACACATTCTCTGGCACTGGAAATGGCACCTCAACTGTGTTGATTATTTTCCCAATAAGTACAGCGACATCTCCTATGGGCCTCCCTGGTTTTCCATCTCCACTCTGTAGGGGATAGACTAGCATGCTAAATGCTAACCAGCAGCTGAGATGACAGTAAAGGGGATATTACAATGTGTTGGCCTTAGGCAGTTTGGCTTGCTCCACTGCTGACTACAGTATGTGAGTTCCTTTAGCCCCCATCCATCCCTGTGTGCCTGTCCCCCTGTAAGTACCTCCTCATGCATTACCCCCACTGACCAGCTCTCATTATATTGGACGGCTGCTGGCTCTGTGAGTTGATTACTGTCTGTGTGTGTGTGTCTGTCCGTCCCCCCGTCCATCTGTCCATGTCTGCAGTGTACCTGAATGACTGTACTCACTATAGCTGGAGTGGGGCTCTTTACCTCTTTTATCTCTCAGCCTTCATCTCTCCATCTTTCCCCCTCTTTCTTCCTCCATCTCTCTATGCACAGGTCAAGTCCCCTATTGGGTTTTAATGAGCACAGAGAGGTTTTCATAAACACCATGGCTCAGCCACAGTCTAAATCCCCTGACCTGACGTCCACCTGTCAGCGCTTACTGAAGTGAAAGGCCTTTCTTATTGTGATGGTCTTCAGTCAACGTGGAAGCAATATTGGACAAGGGCTTGGTTGTTATGGTGTCCACATGGACACATTCAGTGCAATATTGGCCAAGTGAATATTACTTTTTTACTTCAGTATTTTAAATTCTTTCACCTTTTTACACCGCTCAAAATGCGTTTCTTAAGTCTTCAAGACTTATTTTTGTCTGCGCCCGACACACAGTTAGAGAAATGTGTTTGCCTATCGCTTTCCACAGCATCAGGTAAGTCAGTCAGGATGTTTATTCTGATGCCCCATCACCTCACACTGAGGAGAAACAGAAGCAGCCCATAGCTACCACTGTATACTGTACAGCCATTCCACACAGATGGAGGAATGCATTGACTGACAGGGTCACTGTGCTGGCACCAAGCCTGGTCTGGTCTGGTCTGGCTGTTTTGTCCATGTTTGGAGAGAGGAAATGAGTGCTGAGCTGAGCGATGTCTCCGTGTTCTCCACACAGCTCCACTCTGTCTCCACTCCAACACACAGTCAGACACACAGACTGACTGACTGGCTAATGGCTATAAGTAGTAGCCTGAGCCCAGGTCACAACTCAGATACAGAGCCAAGAGAGATGGAGGGAGGAGAGAGGAAGAATGGGGGAGGAAAGTGAAAATGAACATGAAGGGGAAGATGTAGGAGGAAAAATTAAGAAAGAGAGATAGCAACGGAAAGAAGAACGGAGGGAAGTAGGGGTTGAAAAGATTGGGAGGACACAACAACCTCTCATTCTCTCTTCATAGTTATCACCAAAGAGATACGGTTGGAAAAAGGAGGGAGCACTCTTGAGTGATGTTCTGTCATACCCAGAGCACAGATATACCATAAAAACAAGATGGCTTCCCCTAGATATCCCATTGAGAGTTTGATCTAAGTAGTATATCTTAGCATGAAACCTACCATCTGGTTCCCACTATCTCTGTATCTACAGGAAGTTGTATCATGTAACGAGTATGCACCCTACAAATCTCTCATATCTCCACTGTCTTCAATGGAGGGTTTGTCTGCACCTAGGGATGTTACTATTGTTCGTAGGAGAGGTGTAGGCTGGAAAGCGTGGAAACAAGGGAGGAAGAGTGGAAAGATATGCCATTTTGTGTAGGATGGGTAAAGAGTGAAACAATAAAAAAGGGGTGATGAAAATTGTAAAAAGTAATGAGACAGTTGTTTTTTGGGGTTACGTTATGTACCTGTTTGTTGTACAACATCAATATTTTGCAGGACATTGAGTTGCTGTTCTCATCATTCAAGTAAAACGTATATAGGTTATAGGTTAAGAACTTTTGTGAAAGAGTACAGTTTGAAAGATATGGCAAATAGAAATCAAACCGGATGGACATCAGAAATGGGAGAGGTTGAGGGTAGAGGAAGGGCAGGAGTAAAAACAAACAAAATAGACTGTGTCCATAAAATGTATATAGTATGTATAAGCTCGAAGTAGAGGCCTAAGCGTTGTTGTTCACTAGTTCACTCCGATTAGGGGAGGGGTGGTAGGGTTAGAAAGTAATAAAGGAAAATAATTTTTAAAAAGGATATGTGTATATATTTTACATTTTTGTATTTCACCTTTATTTAACCAGGTAAGCCAGTTGAGAACAAGTTCTCATTTACAACTGCGACCTGGCCAAGATAAAGCAAAGCAGTGCGATAAAAACAACAACACAGAGTTACATATGGGGTAAACAAAACATAAAGTCAAAAATACAACAGAAAATATATATATACAGTGTGTGCGAATGTAGTAAGTTATGGAGTTAAGGCAATAAATAAATAGGCCATAGTGCAAAAATAGTTACAATTTCGTAATTAACACTGGAATGATAGATGTGCAAAAGATGATGTGCAAATAGAGATACTGGGGTGCAAATTAGCAAAATAAATAACAATATGGGGATGAGGTAGTTGGGTGGGCTAATTTCAGAATGGCTGTGTACAGGTGCAGTGATCGGTAAGCTGCTCTGACAACTGACGCTTAAAGTTAGTGAGGGAGATAAGAGTCTCCAGCTTCAGAGATTTCTGCAGTTCGTTCCAGTCATTGGCAGCAGAGAACTGGAAAGAATGGCGGCCAAAGGAGGTGTTGGATTTGGGGATGACCAGTGAGATATACCTGCTGGAGCGCAGACTACGGGTGGGTGTTGCTATGGTGACCAGTGAGCTAAGATAAGACAGGGATTTGCCTAGCAGTGATTTATAGATGACCTGGAGCCAGTGTGTTTGGCGACAAATATGTAGTGAGGGCCAGCCAACAATATATGTATGTATGTGTGTATGTATGTATGTATGTACACTACCGGTCAAACGTTTTAGAACACCTACTCATTCAAGGGCTTTTCTTTATTTTTACTATTTTCTATATTGTAGAATAATAGTGAAGACAAACTATTAAATAACACATATGGAATCATGCAGTAACCAAAAAAGTGTTTAACCTGTGGCGGTCCTCATGAGAGCCAGTTTCATCATAGCGCTTGATGGTTTTTGTGACTGCACTTGAAGAAACTTTCAAAGTTATTGAAATTTTCCATATTGACTGACCTTCATGTCTTAAAGTAATGATGGACTGTCGTTTCTCTTTGATTATTTGAGCTGTTCTTGCCATAATATGGACTTGGTATTTTACCAAATAGGGCTATCTTCTGTATACCCCCCTACCTTGTCACAACACAACTGATTGGCTCAAACACATTAAGAAGGTAATAAATTCCACAAATTAACTTTTAAAAAGACACACCTGTTAATTCAAATGCATTCCAGGTGACTACCTCATGAAGCTGGTTGAGAGAATGCCAAGAGTCTGCAAAGCTGTCATCAAGGCAAAGGGTGGCTATTTGAAGAATCTCAAATATAAAATATATTTTGATTTGTTTAACACTTTTTGGGTTACTACATGATTCCATATGTGTTATTTCATAGTTTTGATGTCTTCACTATTATTCTACAATGTAGAAAATAGTAAAAATAAAGAAAAACCCTTGAATAAGTAGGTGTGTCCAAACTTTTGACTGGTACTGTACATACACACAGACAGTAAAATGGCTGAGAGGGACGGGAATGGTAAAAAGCCTGAATATTAAGTGGCACTCCAGTCTCTTTTTCACCTCATTTAACACCTGATTTACTCAACAAAATGCACATCTCAATAGGTGGTCCAGCTACAGTGGGGAAAAAAAATATTTAGTCAGCCACCAATTGTGCAAGTTCTCCCACTTAAAAATATGAGAGAGGCCTGTCATTTTCATCATAGGTACACGTAAACTATGACAGACAAAATGAGAAAAAAAAATCCAGAAAATCACATTGTAGGATTTTTAATGAATTTATTTGCAAATTATGGTGGAAAATAAGTATTTGGTCAATAACAAAAGTTTCTCAATACTTTGTTATATACCCTTTGTTGGCAATGACACAGGTCAAACGTTTTCTGTAAGTCTTCACAAGGTTTTCACACACTGTTGCTGGTATTTTGGCCCATTCCTCCATGCAGATCTCCTCTAGAGCAGTGATGTTTTTGGGCTGTCGCTGGGCAACACAGACTTTCAACTCCCTCCAAAGATTTTCTATGGGGTTGAGATCTGGAGACTGGCTAGTTCACTCCAGGACCTTGAAATGCTTCTTACGAAGCCACTCCTTCGTTGCACGGGCGGTGTGTTTGGGATCATTGTCAGGCTGAAAGACCAAGCCACGTTTCATCTTCAATGCCCTTGCTGATGGAAGGAGGTTTTCACTCAAAATCTCACGATACATGGCCCCATTCATTCTTTCCTTTACACGGATCAGTCGTCCTGGTCCCTTTGCAGAAAAACAGCCCCAAAGCATGATGTTTCCACCCCCCATGCTTCACAGTAGGTATGGTGTTCTTTGGATGCAACTCAGCATTCTATGTCCTCCAAACACGACGAGTTGAGTTTTTACCAAAAAGTTCTATTTTGGTTTCATCTGACCATATGACATTCTCCCAGTCCTCTTCTGGATCATCCAAATGCACTCTAGCAAACTTCAGACGGGCCTGGACATGTACTGGCTTAAGCAGGGGGACACGTCTTCCACTGCAGGATTTGAGTCCCTGGCGGCATAGTGTGTTACTGATGGTAGGCTTTGTTACTTTGGTCCCAGCTCTCTGCAGGTCATTCACTAGGTCCCCCCGTGTGGTTCTGGGATTTTTGCTCACCGTTCTTGTGATAATTTTGACCCCACGGGGTGAGATCTTGCGTGGAGCCCCACATCGAGGGAGATTATTAGTGGTCTTGTATGTCTTCCATTTCCTAATAATTGCTCCCACAATTGATTTCTTCAAACCAAGCTGCTTACCTATTGCAGATTCAGTCTTCCCAGCCTGGTGCAGGTCTACAATTTTGTTTCTGGTGTCCTTTGACAGCTCTTTGTGTCTTGGCCATAGTGGAGTTTGGAGTGTGACTGTTTGAGGTTGTGGACAGGTGTCTTTTATACTGATAACAAGTTCAAACAGGTGCCATTAATACAGGTAACGAGTGGAGGACAGAGGAGCCTCTTAAAGAAGAAGTTACAGGTCTGTGAGAGCCAGAAATCTTTCTTGTTTGTAGGTGACCACATACTTATTTTCCACCATAATTTGCAAATAAATTCATTAAAAATCCTACAATGTGATTTTCTGGAAAAAAAAAGCTCAATTTGTCTGTCATAGTTGACGTGTACCTATGATGAAATTTAGAGGCCTCTCTCATCTTTTTAAGTGGGAGAACTTGCACAATTGGTGGCTGACTAAATACTTTATTTCCCCACTGTATGTCACGACAAAGCACAAGTGGGGGGTGGGCTTTTCCTCTTTCGTTCTTTATTGCTCCTCTATTATTCCTCAAGCAAGAGGGGACGCCGAAGACATCACGAATTCCCATCAGACCAACTCCTACTCCTTCAAAAATACCTTTAAGTAAAATCTTAGCCATCTCCTCTGTACTGCACCATCTGCTTATGTCATGTTCATCTTTGAAATGGTCGAGCAGAGCGTGTTTGGAGGTACTACAGGCTCTTCTGCTGTCCAAAATAAACCACTGGTGTTGTTACTGGCTTTCTCTTTCTCTCCCTCTGTGTGTGCTTACGTGTGTGTGTGTGTGCGACAAGGTGAAAAATCTGTCGATGTGCCCTTGAGCAAGGCACTTAACCCTAATTGCTCATGTAAGTCGCTCTGGATAAGAGCGTCTGCTAAATGACTAAAATGTAAATGTTAAGGCTGGGCGGTATACCGTGTTTTACGATATACCGGTATTGATGCACAGATCAGTTTGGGTTTTTACTTTACCTACAATAACGGTATTTGAATGTTTGGTTTGTTAAATGTGATACGCTGTGTGTAACGTACATTTTTATAGTTTACTTCGCTACTCCAGTCATCTCTCTCAGCTCTCTCTCCATGCCGCTTTCCACACAGAACTAGCCCCGCCCCCTGTCACTCAAGGAGCACATTTGTTGTTCTTTGACAAAGAGACACTTGCATTCAGTTCGCATGCTCAATCAAAGAAAATCAAATCAAATTGTATTGGTCACATACACATATTTAGCAGATGTTATTACGGGATGTAGCGAAATGCTTGTGTTCCTAGCTCCAACAGTGCAGTACGATCTAACAATTCACAACAATACACACAAATCTAAAAGTAAAAGAATGGAATTAAGAAATATATAAATATTAGGATGAGCAATGTCGGAATGGCATTGACTAAAATACAGTAGAATACAGTATATACATATGAAATGAGTAAAACAGTATGTAAACATTATTAAAGTGACTAGTGTTCTCTGTTGTGCCTTCTTCACCACACTATCTGTGTGGGTGGACCATTTCAGATTGTCAGTGATGTGTACGCCGAGGAACTTGAAGCTTTTCACCTTCTCCACTGCGGTCCCGTCGATGTAAATAGGGGCGTGCTCTCTCTGTTGTCTCCTGAAGTCCACGATCAGCTTCTTTGTTTTGTTGACGTTGAGGGAGAGGTTATTTTCCTGGCACCACTCCGACAGGGCCCTCACCTCCTCCCTGTAGGCTGTCTCATCATTGTTGGTAATCAGGCCTACTACAGTTGTCGTCTGCAAACTTGATGATTGAGTTGGAGGCGTGCGTGGCCACGCAGTCATGGGTGAAGAGGGAGTACAGGAGGGGGCTGAGCACACAACCTTGTGGGGCCCCTGTATTGAGGATCAGCGTAGTGCAGGTGTTGTTTTCTATCTTCACCACCTGGGGGTGGCCCGTCAGGAAGTCCAGGACCCAGTTGCACAGGGTGGGGTTCAGACCCAGGGCCCATAACTTGATGATGAGCTTGGAGGGTACTATGGAGGTGAAGGCTGAGCTGTAGTCAATGAACAGCATTCTTACATAGGTATTCCTCTTGTCCAGATGGGATAGGGCAGTGTGCAGTGCTATGGCGATTGCATCGTCTGTGGATCTATTGGGGCAGTATGCAAATTGAAGTGGGTCTAGGGTGTCAGGTAAGATGGAGGTGATGTGATCCTTAACTAGCCTCTCAAAGCACTTCATGATGACAGAAGTGAGTGCTACGGGGCGATAGTAATTTAGTTCAGTTACCTTTGCTTTCATGGGTACAGGAACAACGGTGGACATCTTGAAGAAAGTGGGGACAGCAGACTGGGATAGGGAGAGATTGAACATGTCCGTGAACACTCCAGCCAGCTGGTCTGCACATGCTCTGAGGACCCGTCAAGGGATGCCGTCTGGGCTGGCAGCCTTGCGAGGGTTAACACGCTTAAATGTCTTACTCATGTCGGCCACGGAGATCGAGAGCCCACAGTCCTTGGAAGCGGGCAGCGTCGGTGGCACTGTGTTATCCTCAAAGCGGGTGAAAAAGGTGTTTAGCTTGTCCGGGAGCAAGACGTCAGTGTCTGCAACGTGGCTGGTTTTCCCTTTGTAATCCGTGATTGTCTGTAGACCCTGCCACATACGTCTCGTGTCTGAGCCGTTTAATTGTGACTCCACTTTGTCTCTGTACTAACGTTTTGCCTGTTTGATTGCCTTACGGAGGGAATAACTACACTGTTTGTATTCAACCATATTCCCAATCACCTTGCCGTGGTTAAATGCGGTGGTTCGCTCTTTCAATTTTGCGTGAATGCTGACATCTATTCACGGTTTTTGGTTTGAGTAGGTTTTAATAGTCACAGTGGGAACAACATCCCCTATACACTTCCTGATTAACTCAGTCACCATGTCCATGTATATGTAAATTTTATTCTCAGAGGCAACCCGGAACATATCCCAGTCCGCGTGATCAAAACAATCTTGAAGCATGGATTCCGATTGGTCAGACCAGCGTTGAATAGACCTTAGCACGGGTACTTCCTGTTTGAGTTTCTGCCTATAGGAAGGGAAGAGCAGGATGGAGTCGTGATCTGATTTGCCAAAGGGAGGGCAGGGGAGGGCCTTGTAGCCATCCCGGAAGGAGGAGTAACAGTGGTTGAGAGTTTTTGATGCGTGAGTACTACAGGCAATGTGTTGATAGAAATTCGGTAGCTTTTTCCTCATATTTGCTTTGTTAAAATCCCAGCTACAATAAATGTGGCCTCAGGGTATATGCTTTCCACAAGTCCAGTGTAGTTCCCTGAGGGCCGTCGTGGTATCGGCTTGAGGGGGAATATACATGGCTGTGACTATAACCGAAGAGAATTCTCTTGGGAGGTAATATGGTCGGCATTTGATTGTGAGGTATTCTAGGTCGGGTGAACAAAAGGACTTGAGTTCTTGTACGTTATCACAATCACACCAAGAGTAGTTAATCATGAAACATACACAACTGCCTTTCTTCTTCCCGGAGAGTTCTTTATTCCTGTCTGCGCAATGTACTGAGAACCCAGCTGGCTGTATGGACGGGGACAGTATATCTGGAGAGAGCCATGATTCCATGAAACAGAGTATGTTACAGTCCCTGATGTCTCTCTGGAAGGAGATCCTCACCCTGAGCTCGTCTACTTTATTGTCCAGGGACTGAACATTAGCGAGTAATATACTCGGAAGCGGTGAATGGTGTGCATGCCTCCTGAGTCAGACTAGAAGTCCACTACGAATACCTCTTCTCCGCCGGTGGCGTCTTGGAGCAGCCTCTGGGATAAGTTCAATTGCCCTGGGGGGTACGAACAAAGGATCCAATTCGGGAAAGTCGTATTTCTGGTCGTAATGCTGGTGAGTTACCGCCGCTCTGATATCCCAAAGTTATTTCCGGCTGTATGTAAAAACACAAAAAACATTCTGGGCAAAAAATTTAAGAAATAACACACAAAAAACAAAATACTGCAAAGTTGCTTAAGAGGTAGAAGCAGAGCTGCCATGTCTGTCGGCGCCATTTTCACCAATGCAGCGCATGAAACAATGTTGATGATAACGGTGCTGTTTTCACATTGCTTCTTAATATAAATCCACTAGCATTCTATAATTACACTATTAGTTTGTGTTTCTTACATCTTACAGCAAACAGCTAGTTTGTCTTTTCTTAGCAAGTTGGACCTAAATCTTGTTAGCCACTAATTGGTAGCCACTAATGCTAATGACTAGCAAGCTAATAAATGTACTAAGTCAGAGCAAACATAATTAGCTATACAGCCTGATACTAGTGATGGTGTAGAACTAAGTCAGCATTTTGTTTTTGGAACAGTATCTTCTAAATCAAAGAGGAATATGCGAAGAAAGAATATGTTCGCTACATGAAGTAGCTAAGAGAAAATATTAAATGTAGCCAAAGATTATAGGGTCCCCTATGAAACACTTGTCAACACTTTGGTTCCTACCCTGTCACAATAACTCCTCCCTGGCATTTTCATTCGTTGTCATGTCAAACAACACTGTATTCAAAGTGCCCAGTATTATATTCTAACTATAGAATTAGAATAATCATTCTATTTCCATAATTTCAACAGTTCACCCAAGTGTTTTTCTCTAAATCGCAAGTCAAATCGCAATTGCAACAATTGGTTAAACATAAGGCCTAGATTGTTTGACCATATCGTGCAGCCCTACGTGGCAATGTGGAAATGATCTCAAATGAGTGCAGGAAATGCAGAAATAGCTGAAAATGCTGAAAATTATTGTGGGTTGAAGTTTAATTCAACATTATAAAACAATCAGAGTTGAGAAAGACCCATTGAAATCACTTAGAATGTATGTGTTGCCACACTAGGGTCACACAGTACTCATAAAGCAAATGTAGAACTGTATTGTTCAAAAACATCAAATACCATCATACCGTCCATTTTTTAAAATATGATACTTTGGCCATATCGCCTAGCCCTAGTGTGTGTGTGTGTGTGTGTGTGTGTGTGTATGTGAGTGTGTGTGTGTGCGTGCAAAAGACAACGCACATGCTCAATCATCTCCTTGTTTGTTTATGACTGCATTGAGGTTAGCTTTGTTGGCTCCAGTAATTTAATTCTCATTGTTAATTGCTTCCACAAAAATACTTGACAAAGTTCCTAGTTATGACAGCATCTTTCTTGTTCGCTCTTCTCTCTTCCTTTCCTACCTTTTATCATTCTCTTTCGTTCTCCCTATCCTCACTGTCTCCCCTCCCACCTTGGTAATGGCCTCTCTCCCCCCTCCACTCAACTCCACTCCTTTATTCTCCTCCCCCATATCCCCCTTTTCTCTGACCCCCTCCCCACTCTTTTTTTTTCTAGCCCTCCCTCTCTGTCTGAGCTCATAGCTGGCTGGCGTAGAGGTGGACTGCTATACAGAGCTTGGTCTGTTATTCCCATCAGCCTGTACACGCAGGAAACCCACATGTGTGAAGAGGAAGACATGACATCTTTACATTACACTACTTAGACGACAAAAACTAGGTCCAGGAGAGATACGTAGTGTAAAGAGGCGCATCTAGATTAAAATCTCTCTTTAAGAGATATCTCTCACACTACCTCCGGATGTGTTGTGGGAGACATCTACACCACAAACCCTGAGTAGAACAGTCAGAGACGGAAGAGGAAGCGAGACACCCTACTCGCTGTTTTTCCCCCATTTTGTTTCTGGTTCAATGAAAGTCAATGAACTAAATAGACCAGACCCAGCTGATATTGCAATGCATTGTTGTCTATGGTTAAGTAGACCGAAATTGACAAATCTTTTTTTAATGGTAAACGGCCTGAGTGAACAAGCTTAATTTATCCATCTTTGGTACAGTGTAAAGACAACGGCTCTTTCACACCACATGCCCCTGCAAGAAATACCTTAATTACCTTAATACCAGTAGACAGTATTTTTTCTCTGTTAGCCAAATTTAAAATGAAAGGCTTTTAAACCTCCACACATTTGTGAATCATTGCATTAATCAAGTGTGCAACACTATCTGCAATATGGTTTAGACGTGAAGCTCCTGCATTGAATTGCTATCGTTATTTTGTTTCTATATATACTATGGTATTTACGGTATGCTAACAGCTGCAACTACACATGAAGCAGGAATGTGGCTTTGGCCACACCGCATCCAAGGCTAGTGTAAACAGAAAAGTTGCAAATCTGATGTTGAAGTGAGATAGATCCCACTAGACATATTTTACTAATGTAAATCCAGGGAGGGAATGAGAGAGAATGAGAGAGAATGAGAGAGAGAGAGAGAGAGAGAGAGAGAGAGAGAGAGAGAGAGAGAGAGAGAGAGAGAGAGAGAGAGAGAGAGAGAGAGAGAGAGAGAGAGAGAGAGAGAGAGAGAGAGAGAGAGAGAGAGAGAGAGAGAGCGAGACAGCCTTGACTTGCTCTGGATCCTATTAGCTCTCCCACATTTTTTCCCCTGCCCCATGGCAAAAAGTGTAGAATTGCAGGATATTAGCTTTAAAACTGCAACATTTTCTCTCTGCACAATGGTAAAACGTGTTGAATCCGCTCCGACAAAAATCGTCCCGCGGCTGAATCTAGTTGCCTACTTCTGTATTATACAGCCACACCCTATCGATGTAAAGTACAACATGAGTTATTATACATTGTTTGTATCTTTAAATCTGTTTATTCACTTATGGCCTTTTGATCTGGGAAGCATGTCTGTGGCCTGAATTTGCATCTCTATATGTGAGAGCCTGACTCCATCCCACAGACCTTAATAAAGCAAGCCTGTTAAACGCTGTGGACCCTCACAGCCAGCCAACTCCCTGTGGGTTGAGAATTTGTGCATGCAATCATGATTCCGTCCGTGCCTCTGTGACCTTTGAACCGGCCCCTGTTGCAGATGGTGACCTCTGACCTTTGGGAATGCCTCTAGCACTAATCAGAGTGGAGCAGCCAAGGGCATGATTTCCACCAACGTTATTCACATTGTTCTAAAGTGGGAAACAGAGACTTAGGTCACTCATATGATGGAGCTAGACAGACCGACACGAGGCTCAGTCAGACAGACACAATGGATGGGTGCATGGCTTTTATGGTGGTTGTGCTTGGTGGAGATGAGCTGAATCTAAGCCAGACTACTGAATGTGTTGTGTATGGTCATGTTCCCACCACAACCCCCCAGAGAGAGCTGTGTCAGTCTGCCTTGTCACACGCTGAGCCAGCACACTGCTAACACTAACAGGGGTTCCCTTTCAGTCAGTCAACTTCGGTACAACATACTATGGGGAGTCGCACTCTCACGACTTCGGTTGAATGCTTTACTATCACGCCTGACAAGGCCAATGCAATCCGCACCTCGCTGGAAGCCCTACCTTCCACAGGTGATAAGCGTGAGGCTTGGATTCACTCCTTCAATTATTCCGCTCTTCACCTCGGTTTGAACAGGAACGATTCATGGTAAAAAAAGAAAGAAAGGAAAACAAGACTGTCTTACGTTGCGCCTACTTAACTATCCCATAGTGGTAGTGCGTGCTCACATCCTGGACATTGTGTGCTGAAGTTTGTATTTCTCACAAGTTTCCTAATCACAAACACTTAGTTATTCTTCAATTTGCTGGAGCACTGAGTAAGATGGCTAAGAAAGCGACCGAGACGACTATGGCTAAGCCGGGTTCGGGGTCGAGGTCATGCCCCCAGTCATGTGGTTATACTATTTCTCTGAAAGATGCTCACGATTTATGTCTAGTTTGTCTGGGCTTGGAACACACTCAGGCGACCCTCGCTCAATCCAGTCCATGTGCGCATTGCTACATACTGCGTGCAAACTCCCAGGAAAGACGTGTAGCATTCTTGAGGAAGCTTGGAGTTACCGATGGCGACTTTCCTTTCCCGGATGCCCTGGACTGCTGGTGCAGTCGGTATTTCCTGGTTCCGGAAAGGAACAGGGGTTTACGCCTCATTCTAGACATCTGTGCCCTGAACAAACATCTCAGAGTTTGCAAGTTCAAAATGCTGACAAACCAGAAGCTGTTACGGTCTGTGCATCCAGCGGCTGTTAGGGTCAATATCAGGGGATATCTTTATCATACTGAACAAAAATATGAACTCAACATGCAACAATTTCAACGCTTTTACTGAGTCACAGTTCATATAAGGAAATAAGTCAATTGAAAAAAATGTATTAGGCCCTAATCTATGGATTTCACATGACTGGGCAGGGGCGCTGCTATGGGTGGGCCTGGGAGGGCATAGGCCCACCCACTGGGGAGCTGGCCCAGCCAATCAGAATGAATTTTTCCCCACAAAAGGGCTTTATTACAGACTAAAATACTCCTCAGTTTCATCAGCTGTCCAGGTGGCTGGTCTCAGACGATACCGTAGGTGAAGAAGCTGGATGTGGAGGTCCAGGGATGGCATGGTTACACGTGGTCTGCGGTTGTGAGGCCAGTTGGGCGTACTGCCAAATTCTCTAAAACAAAGTTGGAGGCGGCTTATGGTAGACACATGAACATTCAATTCTCTGGCAACAGCTCTGGTGGACATTCCTGTAGTCAGCATGCCAATTGCACGGTCCCTCAAAACTTGAGACATCTGTGGCATTGTGTTGTGTGACAAAACTGCACATTTTTTTGTGGCCTTTAATTTTCCCCAGCACAAGGTGCACCTGTGTAATGATCATGCTGTTTAATCAGCTTCTTGATATGCCACACCTGTCAGGTGGATGGATTATCTTGGCAAATGAGAAATGCTCCCTAACAGGGATGTAAACAAATGTGTGTATGTCACGGTTTCGGCCGAGGCTGCCTCTCTCCCTTGTTCGGGCAGGCTTCGGCGTTCGTCGTCTCCGGAATTCTAGCTGCCACCGCTAGATGTTTCATGTTCGTTTGCTTTTGTCTGTTTGTTTACACACCTGTTTCTGTTTTGACGTAATTAGTGTCCTATAAGTTTCTCGTTGTGTTTGTCTAGTGTTGTGTGTGATTGTTTCCGTCAGTGTTGTGTTTTGCTCGGTTGAGCGTATTGTCTCCACTGTGCTGGAGCTTAATTTTGCACTTGTGTGTGCACCGTTACATTTTGTCGCACCTGTTAGTGCGCATTTACCTTTCGCCTTCTTGCGGGTTTTGCTGTCGGGCTTAGTTGTCCTGTTGCCTGTGTTGGGCCAGTAATACAGCCTTTGGAACATTCAGTCTGCGTCCTGCGTTTGATTCCTACACTACACCTACAACACGCCCTGACAGAATCACACACCGCAACAATGGAATCAGCAGGAGCCGAAGCAGCCCAGACGAGACTGGAAGCCCAGGTTCGGGACCAGCAAGAGCAGCTCCTGCAGATGGGGACCGCCCTGCAGGAGGTGATTACCACACTCCGAGGCTGGGGTTCGCCTCCACCGCCGCCCGCCCTGCCAGCACCATCGGCCAGCCCGCCCATTCCAGCGCCGGAACCTCGAGGAGTCCGACTATCTCTCCCGAGGGCCTACGACGGGACCGCGGCTGGGTGTCAGGGATTCCTGCTCCAGGTAGAGCTATACCTGGCCACAGTGCACCCGGCACCTTCAGGGCATGAGAGCGTGTCCGCCTGATCTCCTGCCTGGCCGGAAAAGCGTTGGAGTGGGCCAACGCGGAGTGGAGGAAGATCGACGCCACGACGATTACGTACACCGAAGTTCTCCCGCCGCTTCAGGGCGGTGTTTGACCATCCCCGGAGGGGAAAGCGGCGGGGAAGCGTCTGGTCTTCCTCCGGCAGGGGAGGAGAAGTGCCCAGGAATTCGCGCTCGAATTCCGTACTCTAGCGGCAGATGCAGGGTGGAATGATCGGGCCCTCATCGATCTATACCGATGCAGCCTACGAGAGGGCGTCCGTCGGGAGCTGGCTTGTAGGGACACCAGCCTCACTTTCGACCAGCTGGTTGATATGTCCATCAGGCTGGATACCTTGCTGGCTACCCGCGGACGTCCTGCGGAGGGTCCGTCCATTCCACCCTCCAGCGTCTCCGAGCCTTGTCCTATGGAGCTCGGGGCGCTGGCGCTAGAGAGAGGAGGAGTCGGCAGGCTAGGGGGGTCCATCCACTGCACCAACTGTGGTCGGGGAGGACACACCGCGGCTAGGTGCTGGGGATGGCCTCCTAGGGGAGATGACGACAGGTCCCGCACTGGGGATTCCCTCCAGGTGAGTAGGCGCCCCACTCACCCAGAGCTCACTGTTGCCCATTTTTGTATGCCTGTACGTTTTCCACAGGTAGCACCTCATTCCCAGCATAAGGCGCTGGTAGATTCAGGCGCAGCTGGGAATTTTATTGATAAAAAGTTTTGTTTAGCGTTAGGGATTCCCCTCATTCCTGTTGATGTTCCTTTTCCCGTTCACGCCCTAGATAGTCGTCCGTTGGGTACGGGCTTAATCAGGAGGTCACGGCGCCACTTAGGATGTGTGCGCAGGGGGATCATCAGGAGATGATTCAGCTGTTCCTGATTGACTCTCCTGCGTATCCGGTGGTGCTGGGCATGCCCTGGTTGAGTACCCATAACCCAGCGATTTCGTGGCAGGAGAGGGCTCTGATGGAGTGGTCTGCTCAGTGTGTGGGTAGGTGTTTGGGCGTTTCCGTAGGGGCTACCTCGGTGGAGAGTCCAAACCAGGTGCCCGCATTGCACGTTCCACCTGAGTATAGGGATTTGGCTATTGCGTTTAGTAAGGCGAGGGCGACGCGGTTGCCACCCCATAGGCAGGGGGATTGTGCGATAAACCTCCAGGCAGGAGCTGCGCTCCCACGGAGCCATGTGTATCCTCTGTCTCAGGAGGAGAAGAAAGCTATGGAGATTTACATAGACGAATCGCTGAGACAAGGATACATACGGCCGTCCACTTCCCCCGCGTCATCGAAGTTTCTTTTTCGTGAAGAAAAAGGATGGTGGTTTGCGTCCGTGCATCGATTACCGTGGTCTCAATCAGATTACGGTGAAGTATAGTTCTCCACTCCCGCTGATTGCGACCATGACTGAGTCGTTGCATGGGGCGCGTTTCTTCACGAAATTAGATCTCAGGAGCGCGTACAACTTGGTGCGCATCAGGGAGGGTGATGAATGGAAAACAGCCTTTAGTACCACCTCGGGCCATTACGAGTATCTGGTCATGCCATACGGGTTGATGAACGCTCCATCAGTTTTCCAATCATTTGTGGATGAGATCTTCAGGGACATGCAGGGGCAGGGGGTGGTGGTGTACATTGATGACATTCTCGTGTACTCACCTACCCGTGTCGAGCATGTGGCCCTGGTGCGCAGGGTGTTGCGGAGGCTGGTGGAGCACGACCTGTATGTGAAGGCAGAGAAGTGTCTGTTTTTCCAGGAGTCGGTCTCCTTTTTGGGTTATCAGTTGTCTGCGTCAGGGGTGAAGATGGAGGTAGACCGGGTGTCGGCCGTGCGTAGTGGCAAACACCAACCACTGTGAAGGAGGTGCAGCAGTTTTTGGGGTTTGCAAATTACTACAGGAGGTTTATCCGGGGTTTTGGACAGGTGGCAGCTCCCATCACGTCTCTGTTGAAGGGGGGTCGGTGCGTCTGCAGTGGTCGGCCGAGGCGGACAGGGCGTTTGGGAGGCTGAAGGACCTGTTTACCTCGGCCCCGGTGCTGGCGCATCCGGATCCCTCTTTGCCGTTCCAAGTAGAGGTGGACGCGTCGGAGGCCGGTTTAGGAGCCGTGCTTTCACAACGGTCTGGCGCGCCACCTAAACTCCGCCCCTGTGCTTTTTATTCTAAGAAGCTCAGTCCGGCGGAGCGGAACTATGATGTAGGGGACAGGGAGCTGTTAGCCGTGGTACAGGCTCTAAAGGTGTGGAGGCACTGGCTTGAGGGGCTCAACACCCTTTCCTCATTTTGACGGACCACCGTAACCTGGAGTACATCCGGGCGGCGAGGAGGCTGAACCCTCGCCAGGCAAGATGGAGTATGTTCTTGACCAGGTTTACTTTTAAGATCACGTACATCCCTGGGTCACAGAATGGCAAGGCAGATGCGCTGTCTCGGCGGTATGACGCGGAGGAGAGGTCCGTGGAGCCCACTCCCATACTGCCTGAGTCGTGTCTGGTGGCACCGGTAGTGTGGGAGGTCGATGCTGAACTCGAGCGGGCGTTACGCACCGACCCTAGTCCACCACAGTGCCCGGAGGGTCGGAAGTACGTTCCGCTCGAGGTTCGGGATCGATTGATCTATTGGGCTCACACGTCACCCTCCTCTGGACATCCGGGTATCGGCCGGACAGTGCACTGTCTTAGTGCCAAGTACTGGTGGCCCACGTTGGCAAGGGATGTGAGGGTTTATGTTTCCTCCTGCTCGGTGTGCGCCCAGTGTAAGGCGCCTAGACATCTACCTAGGGGTAAGTTGCTACCCCTGCCCGTTCCACAACGGCCATGGTCCCACCTATCAGTGGACTTTATAACAGACCTTCCCCTCTCCCAAGGGAATACTACCATCCTGGTCGTTGTGGACCGGTTCTCTAAGGCCTGTCGTTTGCTCCCCATGCCGGGTCTTCCTACGGCCCTGCAAACTGCCGAGGCACTGTTTACCCATGTGTTCCGGCACTCACGGGGTACCCGAGGACATTGTGGCTGATCGGGGTCCCCAATTCACCTCCAGAGTCTGGAGAGCGTTTATGGAGCGGTTGGGGGTCTCGGTGAGCCTCACCTCGGGTTACCACCCGGAGAGCAATGGGCAGGTGGAACGCGTAAACCAGGATGTGGGTAGGTTTCTCAGAACATACTGCCAGGACCGGCTGGAGGAGTGGTCAAGGTACGTTCCCTGGGCCGAGATGGCCCAGAATTCCCTACGCCATTCCTCCACTAACCTAACTCCATTTCAATGTGTGTTAGGTTACCAGCCGGTTCTGGCACCCTGGCAGCAGAGCCAGATCGAGGCTCCTGCGGTGGATGAGTGGGCGCGGCGCTCGGAGGAGACTTGGAACGCTGCACACGTCCACCTGCAGCGGGCCCTCCGACGTCAGAAGGCGAGCGCCTGATCTCCACCGCAGTGAGGCACCGGTGTACGCACCTGGTGATCGAGTCTGGCTCTCTACCAGAAACCTGCCCCTCCGCCTGCCCTGTCGGAAACTGGGTCGGCGGTTTGTAGGGCCATTTAAAGTCCTGAGAAGGTTGAACAAGGTATGTTATAGATTACAGCTACCTGTGGAGTATAAGTGTATTAACCCCTCGTTCCATGTGTCCCTTGTCAGGCCGGTGGTAGCGGGCCCACTCCAAGAAGATGAGATCTTGGAGACTCCCTCCGCCCCCGTTGGACATCGAGGGGGCACCGGCGTACTCCGTAAGATCCATCTTGGATTCGAGGCGTCGGATGGGGGTCTCCAGTATCTAGTGGAGTGGGAGGAGTAACGGTCCGGAGGAGCGGTGCTGGGTGCCGAGGAGAGACGTGTTGGACCCGTCGCTCTGACGGAGTTCCATCGGAGGCATCCGACGCGCCCTGCGCCGCGTCCCCCTGGTCGTCCCCGAGGCCGGAGTCGGCGCACGTCTGGAGCCGCGCGTCAAGGGGGGGGGTACTGTCACGGTTTCGGCCGAGGCTGCCTCTCTCCCTTGTTCGGGCAGGCTTCGGCGTTCGTCGTCTCCGAATTCTAGCTGCCACCGCTAGATGTTTCATGTTCGTTTGCTTTTGTCTGTTTGTTTACACACCTGTTTCTGTTTTGACGTAATTAGTGTCCTATAAGTTTCTCGTTGTGTTTGTCTAGTGTTGTGTGTGATTGTTTCCGTCAGTGTTGTGTTTTGCTCGGTTGAGCGTATTGTCTCCACTGTGCTGGAGCTTAATTTTGCACTTGTGTGTGCACCGTTACATTTTGTCGCACCTGTTAGTGCGCATTTACCTTTCGCCTTCGTGCGGGTTTTGCTGTCGGGCTTAGTTGTCCTGTTGCCTGTGTTGGGCCAGTAATACAGCCTTTGGAACATTCAGTCTGCGTCCTGCGTTTGATTCCTACACTACACCTACAACACGCCCTGACAGTGTACAACAATTTAGAGAAATTAGCTTTTTGTGTGTATGGAACATTTCTGGGATCTTTTATTTCAGCTCATGAAACATGGAACCAACAATTTACATGTTCCGTTTATATTTTTGTTCAGTATATATATTTCTGGTTATCTGACATATTATTAGATATAAGGAGTAGACATGCTCCAGATACGTATTTCCTTCATTTTATATATGGAGCTAGGATATTCTCCATAATGGGACAGTTTCTACACGCATCCAATCCGGACCTCCATAATCTCACTGCTACTGTATGAGTCCAGGGAGATATCTGGGGTGAGGAACAGTGCATTCGTAAAGTATTCAGACCCCTTGACTTTTTCCACATTTTGTTGTTACATCCTTATTCTAAAATTGATTAAATAAATACAAATTCTCATCAATCTACACACAATACCCCATAATGACGAAGCGAAAACAGGTTTTTAGAAAATGTAGCAAACAATTTTTAATAAATAAATACCTTATTTACATAAGTATTCAGACCCTTTGCTATGAGACTCGAAATTGAGCTCAGGTGCATCCTGTTTCCATTGATCATCCTTGAGATGTTTCTACAACTTGATTGGAGTCCACCTGTGCTAAATTCAACTGATTGGACATGATTTGGAAAGGCACACACCTGTCTATATAAGGTCCCACAGTTGACAGTGCATGTCAGAGCAAAAACCAAGCCATGAGGTCGAATGAATTGTCAGTTTAGCTCTGGGACAGATAATTTCTGCAGCATTGAAGGTCCCCAAGAACACAGTGGCCTCCATCAATATTCAATGGAAGTAGTTTGGAACCACCAAGACTCTCCCTAGAGCTGGCCACCCGGCCAAACTGCGCAATCAGGGGAGAAGGGCCTTGGTCAGGGAGGTGACCAAGAACCCGATGGTCACTGACAGAGCTCCAGAGTTCCTCTGTGGAGATGGCTAAGAAAGCGACCGTTTTAGAGAATATTCCAGAAGGACAACCATCTCTGCAGCACTCCACCAATCAGGCCTTTATGGTAGAGTGCCAGACAGAAGCCACTCCTCAGTAAAAGGCACATGACAGCCCGCTTGGAGTTTACCAAAAGGCACCTAAAGGACTCAGACCATGAAAAACAAAATTCTCTGGTCGGATGAAACCAAGATTGAACTCTTTGGCCTGAATGCCAAAGGTCATGTCTGGAGGAAACATGGCACCATCACTACGGTGAAGCATGTTGGTGCCAGCATCATGCTGTGGGGAGTTTCCCAGCCAGAGCTCGGACTTGAACCCGATCAAACATCCCTGGAAAGACCTGAAAATAGCTGTGCATTGGCGCTCCCCACCCAACCTGACAGAGCTTGAGAGGATCTGCAGAGAAGAATGGGAGAAACTTCCCAAATACAGGTGTGCCAAGCTTGTAGCGTCATACCCAAGAAGACTTGAGGCTGTATGCACTCACTAACTGTAAGTCGTTCAGGATAAGAGCGTCTGCTAAATGACTAAAATATAATGTAAAATGTATGCCAGCCATTCCATTCCAGTGTCTGTTGAATTCCAATACAGGCACACCTCATTCTACTGAATGAGATACTGATTAGGTGATCACCTGAACCAAATCTTATTTAACGAGGAAAAGTATAAAAACCACTGCTGTGGTCATCACTATCCTCTTGCAATAGGACATGCTGGATGGCAAAAACAGTGCTAATAGTACCTCAAAAGTAATATTAATCAAAAAATAACCATTGAACATGCCAAAAGAGTTGAAAAGGAAAGTTTTGAGTGAGGAAAAGAAGGGTTCAATTCTGGCTTTACTGGCAGAGGGATACAGTGAGCGTCAGGTTGCTTCCATCCATAAAATGTCAATGATGGCGGTTCATAAGAACAAGTTCAAGCAGCAGACATTGGGGACAACAAATTTACAGACCGGCAGAGGATGCAAAGCTGTCGTCAAGGCAAAGGGTGGCTATTTAAAGAATCTCAAATATAAAATATATTTTGATTTGTTTAACACTTTTTTGGTTATTACATGATTGCATATGTGTTATTTCATAGTTTTGATGTCTTCACTATTATTCTACTAATAAATACAACTTTTTACAGGTAGTGTATATATATATACAGTGGGGAGAACAAGTATTTGATACAGTGCCGATTTTGCAGGTTTTCCTACTTACAAAGCATGTAGAGGTCTGTAATTTGTATCATAGGTACACTTCAACTGTGAGAGACGGAATCTAAAACAAAAATCCAGAAAATCACATTGTATGATTTTTAAGTAATTAATTTGCATTTTATTGCATGACATAAGTATTTGATACATCAGAAAAGCAGAACTTAATATTTGGAACAGAAACCTTTGTTTGCAATTACAGAGATCATTCGTTTCCTGTAGGTCTTGACCAGGTTTGCACACACTGCAGCAGGGATTTTGGCCCACTCCTCCATACAGACCTTCTCCAGATCCTTCAGGTTTCGGGGCTGTCGCTGGGCAATACGGACTTTCAGCTCCCTCCAAAGATTTTCTATTGGGTTCAGGTCTGGAGACTGGCTAGGCCACTCCAGGACCTTGAGATGCTTCTTACGGAGCCACTCCTTAGTTGCCCTGGCTGTGTGTTTCGGGTCGTTGTCATGCTGGAAGACCCAGCCACGACCCATCTTCAATGCTCTTACTGAGGGAAGAAGGTTGTTGGCCAAGATCTCGCGATACATGGCCCCATCCATCCTCCCCTCAATATGGCGCAGTAGTCCTGTCCCCTTTGCAGAAAAGCATCCCCAAAGAATGATGTTTCCACCTCCATGCTTCACGGTTGGGATGGTGTTCTTGGGGTTGTACTCATCCTTCTTCTTCCTCCAAACACGGCGAGTGGAGTTTAGACCAAAAAGCTCTATTTTTGTCTCATCACACCACATGACCTTCGCCCATTCCTCCTCTGGATCATCCAAATGGTCATTGGCAAACTTCAGACGGGCCTGGACATGCGCTGGCTTGAGCAGGGGGACCTTGCGTGTGCTGCAGGATTTTAATCCATGACGGCGTAGTGTGTTACTAATGGTTTTCTTTGAGACTGTGTTCCCAGCTCTCTTCAGGTCATTGACCAGGTCCTGCCGTGTAGTTCTGGGCTGATCCCTCACCTTCCTCATGATCATTGATGCCCCACGAGGTGAGATCTTGCATGGAGCCCCAGACCGAGGGTGATTGACCGTCATTTTCTAATAATTGCGCCAACAGTTGTTGCCTTCTCACCAAGCTGCTTGCCTATTGTCCTGTAGCCCATCCCAGCCTTGTGCTGGTCTACAATTTTATCCCTGATGTCCTTACACAGCTCTCTGGTCTTGGCCATTGTGGAGAGGTTGGAGTCTGTTTGATTGAGTGTGTGGACAGGTGTCTTTTATACAGGTAACGAGTTCAAACAGGTGCAGTTAATACAGGTCATGAGTGGAGAACAGGAGGGCTTCTTAAAGAAAAACTAACAGGTCTGTGAGAGCCAGAATTCTTACTGGTTGGTAGGTGATCAAATACTTATGTCATGCAATAAAATGCAAATTAATTACTTAAAAATCATATAATGTGATTTTCTGGATTTTTGTTTTAGATTCCGTCTCTCACAGTTGAAGTGTACATATGATAAAAATTACAGACCTCTACATGCTTTGTAAGTAGGAAAACCTGCAAAATCGGCAGTGTATCAAATACTTGTTCTCCCCACTGTATAAACAAGCTGAAAGAGATGATTCTGAAAGTATGGTTTCACAATAATACACTAATTCAGACATGGTTACCCAGATAGCCTGTCTGCTGAGGTCTTTATAGAGATGAGTTGTAGGGGTTAATCAATGTCCTCATTGTCTGTGGGCTAATGTATAGGGCTTTTAGAATGGCCTGCCTCTGGCCAGCACTAGGCACAGTGACCTCTCCATTATAACGTCTTAATAGAGGTCCTACTTTACTGTACTTTACTGTATTTGCGTTGTATAAGAGATTCATATAGCAAAACATCATTGTCTTTGTCCTTAGCTCATAGGAACAAGGCAAATGTGTGATGTAATCTAATTTGTGAATGTGCTGATACTGATGATATTTGACAGAGCTCTTTTAAAAAATGGGACAACCTTGAACAAATGATGTGATATTCAATGTTACCTGTCCTGTCATGCTGTACACTATACACCCAATGTGACTCCATAAAGTAACCCTAGTCGGAGAGAGATTGGCAGGCACTATCTCAACAGTAAACCTGTTTCTGCATGGGCTTGAAAGTGAGGTGAATGGTTCAAGGCGTTTTGCTTATAGGGCATAGAGATCACACACACACTCTCTCCCTCTCTCTCTCTCTCTCTCTCTCTCTCTCTCTCTCTCTCTCTCTCTCTCTCTCTCTCTCTCTCTCTCTCACACACATACAGTTGAAGTCAGAAGTTTACATACACTTAGGTTGGAGTCATTAAAACTTGTTTTTTAACCACTCCACACATTTCTTGTTAACAAACTATAGTTTTGGCAAGTCGGTTAGGACATCTACTTTGTGCATGACACAAGTCATTTTTCCAACAATTGTTTACAGATAGATTATTTCACTTATAATTCACTTTATCACAATTCCAGTGGGTCAGAAGTTTACATACACTAAGTTGACTGTGCCTTTAAATAGCTTGGAAAATTCCAGAAAATGATGTCATGGCTTTAGAAGCTTCTGATAGGCTAATTGACATCATTTGAGTCAATTGGAGGTGTACCTGTGGATGTATTTCAAGGCCTACCTTCAAACTCAGTGCCTCTTTGCTTGACATCATGGGAAAATCAAAAGAAATCAGCCAAGACCTCAGAAATAAATTGTAGACCTCCACAAGTCTGATTCATCCTTGGGAGCAATTCCCAAACGCCTGAAGGTACCACGTTCATCTGTACAAACAATAGTACACAAGTATAAACACCATGGGACCACGCAGCCATCATACCACTCAGGAAGGAGACGCGTTCTGTCTCCTAGAGATGAACGTACTTTGGTGCGAAAAGTGCAAATCAATCCCAGAACAACAGCAAAGGACCTTGTGAAGATGCTGGAGGAAACAGGTATCTATACAAAAGTATCTATATCCACAGTAAAATGAGTCCTATATCGACATGACCTGAAAGGCCGCTGAGCAAGGAAGAAGTCACTGCTCCAAAACCGCCATAAAACAGCCAGACTACAGTTTGCAACTGCACATGGGGACGAAGATCATACTTTTTGGAGAAATGTCCTCTGGTCTGATGAAACAAAAATAGAACTGTTTGGCCATAATGACCATCATTATGTTTGGAGGAAAAAGAGGGTACTTGCAAGCCGAAGA